>NC_063361.1:7482523-7489574 GCF_021869965.1 Rhincodon typus | reverse complement strand
CCTTCTTCTGTAGAAGGGTCTAGGCCCGAAACGTCAGCCTTCCTGCTCCTCTGATGCTGCTTGGCCTGCTGTGTTCATCCAGCTCTACACCTTGTTATCTCAGATTCTCCAGCATCTGCAGTTCCTACTATCACTGGCTAAGGTTAATTAGGTAAGCAATTCAAGATATTCACCAAAAATACATTTTATTAAAAAAAAAACAAGCCAGATTCAGTTGCTACTCAGGAAGTTAGCGCAAAAAAAAAAAACTGACAGCAAGTCAGAGTATTGGGGTGTTTCAGAAATCAGTCAACAGTCAACGTTATGGGGGGAAAAAAAAAATGACAATGACCTACCCAGGAATAGAGAAACAGGATTGTAAGAGCTTTCACAAGTATAGAAAAAGGAAGAGAATAACTAAAGTAAACACAAGTCCCTTAATGCAGAGAAAGATAAAATTCTGAGGAATAAAGACACAGCAGAAGCTTTGAACAAATATGGTGTGGCTGCCACTGTGGAAGACCACAAATACACAATAACCTAGGGACCAAAAAGGAATGAGGAAATTGATATACCAGCTGACAAAATGTATTAAGGAACTAATAACTCATATCCCCAGGTTCTGGAGTCCTGAACCCCCAGGCTCTAAACAGACAGTGGTTGTGCTATGGTTTCTCAAAATTTCCTTAGATTTGTGAGCAATCCCATCAAATTCAAAGTTTGCAGATACAATGTAGAGGTCTTCAAGCATGTGGCAAAGTATAGGAGGATTAGAATGTCAGTTTTACAAAATGAAAGCTTTGACAATTCTTTTTTGGGACATAACTAGTAGAGCAGAATACAAACCATTAATGTGTAATACATCTGGATTTCCAAAAGACATTTGTTAAGCTCACACACAAGAGCCAAGATAGGAACACAGATGGGGTGTAATATTGCAGTATGGCTGGAAAGATCAGTTAACAGACAGGGTACAAAATGGATCTAAACAGGGCATTCCCAAGTTGACAGGCAGTGAATTGTGGAAGGTCACAAGGATTCATGCTGAAGGCTTAGCTATTTAATCTATAGAAATTACTTCGAGACATAGCAATAGTTTTCTGATGATACAAACCCAAGTGGAAAGGTAAGCTGTGAGGAAGTGTAAAAGGTTATTCACTTTGGTGAAAGAGTAATGAAACAATATTTAAGATTTGGGAGCCTTAAAATTAGTGCTCAAACAAGGCTTTATGTGTTCGTACATGGAAGGCAGAAAGTCATATGCAGTGCAGCAAACAATTGGTATACTGGCCTTTATTGCAAGGGGTGCAGAAGGTAGTATTGCTAAAATTGTTCAAGGCTTCAGTAAGATCACAATACTGTCCAGTTTTGGACTCCACGTTTCCAAATTGTATTTGTACTGGAAGCAAAAAGTTACCTAAACTGGTTTCAGGGATGAGAGGTTTGTCCTATTGTGAGGAGCTGAAAACATTGGATGTATAATCCCTGGAGGAGAGTGAGGGAGAATCTCATTAAGACAAAATTCTGAAGGAGCTTGATACCAAATTTAAAATCATAGGGGTAGAGTCTCCAGGACCAAGAGGTGGAAAAATTACACAGCAAAAAAAATTCTAAAAACAATACTCCAAATGTTTGTGCATTCTAAAAGCACATTTGAAATATGATTTCAAATAAACCTGTTGGATTATAACATGTGGCAGGACTTTAGAATTTCTTTACGTGATGTCTCTTCCCAAGAGAACTGCTAACACAGCTCACTTAAGATGTGGTCCAGAACTGTTATGGCATAGGAGACAGTCTATTTGGCCCATCATGTTTGCACTGGAATTCCAAGCATTATGAATTAGTATCATTCCCTAGCCTTTTCCCCATACCATGCACATTTTAATAGAAACCATCTAATGCCCTCTTGAATGTCTCAAATGACTGCCTCCACCACACTTCCGGACAGTGCAACCCAAAAACATTTGTCCCCTCATGCCTTTTTTGCTACATTTGCAAGTCACTTCAAATCTGTGCCCTTTCATCCTAGATCATTTTACAAGTCGAACATTGTCTCCCCATCTACCTTATCCAGACATCTCATGATTTTGAAAACTTCCAAACAGATCTCCCTTCAGTCTTATTTCGAAGCAGAACAGCCCCAACTTCAAATTTGTCCTCATAATTGGAAGTTTCTCATCACTGGAAGCTTTGTCACAAACCTCTTCTGCACTCTATCCCGAAGTGTTCACCTCCTTCTTACAGTGTAGCATCAAAACTGTACACAGTACTCCAGCTGAGGTCTAACAAGTGTATTATATAAATTCTGCATCACCTTCTTGCTCTTTTACTTTATGTCCCCATGAATAAAGCCCATGACCATCATGTCTTCTTAGTTTCTCTCTACCCAACCTGCCACCTTCAGTGATCTACGCACATATACAGCCGGGTCCTTCTGCTCCTTAGTCTCATTAAGAATTGTACTCTTCTCTAAAAGAAAAAAAAAAGTTATCTGCCCACGTTCTTCTTATCAAAATGCATCACCTCACTTCTCTACACTAAAAAACTTCACCTGCTACCTATTTGTCCACTCCATGAACTGGTCAACGTAGCTTTGGAGTTCAACACCTCCACTTTATGATGCTTCCAAATTCTTATGGTAAATGCTAGTTCATGGTCAAAGTAAAGCAGACAGATTTATCATTTTAAAGAGCAACAATTGCTAATAGTCAACACTTTTATAGAAATGATCGATCAATAATCTTCAGATCAACCAACATCTCCCATTTACAGCCACAGCACTATTTCACATGAAAAAAAGAGTGCTCAGAGGGCCATTTATGCTGATTTAACAGTTTATATAGTCACATTTATACATGTTCAAGTAAATCACTACATCTGTCTCAATTCTGTAAGTGAATTAGAATGTAGGGCTTTGCTTACCTTCACATGTTAAGCTCAAATCAACATGCCTAGTAGGATGACTTCCTGTCTGGCATCTCAAAGCCATCTTTTCTGGAGTTTTTCCCCTTACTAACTTCTAAACCACTGAACAGACTACATTTCTTCTGCCCTGGTGTTTCGGAGACAGACAGATTGCAGTTACATTATAGGTCATTTACTTTCCAGGTGACCTGCTTGTCTGAAAACAAGCTAGCATGCTCACTAAACATTTGATAGCATTCTCTTTTTACTAGAGTTGATCCCTGTCACCCTATGGTAAGATAACACATTGGCAGTCAAACACCATTTTATTTTTAAACTTTATTTTCTGAAGCACTGAAATATTCACCTCAAGTACTTTTAAAGGTCTCATTTAAAGATTAACAAATTTCCAGGCAAAAGTCACATTATCCAAAACTATGCCTTCTTCCTTAACACTGTATGGAAATACAAAGTCAAATTTGAAGCTACACATGGTTCTGCCCTCTTTAGAACCCAAGTTTTCAATGAGAGTAGTCATGATTTTTCAAAGCATAGAGTCAAGAAAACAGGCATAACCGTCCAAGTGAATGTTAGCCATTACTCAGTTGGTAGAATTCTGTGGATTCAAGAAATCATTCCAGAATTTTGATCAGAATGAAATGTATTTTTTGAATGATAAACTGAAGCTCCATTTGGCCTTTCAGGTGGATTTAAACATTCCGTATTAATTGAAGAACTGCAGATAAGCTCTTCACAAATGTTCCGGCTAAATTTTCTAATGATGGAGATAACTAACATTATCTGGAATGCACCAGGGCACAAAGTATTCAAATTTTCTTATACTACAACATATATTACACTTCAAACAAAAATGTAAAGTGCTGCAAGTCATTTTAACTTGAGACACTATACAATGTGCCCCTTTAAGAAAGGGAAGGGCGACATTATAATCGAGTTCAACCCTATTCAGTGAACGTTTCTAGTTTCCCAACCCCTGAGTAAACAAACAAAAACTGGGAAATATTGATTTCTTTCTTACTTGTTGTTGAAGGACAATGTAGCTCAATATCAAGTAATTCCTTCAGATAGAATTCTTGGTCCGAGTGTATTGTATTTAACCAAATCAATTTACAGATGTACAATGAGCATGGACTGCTGATAAAATAGTTAAACTGAATAGCCTTAAGAGTAGGTCTCAGAACTCCTCAAGTGCCTCAACTCACCTGCTTATTTGCAAAGATTAACAACACAGCATCTCTCAGCTCATCTTCTGTTATCATTCGATTTAACTCATCCTTTGCCTCATTGATACGCTCTCGGTCATTGCTGTCGATAACGAATATTAAGCCTTCAAAACAGAAAGCACACAGACTCCAATGATGTGTGAGCTGCTTATCCGATGACAAAATGCAAACCGCAACTTCAGAACCTGTTCTAAATTACTCTAAACAGATGTTAACACATTAGATTAAAAAAAAGAAATAGCTGTTGCAAGAGAGATAATGCTTTTCATACCCTGCTCACATTTCTACAGGTTTCTGTAGAAGACAGCATGGTTTATTTTTTTTTTGGCGGGGGGGGTGGTGGTGGCAGGAAGAATGTAAAATAGGCTGCCAATTCCCTTCTCATGTGGACATTTTAAAAGAAGGCATCAGAGGAGATTCTATAGCTTGCTCTTTCAAAGACAGAACTGCAGGTGTCAAATAAACTGCCCTATGCCATTGTATATACCTTGTGATTAAGTAGCATCACAAAGTACATGCAACTCAGTACCAGAGCAATTTACTGCTTGTGCAAAAATAATTAGACATGAATCTGGAATGTTAATTTTAACCAACGTTGCCAATGAAGGAGTTGGTAGATTCACATCAAACACCTGTTTTGGATTCTGCTCAGTTTTACAAAATTAAACAGTGCTGAAAGGACTATGACCCAAATCTACACCACACCCTGGCTCAGTGGTTAGTACTGTTGCCTCAGTACCAGATATTCAGGTTGGATTCCAGCTTTGGGTGACTGTGGAGTTCTCCAATTATTTGTGGAGGTTTATTGTTAAATTGCCCCTAGCAGCCAGGGATGTGCAGGCTCGTTTGAATTAGCCATGGGTTGCAGGGATAGGGTAGGGGAGTGAGTCTGAGTGGGATGTTCTTTGGAGGGTTGGTGTGGACTCAATGGGCCAAATGGCCTGCTTCCACACTGTAGGGCTTCTTATGATTCTATGATTCCAGTAAGGTAGCTTAAGAAATGAAATTTAGGCCTTCAATTTCTTCTCATTCACTGGTTTAATTAAAAAAGGCTTGTGAAAATTTAGTAGTATTTTCCACTAAAAGTATAACACAAATCTGCCATGCAATGTTGCCATCTTCCTCATACAAAAAATTGCACCTGGGAAACAACAGAGCTTAGATTATGCCAGAGTCAAAGTGGCAAAAGATAGGTATAATAGGTTTCAAGCAACAAGTGGGTTAGACAAAGGACAAAACCAAAAAAGGTCTGGTGAAAAACAGGACAAAGATTGGAAGAAAGTTTGTGACTCAAGGAAAGTGGCGATGGGGCAAGAATAAAGCATATTCCTGTGCTCAAATGCACTAAGTCAGATGGTCATGCCCTTAAAAATTTAAAGCAACTCAAACTTCAGTGCAATACACACATGCTATTTCATGAATTAAAACACTGAACTCAGGACATCTACCTCATTTTCTTTTGACATGGAATGTTGTACCCTAGGACAAGATGCCTATGGGTCAATAGTAGACTACACAAGAAAACAGCAGCCTTTAAGCACAATTTCTGATTGGAAAATATATTCTATAAACACAACTAGTCTCAAAAAACTGAAATGTATTCCAATTTCCACACACAACTGTGAGAAATTTTAATTCATACCTTGTGTGTTCTGGAAATAGTGTTTCCAGAGCGTTCTAATTTTGTCTTGACCACCCACATCCCATACTGTGAAGCTTATATTTTTGAATTCCACTGTTTCAACATTAAAACCTGCAACACAATAAATGCAAAATAACTGATTTAAATTTAGTATGAATGAATTATAGCAAAGCACAAAGTACATGAGAGGAGCAACAACCATTCAATGCTATGCACCCCTTCCCAATAGGAACTGTTTCAGAAGCTAATTTGAGGTTGAATTGTCTTTAACTTCACAAATAAATCAGATCACAGCTTAAAGGGGAATTAGGAGTCATGACAGATCATATTGTTATCTCTACAAACAAAGAATACTGCACAAATATATATTGTTTTTAAAAAATAAGTATCAAATCTTAAGTTTGGAGAAACCACGGTTAAATGACATTGCAATGCCTTTGTTGCACTATTATAGCTGGCCAAAAATTGAAACCAATGGCAAGTTAAAATTTGATTTAGACATAAGCAATTGACTCCACGCTGTATCATCATAGTTATAAGCTCTTGCAGCAGAGACTTTAAAATTTGCTCAGTCCAGAAAATCTAGGCCAAAGTCATTTTGTCAAAGACCCACAGTTTGAAGTCATTAAATTTCAACTGTATCTGGACTCTAAATTTAGATTGGAACTATGGAGTAAAAATTGTTCAATTCAAGACAACAATGTATAATGGGCAGCAACCAAGGGTAGTTACTCCTTTGAAGTTGAGTCACACTGCTCTGCTAGTGTTAGAACAGAATATAGGAGAAAAAATAACACTTACCATCTACGCAGCAATTCAGCAGTCCCTTTAAAGGCTAAGGCAGGACTGGCAAAAATTAGGCAGACAGACAACATGTTCCACCTAACTTTCCTCTGCTCACATTTTCAGAAGGATCCATTATTTTTCAAATTGTTTTCAGGCATAGCTAGTGGCACTGAGCACCTAATAGAAAGCTGCCATGCCACTAGCACAAGTTAACCAGACCTTGTGCCAAGAAATTGGTTTGACTGCACCAATTTTACACCAAAAAAAAACTAAAAAAGTTCACTCGGCGTGTTTAAATGACAACTGCAGAGTGTGGTCAATGTCATGTGCTGGCATGTTGATTCAGGCCATCATGTAAACTGAGTATTAAGGCACATAACATTGACAAGTCAGTTTATCCATTTCACGATTTAACTTTTAGCATCAAACAGGACTTCATTATCCTCCGAAAGAATATGCCTTAACTCAAATTATCACAACTTGTATTTTTCGG
>NC_063361.1:7469856-7482423 GCF_021869965.1 Rhincodon typus | reverse complement strand
AAAAAAAATCAGCCCTTACCAATAGTTGGAATAGTTGTTACAACTTCTCCAAGTTTGAGTTTATACAGGATTGTGGTTTTGCCTGCCGCATCAAGTCCCACCATTAGAATTCGCATTTCCTTCTTCAAAAAACCAAATAAACTCAGTAAAGATCCCATGCTGTCTTCACTTGACTGATCAGTTCTAAAAAAAGGAAAACATCTTAATGTCATACAAGCGTGATTAACTTAATTTAGATTTTTGTAGTAGTAACAATCAAGACTGATGAGGGCAGAGCAGTGGACGTGATCTGTATGGACTTCAATAAGACATCTAACAAGGTTCCTCATGGTAGACTGGTTAGCAAGATTAGATCTCACGGAATACAGGGTGCACTAGCTATTTGGATACAGAACTGGCTCGGAGGTAGAGGGATATGGGCCAAATGCTGGCAAATGGGACTAGATTTATTTAGGATATCTGGTCAGCAGGAACAAGTTGGGCCGAAGGGTCTGTTTCTGCGCTGTTTATCTCTACGACGCGAAGTGTGGATTGGGGCTATTACATTCCTTCCAGATGCACGACCACTACAAACATGCACCCAGTTGTGCTACATTGCATATGGCAGGGTAAAAGCTTAAAAAGGTATAGTCCACTTAGTTTTTCAAGCCCACTTAATCATTCAAAGAGATCATGGCTGACCATTTACTTCAGTGCCATTTCACTGCGCCATCTCAACTGAACATAGATAAGTGACTCTGCAGACTGCAGAAGCTCAAGATTCTGCACTCAGTGGGGAATAAACCTCATTTCAATCTTAAGTGATCAGCGCCTTATTCTGAGATCACTTTCTAGCCCGAGAACCACACTCCCTCCTCTCACCTGCACCCCCCCCACCAACAGCCATAGGAAATGTATTTGCCAAATCTCTATTGATCCTGTAAGAAGTTGAAATGTTTGATCGACATCATCTCATTTAGTCTTTGCTCACAGGACAGTCCTGGCATCTAAATTAACTATATGAAACCTTGTTGCACTTCAAGTATATCTTTCTGCTTCTAGTGAGGAGAAAACTGCACATAATACTTCAAGCGGTCTCACCAAAGCTCTGTATAATGCCATAAGACATATTTACTTCTCTAATCCTCTTGTAATCAAGGCTATTACACGACTTGCTTGCTGAATCTGCATGTTAACTTCTAGTGGCTCAAAACAAAGACACCAAGCCCCTCACCGTTTAAGAAACTCTTGCTATAAAAGTGCATAACCTCATTTCTCTACATTGGATTTCATCTACTAAATAAAAAAAACTTGGCTCACCTACTTAAAGCCAAATCCCCTTAAGCATCTCTGTATCCTTAGCTCTCATTCTTAGCCAACCGTATCATCTGCAAACCTGGAATTAATACATTTAATCTTCACATCCAAATCATTAATACTGATTGTTAATGTTCAGTCCCAAGCACTTGTCCTTCCAGAGCCCATTAGTCAGAATACCAACCTGAAAATGTCCACTTACAACTGTCCTTCAACAAATACACACATAGTTCCTTCATTCCCATGTGCTCCAACTTGGTTAGTGGTAATGTTCCATTCAATTAGTAAGTGTTCTAAAAATCTAAATATACCACCTCCATCGGTTCCCCTTGTTTTTTGCTAGTTAAATCATCAGTCTCCAAATAGGGAATTAATGTTTGATAAATTTTTCTGAAGTTCATTTCAATAGTGCCCAACCCCACTATTGTTTTAACTGCACTATTATCACATCCTTTATTATAGATTTTAATATCTTGAGAAACACTGAAGTCAGGCTAAATGGGGTCTGTAGTTTGCAGTTTGCTCTCCCTCTTAAATAGGGAGGTTATATTTACCACCTCCTAATTGGCAGGGAGGACTCAAGACTAAAGTTTTTAAAGATGACGACAAATGCATTTAGAATCTTTATAGCCACCTCTTATCAAAGTCCCATTAGTTTCTCTAGCACTTTTGGTCAAAAATATAATATCTTACAATTTATTATGATCAGTCCCTGAACTCTCCATTTTCAGTTTTTAAGAAAGTCTTCTGAAGAGAAGAATAAAGTATTTCATTCCTCTGCCGCTTACACCTCATTATAAATTCTGCCGACTCTGCTTGTAATACACCAACGTTTTGCTTATTGCTTCCATTTTACATTCCTGTAGAGGCTTTTATCTTCTTGCTAGCTTGCTCATTCTATTTTCCTTTTCTTGTGAAAAAGTACACAGCAACATATACCAGACAAACTGGAGGGCACCAGAAGTACTAATGAGCAAAGGAAAAGGAGAATGAAGTGAGTGAAAGCATAAACAAAGGTCAAATTTCTGTAGCATGTGGAGCAAGTCCAAGTCATGTGGACTTGTACAAGACAGGCAGGTTGCATAAAAACAGGTCCAGGTCCAACATCCTCAAAGATTTGCAGATGATGCTGGGGAGGGTTTAAACTAGACTGTAGGATAATAGGAACCCCAAAGAGAATGCAGATTAGAGAGGAGCAAAAATTGCAACACAAGGTAGGAAAGCAGCAAGTAAAGTTAGAAGGCAAGAATCAGAATGTAGAAAAATGTTAGATATAAAATTAAGGTGACTACCTTAATGTATTCAGCATTCACAAGGGCAATTGAAGACACGGATGTAAAAATGTACAAATTTAATTGACTTTACAGGGACACTGTTACTTGGAGACTAGGACTTGAAATTGAGTATTCAACAGTGATATTCTTCTTTAAGAATGATAGATGGAAGGGAGAGGTGTTGGTAGCACTGCTAATGAGGGGCAACACCAGTAAATTAGAGGGTCTTAGATTGAAGGATCAAGCAGAATCACTACAATGGAGCCAAGAAACAGCATGGGGCAAATGAACAGGAGTTATTAATTGGTTTCCATGTTACATTAGTAATTAGGCCCCAAATAAAATCAGGACATTACATGGTTAACAGTATGGAATGAGCTGCCAGAGGAAGTGGTGGAGGCTGGTAAAATTACAACATTTAAAAGACACAGATGGGTGTATGAATAGGAAGGGTTTAGAGGGATATGGGCCAAATGGGACTAGTTTTATTCATGATATCTGGTCAGCATGGACGGGTTGGATTGAAGGATCTGTTTCAGTGCTGTATATCTCGGATATCAAGATTCCCTAAACCTAATTAACACTAACGTGAGGGAGAGGGGGAGGGAGTCCAAAATGGATTTCTGGGGCAGTCAATGGAGGAACTAAATTAAATTACTTTAGTATTATGTAATGAGAATGCTAGTTTAAAAACCCTGCTGCAAAAGGAGCCACTCCAATAGTGAGCATAATAGAATTTCATTAAAAAAAGTTTAAAGTGATAGATGTTCATTCTGAAACTGGAGTCCTAAATCTTAACAAAAGGAAACTATGAAGATTTGAAAGACATTTGTCTATAATAGGTTGGGAAAATACAAAATGATTTGATGGTAGACAAGCAATGGCTAGTACTTAAATTTATTACATGGTCCACAACAAATGCATATTTCCCCCCAGGCACAAAAATTCAAATGAAAAGGTTCGCCAACCAGTTCTAAAGAAGTGTGGTTAAATATTGCATTAAATTAAATGAAAAGGCTTATAGGCTTTGAGTTTAGGGAGCAATTTAAAAACAAAAAGGAATGAAAAACTTAAAGGCAGAGAGAATATCAATGGAAGCTAATGGTAACCGTAAAGGCAGACTGCAAAAACTTTTTGATGTGCAGAAGTAAAAGATTAGCAATGATGAATGTGGGTCCATTACAGGTCAAGACAGGACAATTTTTACTGGAGAATTGGGATGTGGTGAAAAAAACTAAACAATTACTTTATGTCACAAACAGAAATTGCTGGAGAAATGAGCAGCATCTGGAGAGAGAAATCAAAGTCAAATGTTTGGGTCCATTGACCCTGCATCATTACTTCTTAAAAGATACAGAAAATCTCCAAAAAACAACCAACTAGGGACCTAAGGGATTTGCAAAAATGAGGAACTGAAATAAATAGTCTGGAGAGATACAGCACTCAAAAGAAGAAAAAAAATTGAAAGACAACCACCATTAAATCCACTATTTCTATAACCACAGTCTTCCTGAACTCACTGGAATGTAGGTCATCTGGTCCAGGGTAGTTATCAACTTTCATGCCAATTAATTTTTGATTCTGGGAAGCAGTAAGCTTAACCTTACTTTCAAGGATGAGGAAAGAAAAATTGAAGTACCCGTTCATTTGACATCAGTAGTCAGGAAAAATGTTATGACAAGTGCAATAACCAGAATTTAAGCAAGGCTGTGTTTGACAAATCTGTTGGAATTTGAAGATGTTGCTCAAACCAGTGAGCCACTGGATTTGGTGCATTTTGGATTTTTTGTAGGCTTTCAATAAGATTGCACTGTTTCATAAATAAAATTAGAGTATCGGGATTGGAAGCAATATACCATTCCTATACATAGGAACAGCAGGAATAAACAGGTCACTCAATTGTAAGCTGTTACTACTGGGATACTGCAAGTGTTTGGACCACAGCTGTTCACAATCTACATAAATCATTTGTCATTTGTTTGTGGTGACCAAAGATAACATCTCCAAAGATAACTTGCTTATGACAAAATTAGCTGAAAGTACAAGCTTTGAGGAGAATGCATGCAGGAATCAAGGGGGTTCAGACAGGTAAGAACATGGCAAATGGAATATAATGTCAATAGTGAGAGGTTATCCTCTTAGGTAGCAAAAGCGAAAGTTAGGATATTTCTTAAGTGTTCAGACATTGGGCAATATTGATACTCGGAGCTGGGTGTTCTTCAGCATTAATCAAAACTGAAGTGCAGGTAACAAATGCAGCTACTAAAAAAAATATCAGCTTGTGTTGAAAGGTTATTCTGGAGTACAGGAGTAAACATGCCCTGCTGCAATACTTTAGAACTCTGGTTAGACTGCACCAGGAATATTGTTTGCAGTTTTGTTCTCCTTAATTGAAGGAGAAATGTACTAACCATAGCAGATTGCAACAGAAGTTCACCAGAAGAATCATGAAGATGATGAAATTGAGCAGACATTGAAGAAATTGGGCTTGGATTCTCATGGTTTGATCAATGACAGAAGATCTATTTGAAACTTACAGCATTCTTACATGGTGTGACAAGGTAAGTGTGGATAGGATGTTTCCCCTGTCTGAGGAGTCTGGACCCAAAGGACAGTGACAACAAGGAGCTGCCTGAGCAAGTTGACTCCATTAGGCGGTGGAAGTTCAATTATTAAGCATGTTCGATAGAATTCAGAAATCTAGCCATTTCTAATGACATTGGAGGGTAGAGGGACAGTGCATAAAAATGGTGTAGAGGTAGATATTCAGCCATGATCTCTTTAAATGGTACCATAGGCTTGATGGACAGAATGGTCCCACTCCTCTTGTTTCTTAAGAAAAGTACTATTGAAGCTAAAATTAATAAAGTGGACATTTCCAATATTTTGTTGTTACCATTAGTATAGTTGAATGTGTAGCTTCTTGGTTTTGCAAGAGGTGGCATAATTATATGTATTAAAATATCATTTATGGGTCATGCCTCTCCAAAGGGCTTTAGTGATTAGCTTTCAAGTATTGCTGTAACAGTGGCAGTTAGTCTCCAAGAACTGGTGGAAACTTGTTTACATGACAGTTTTAGTATCAAACAAAAATAAACAGCTTTGTATTAGGTTTTACTTGGCAGGTTCTAGAAATTGTGTATTCTTTAGAAGAATAGGGAATACATCCATGGCTTGGAAAAAACTTCAGTTTGAAAATTGGTAAGTGTCTTGGGTGATAAAGATGGGAATTCTCTCTGGTATGAATGCTGCAAAGGAATGTTTTTGGGATTAATAGGATTACTTTTACCATCTGTTTCAAACTCTTTAAACTTGTGCAATATGTGAATAGTTTGACTTATTCTATGGTAACTTCATTTTTGTTTTAACAATAAGCTTATTGTTTAACTGAATCTCTAGCATAATTTGTCTGTTTCTGTGAAATCCAATCTCAGTAAGGTCAAAAGAAATAATCTACCAATCCAGATTCTAGTAATAACATCAACCAAGATAATTAACATGCTTAAAATTTTATAACATCTTATTAAAACACAAGTACCATAAAAGGACCTGGAGGTCAAATCAGACTAGTTACTTTAGTCAAATTTCAATGCAGAAATTTCTACTGTTGAATGGGTAATCTGCAATTTAAATAAGCTATTGATTGCAAGAATGATTATCATTCAAATCTGAAACCAAATTAGTCCAAACCATAATACTGTTGACAAGTTTGACAATTACTAAATTCACTAAAATGTTAGTATACCAGTATTGGAACCTCTCACTACAAGGCACTTGGATTTAAATAGCACTGAAAATTGTAACAGTGCTCATGCTGAGTTGAGCTGCCCACAGCAATCAAAATATGCTTTATTCCTTTACTGGTGTCAGATTGCAAATCAGGATTTTTCATACAATGATCTGCATTTGGGTATTCGGGCATAATTTCAGAGTCTGCAGATGAGATGAAATTCAGGAATAAGATCACAAGAAAAAAAAAAGGAGGAATAGGCCATTCAGCTTGACTAGCCATTTACTAAGTTCACAGCTGGTCTAATTGTGACTTGACCTGCACTATCCTGACTGTCCCCATTATCCTTCAACTCCCTTGTCTCCACAGAATCTTATGTTTTAATAAAATGTTATAAATTTGTAAAGAGGTGGTGAATATCAGAAGCCAGACTAACAGGTACAGCTGGCAGATGAAATTAAAAAGATAAGAAGTAATACATTTTTCCCCAAATTGAGGAGAAGCAACATAGACCAAATTATACATGGGAAACGAATTACAAGAGCAACACACATTTGGACACGGGTACACAAGTTATGAGATAAGCTGAAGTGGCTGTTAAAAAAGTGTCAGAATCTTCACATTTAGAAATAAACAAGAATATAGAAGGAAATTTGATTTGTCACATGTATTTTGTTACAAATTACAGTGAAAAGTGATGGATAGCATTGCCAGAAATTATGCTAAATGAAAACATTAGCTAGCTCTTAGATACGCCTAAACTTAAAAAGAGTGATATTAAAAAAAAAGATTTATTGCAACAGTACCAGAGATGAAAGATTTCAGATTTGATAGAGGTCATTAAAATGAAAGATTTTCACACAATAAATACATGGAAGTTGTCAATGTTTCTGCCATTGGAAACAAACAGGACACAAGTACAAAGTGCCACTGGCTCTTTGGTCAAGTACCATGAGATCACTTAAAAACACAGACACAGCAAGGGATGATCTGGAACATACTTCCATCATCTTCTGGCAAAGAGTCCAATTATAGCTCAAAAGGGAATTGTAGAAATATGTGCATGGAGAAGACATGCAATTTTGAGGCAAGAGCAGTGGAGGGGCAATAATTGGTGGCACTTTCAAAGTGCTTGCATTGGTACAGTGAGTAAACCAGGGTCCTTTTATGCAATACTAATCCATGTTTAGCAAGGTACCTGGAAAACATTGTTAGAGACAGAACTGACTTTCTTAAAGAAATTACCATGCAGCAACCCAAATACTAATGCTCCTTGGGTAGAAGAATAACTCTTCCCACATTCCCCGACCCTGCCGCCCCCCATGATGATTGTGGCATCACCGGTGCCACTAGATGATTTGGAGTTGGGGACTAAGTGATGTGTCATAACTTGCAGATCACACTAACAGCACGTTAGAGCAGTGTGCAGAAGACACTGAAAGTCTACAGAGGGATACAGATAGTCTAAGTGAGTCTGGCAGATGGAGTACAGTGTTCATTAGTGTGAGGTCATCCATTTTGGTAGGAATAACAGCAAAATGGACTGTTTTAAATGGTAAAAAAATTGCAGCATGCTGCTGTGCAGAGGGACTTGGGTGTCCTTGTGCATGAGTTGCTAAAAGTAAAGATTGCAGGTGCAGCAAGTAATTAAAAAGGCAAATGGAATTTTGTCTGTCATTGCTAGATGGATGGAGTTTAAAAACAGGGAGGCTATGCTGCAACTGTATAGGTGAGGCCACACCTGGAGTACAGTGTGCAGTTTTGGTCTCCTTACTGAAGGGATATACTAGCACTGGAGGGGGTGCAGAGGAAATTCACTCAGTTGATTCCAGAGTTGAGAGGGTTGGATTATGAGGTGAGAGCGAGTAGACTGGGATTATACTCATTGGAATTCAGAAGAATGAGGGAAGATCTTATAGAAACATAAGATTATGAAGGGAATAGATAAAGTGGAGGCAGGGAGGTTATTTCTGCTAGCAGGTGAAACTAGGACTAGGGGGCATCACCTCAAAATAAAGGGAAGCAGATGTAGGACCGAGGTCAGGAGGAACTTCTTCACCCAAAGGGTTGAGAATCTGTGGAATTCCCTGCCCAGTGAAGCGGTTGAAGCTACCTTGCTGAATGTTTTTAAGGCAAGGCTAGATAAGTTTTTGAACAGTAAAGGAATTAAGGGTTATGGTGTGTGGGCGGGCAAGTGGAGCTGAGTCTCAAAAAGATCAGCCATGATCTTATTGAATGGCAGGGCAGGCTTGAGGGCCTACTCCTGCTCCTATTTCTTATGTTCTTATGTAATTACAAAAACATCCCAAATCAAACAGCTTTACAGTTTGAGAATATTTTCTTGGTTGAGTTTGTCTCAATGAGGAAATTTAATTACATTCCAAGTCAAAATTTTAGTTAAACTGGGCTCAAATTACCACTTTAAAAAATAACTCAAGTTAGAGTTGAGTGCGTAATCACAACATCCACAGTTCTATCAGGTCAGATTCCCTCAAAAGCAATCCATTCATCAGCTGTTCTAAATTTCAACCAGTCGTGTCAACCTAGCTTCCTCAACCACAAAACAGCGCTACACACCCAAAATTAAGTATTACCAAAAGATCGATATTACAGCTGACCGTCACTGCTGCTCTAAATAATCAATTCATTGCAAACAGAAACAAGTCTCTCACACATTACCTCCATTACATGGAGGTAGAATTTGCATTAGTTTACACTTGATGAAAAAAAAATCAATTTTCCGTTAATGCCTGAACAGACTGGAGTGAAATCGGAAGCTTCTGCTTCCAAGCAATGCCTCAATGGGCCTCTGCTTATTATTAGGTTGCACCAATATTAAATACAGGAACAATAGCTGGAATTGTTACAAAAGCCTTAATGTAGGAAAACGCCCTAAGTTGCATCAGGAAAGCAAAAATATTGTCACTGGGCCAGGAAGGAAATAGGAGACTTAAAGCTTAAATCAAAGTGGTGGGTTTTAAAGAGCACCCAAAATTAGCAGGATGGTGGAAGTGTCAAAAGAAATTCCCAAGCTTAGGGCCTAAATGGCTGAGAGCACAACACTTAATAAATGGCACAAAGTAAAATATGACAGACCCACACAAGGAAATAATGGGGCAGACAACTGCAAGTTTTAAGAAGCACGTTAAAAGAGACAGAAGTGTGTGTTGGAGAAGAGAGTTTTGCGAAGGCAATTTCAGAGTTAAGAAATGTCTCCCAGTGGCAGTAAAAAAATACACATCCATTTCCTTCATGCCTGAAGAGGCCAATAGGAACCAAATCTATAGTGATAAATTCAAAAGGGAAAGTGCAGATGATAGCCACACTTAAAGAAAACACTCCAACATCAAGAAAAAACGTTTAATAGACAGACAGACCTGTGTCCAGGCCATTCTAAGAAAAAGATTTACACTTGTTCATTTTCATTGGCAATCAAATCACCAAAATGAAATCTAAGTCAACATACTGTGAAAAGAATCACTGAATTTCAAGTTTGCACAGAACAGATTCTATCACTTCTGAAAATACTTCCAAATTCTGAGGTTTACTTCTAGATTTGTGTAAACTGTAGTGAGGAACAATATGTAAAACCCTTGGCAAATAAGAATGCTACTGTGATAAGAATTTGTCCATTAAATTGCACTTGAAATATTCCTGTTTCAAAAGGAATTATGTAATGAACAATTCATTGAGCTTATGAGTCTAAACCGTCAAGGCAATTCAAGTTGCTGGAAAAAAGATACCTTTTCCATATCAAAGACAGCTGCCAGGTAGGTGGCTCAGGGTTGGAGGTTAGGTGAAGGAATCCACATCCGCACAAACTTCCATTAAACTAACAACTTGCATTTGTAGACATCTTTTTTAAAAGAAAAAAGACCAATCTGTTCAGACTGCTGCTGGCCGTCATGCAAATGCATGACATTTCAGATTTATTGTCCCAAGTACAAAGTGCAGTGAAAAGTGCACTCTCCACTCTGAGGAGCCATTTTAAAACACAATTTAAATATATAAACAACCAAAAGGGTCCTCAAGACTAAGTTAAATTTTATCAGCTAAAGAAATATTACGGGTGGCCACAGAAAAGGTTTAAGAACCATCTAAAAGAGAAAAGGGACAGGTAGCAACTGTGTTGACTTGGGTAAAATAATAATCTGACTCAATAAGATCTTTCAGCATATACACTTCAGGATAAATACACAAATAGCCTAATGCAACAAATTTTCAATTATATAGAAACAGCAATATGCAAATATGAAAATTAGTTAAATATTTCACTTGTCTATCCTTCTTTAAACCAGCAAAACTGGGCATTCTGTTTTGTGCATCAATTGAACAACAACTGACAGGTCCTGAAGCATGTCAGACATAAAATAGCATGGCTTCCTTCTGTGATGGAGCTGAAAAGGTTTTAACAGCAATATCCATGCATTACAACATTATCAAGGTAACAAATGCAGTGGGGGAGTGGGGGCGTGGTGGGGGTGAAAGAGAAGAGAGAAACAAAGAAGACTGGGAGCTTTGTACTGTACAGCTAATAAGCAAGTTAGCCATGTAAACGAATGATTCAGGAAACCAGCCTTACAGCAAAAGCATGTGAATAACTGAACTAATTCTTGCCAGCCTGTAGAATTTTTCTACATCAAGAGTCACCACAGATTTCCCAAAGGGCTGCTCTTGCTTTTATTGGAGATCCTTACAGAAAAAGCAGTCAAACTCTCAATTTTGAAAGAAATTTCTACAGTAAGTCTTGGGATATTTTTCATTTAAATCATCTAAATTAAACATACTTGTACAAGTTTTCTATTTCTTTTTGGGTTATAATTTTCAGTTCCCATGTGTTCGCAAATTTATTCCAGTCTAAAATCAGTGGTACAAAAACTACTGGAGAAAAATCAATCTCCATTTTGGAGAGGGAAGATTTAATCAGGAATGGTCAGGATGGCTTTGGCAGGGGAAGGTCATACCTAACAAATTTCATGGTATTTTGAGGAGGTGACCAAGTGCTTGGATGAGAGCAGAGCAGTTGTTTCAGTTTATGTGAATTTCAGCACGGCCTTTGAAGAGGTCCCACATAGGAAACTGACTGAAAAAAAGGTTAAAGGCTCATGTAATGCAAGCTAGCTTGGCAAGATGGATCCAAAATTGGCTTAGTGACAGGAGACAGAAGGTGGTGGTAGAAGGCTGTTTGTGTTACTGAAGCCTGGTGTGCAGAGTTGTACCACAGGGATCAGTATTGGGTCCCTTATTGTTTGAGATATTCATAAATGATGTAGAGGTGTATGTATGTGCATGGGGGAGGGGCAAATAGTTGACAGTGGAGGAAGGTGTTAGGTTACAGAAAGATGTACACAGATTGGGCAGATCAAAGGCAAATGGATTTTAACCCTGTTGAATTAGGTGATGCACTTTGGAAGGAATACGACATGGGCATAATCAATGGCATTGATGTTTATAACAAAAAAATGCTTTATCTGCATTTGTACCTTGAGAACATCACCAGCTAATTCAAGGCCTTCAAAACTGCTACATAAAAACATTCCATTATTCATGAAATTAAGAGGACAGTCTTACAAATCTAAAGTTAACATAGTGATCAAGATTTAGCACAGCAAACTTCTCAGGCTAAAGATGTTCACACCCAGAAAGTTTTCTTTGCTATTGGCTTGAAAGTGTTTTGCTGCCACCATCCCTAACTTTCAACTTGAGGTCTGTAAAATGCAAATATTTCTTTAAAAAAGCAATTTCCAAACAAAGGCCCAGAATTTAGGTGCACCCTTAAGAGTGGAGATACATGGGCCCTACTTGCTGTCTGCAACAAAAAAAGGACCATTGGCAAATTTTAATTTGCTTATAAACATCCCATATCGAACCTTAGTTAAAGTCAAGTTAGGATACCCATCTGCCCTTGGTCACGTCCAAGGCTTCCAGTTCATACCAAGCCCTGGCCAGGCTGATGTACAGGGTTCTGACATGAAGTCTAAATGGTGACAGATCGCTCCTTTTGATGAAAGCTGCAATGCCCCATCCCGGTTTCTAAACCGATCGCCAACACTTCAATTCCATTTTCATTTCGCTGTACCACATCCACCCCAAGGTCGGTGCGGTCAACCGACGCTCCTCTCATACTTTCCCTCCGTAAACGGCCAAGCCTCGGGGGCCGCCAGTTCACCGCCGCAAAACACTCTCTCTACCTCCCCACCTCGGGATGGGGCCGGTACATCTCCCACCCCTCTCCCATGGGACGGAATCACCCTCCCTCTTCTCCCC
>NC_063361.1:7448382-7469456 GCF_021869965.1 Rhincodon typus | reverse complement strand
GGGGGGGGGGGGTCACTCACCGTCCCGCGGGTTCCCGCCGGTGGTGGGGGCGGGGGGGTCACTCACCGTCCCGCGGGTTCCCTCCCTACTCCGTCTCGAGCCGACACCGTTCCGTCTGCGCGTTGACGTGGCAACCCCGCGCATGCACCGCTCGCTCAGCCCGCCTCCAGGTGCCGGTGATTGACGGAACAAAAAAAAACCGACAGAATTGTGCGGCTGCTGTCGATCAGAACCGGCTCTGAGGACCAGCCACTTGAACCAAGACGTTAACACTAATTTCTCTCTACATACACTGCCGGACGTGCTGAGCTTTTTCAGCACTTTCTGCCTCTGCTGCCGGTGATTGACGGACCGAGTAGCCAATCAATGAACATTGGGTGAACGCCTTGTGTCTGGGGCCTTGTTCATTCCAATCCCTTTAGTCAGATGTTACAACACAGAGCATTCACAGTGTGACTTCATTGAAGGCTGGTTGGATTATCTTTTGTTAAATGGCACTCTCTATATAACTGACTTCATCTTAGCAATTTTTAGAAAAGTTATAAACCAGGCCTGAGCCATTGCAAATAGACCAGTATTAAAGATAGTATCTAGTGACTGAGTGATATCTCGTAATTCATGGTTATACAATGATTTTAAAAGGCGAGGGAACAGGCTAACTTTAGTATTCTGTGTCAATGGTGACTTGGTTGGTTGTACTCCCACTATAAACTACAGGCGGGAACACCATCACCTCCAAGCCACTCACCATCCTAACTTGGAAATATATCGCAGTTCCTTCACTGTCACTGGGTCAAAATCCTGGAATTCCCTCCCTAATGGCATTGTGGGTCAACCTGCAGCAGTTCAAGAAGGTAGCTCGCCACCACTTCAGAGGGCAACTAGGGACAGGCAATAAATGCTGGCTGGCCAGCCAGCGATGCCCATAAACCACAAATGAATAAAACAAACGTCCTCCTTTCAAGAGCCACTGTGGGGCTGCAGCGCAATAAACAGAAGACTAACCTTCCAGAGCAGTACTGACTTTACTGATGAGTTGACATCCCATCTTTTTAATGAGATGTTTAACTGAGGCCTCAAGATGGATGTAGTAAAACATTCCATGGCAGTGTTTTGAAGAAGAGCAAGAGAGTCATCCTTAATTTCTACCCATAACATAGTGGGATTAACATCAAAAGTGTACATAATGACGATATACTAACATCAGTTTCATGGTTATGTAGAGGGAGCTGGCCAGGAGCAGATGCTGTAACCTACTGTGAAGATAATGAATGAATGGATCAAGTGTGTTAAATTTAAATAAGGGAAGCTTTGACGACATGAGACATTAATTGTCTGAGGTGAATTCGGAAAATACATCAAAAGTCATGACCATATGTAGACAATGGATAATCTTTAATAATAAAGGTAAATTTGGCAAAGCCCTTATAGGGCTGCTCTGTCATGAGAGAAAGAGAGATGACTGGTGAAGTGGGTCGCCATGTCTCAGGCAAGGGGAGAGGCTGAGAAAGAGTCCTTCATGGTAACGTCAACCGGTGCAACAATTAAACCCACACTGTTGGCATTACAGTACGATGCAAACCAACTGGACAGCCAAATGAGCTAATTGTTTACCTTGCCTTGCTGGTCTTGCCCAAGTGCATCACCTCACACTTATCTGCATAGAATTTGCTTTATAAAGTAAAGATTGCACTGGAGAAAGTACTGGAGCTGAAAGTTGATAAATCATGAAAATGGGAAATCATTGTTTAAAGATGTTACTAACAAATTGATAAAGGAAAGCCAATGGACATAGTACACTTAGATTTTTGATGAAGTCCCGCATAGGAGGCTGGTTAGAAAATATAAAGTATATCATATAATCATGTATTGGCATGGATTGATAATTGACTAACAGACAATGAACAGAGAATAGGAATAAATGGGCCTCTCTCACATTGGCAGGCTATCATTAGTGAGACATTGCAAAGATCAGTGCTTGGATTCCAAATGTTCACAATGACTTGGAATTGGGGACCAAATATCATATTTCCAAATTTGTGGATGATATAAGGAAGCTAAGTGGAATTATATTGTGAGGAAAATGTAAGATGGCTCCAGAAGGATTTGGGTAGGCTTCGTGAACTATTCGAGTAGGGATTTATAACATTTGCAATCCTCCAGTCTTCAGGCACCACTCTGATATTCAGAGAATGTTTAAAATTATGGTCAAATTTCTGCTTTCTCCATCCCAGTTTCCCTTAAGTATCGCAAGAATGCATCCCATCTAGATCAGGTGACTTCACTTTAACGTAATATAATAAGCATTGTCCTTTTTTAAAAATATTTTTGCACTGTCTAATGTCTTGTTCTCAACCCTCCACCGCAACTCTACAGTGTGATTTACCTCATCTTCTCTTGTGAAGATAGATGCAAAATATACATCCAGATTATCAGTCATGTCCTGAATTTCTACAAGATATTTTTCATTTGTGTCCCTCATGGACCCCATCATTCTTTTAACTAAGATTTTACTTTTAAAATGATAATTTTAAAAATAGACACAAATTTATATTACCCACTAATCTTTACTTATACTTTCTTATATCCTGTCATATTCTTGTACACTCTTTCACATTCTTATATCCTTTCTCAATTTCCTCCCACACTTTCCGAATTTTGCCTGACTTTCTGTTGTTTACTGTACATAACTTCCTTTGTGTTTCCTTTGAATTCCATTTTCTTTGTCATTCAGGGAACTGTAGTTTTAAATATCAAACCTTTCCTCCTTTTGGGAAATTGTTTAGTTTGTACCCAATCTACCTCTACCTTGAAGGCCTGCCGTTGTTCATTTCACGTTTTCTTGGCCAGTGTGTTGTTTCAGTTCACATATGTTAAAGCCCTTATCAAATCACTGAAATTCTTCCTTTTCCATTTGGGTATTTTCACATTGAATGTTCTCTCCCTTTCCATAACTAATAAAAATCCAGTTATAATATAAATAGTTATTATTCAAAATCTGGCTGGACTACCACTTTAGTTTTGCATCCACTTCAAGACACCATACTTTAAGACGGATGAAGTTTACCAGATTGATTCCCGAGATGAGGGATTTTAAATACAAGCCTCAGAAACAGGAAAAATTCTCTTCTGAGAAAAGAAGATGGTTTTGACAAGATGATGACATCCTTCGATAACATGGACAAAGAAAACTGTTCTAATCGGTACAATGTCTGGAGGGGACAGAATGTAAGAAAAACATTTTTACACAGCTAGAAGCAGAGACATTTAGTCACTTGCAGCACTTGCGGAAAGTAAACTTGCAGGGCTATATAGAGAGGGTGGGAAATTGGGACTGTTGGATTTCTTTACAGAAAGTCATGGACTTGATGGGCCAAATGGTGCTCTTCTGTTCTATAATGACTCTACCTCCCACTGACATATATTCTGCTTGTCCTACTTCATTGCCCAGATCTACGGCCATCACTGTTTCTCCCCTTATTGGCTGGAATTATGTCAGTTAAAGAATTCTCCTGTCCAAGTTTTCAGAACTGCTCACCTTCCTTGCCCTTTAAACTAGACACTTTTACTGCAATGTGATTTTTATGTTTCTCAAAACATTGCTACTGATTTATTACGGTTATCATTGTTACGTTATTTAGGGTATGTGTTAAATTCCCAGAAACTTGACAACTACTTTTGGTTCCTTACATCGAATCAAATAGCTTCAATGTTTTAACCCTTGGATGTTTTGTCTCTCTGTAGAGCTGGCTGTTGATAAGGTTTTGCCTAAGAAACTGTTACTGAAAACTAAAGCTGATAGATTCATAGACATGTGCAGCACGGAAACAGACCATTCAGTCCAACTCATCCATACCGACCAGATATCCTGAATAAAACTAGTCTCATTTACCAGCATTAGGTCCATATCCCTCTAAACCCTTCCTATTCATATACCCATCCAGATGCTTTTTAAATGTTCTAATTGTACCAGCCTCCTTTATTTCCAAATGTCAATATTTATTTCCCCACGCTCTATGTCTTCCATGGTAACCATAGTTTACTTCTCACAGTAAACACTGTTGCAAAATGCTCATTTAGTATCTCCCCCATCTCCTGTATTTCCCGCATAGGCCCTGTTGATCTTGAAGGGGCCTATTCTCTCCCTAGTTATCCTTTTATCTTTAATGTATTTTTAGAATCCCTTTGGATTCTCCTTAACCCTATTTGCTAAAGCTATCTCATGCCTCCTTTTTGCCCTCCTGATTTCCCCCTCAAATGTACTCCTACTGCCTTTATACTCTTCTAGGGATTTACTCGATCTCTGCTGTCTATACCTGAAATATGCTTCCTTCTTTTTCTTGATTAAAACCTCAATTTTTCCAATCATCCAACATTCCCTACACCTGCCAGCCTTGCCCTTCACCCTAACAGAAACATACTTTCTCTGGATTCTCACTTTGAGGGCTTCCCATTTTCCAGCCATCCTGCAAACATCGGCCCCTAAGCAACTTTTGAAAGTTTATGCCTAGAACTGCTAAAGTTGGCCTTCCTCCAATTTAGAACTTTAACTTTTAGATCCGGTCTATCCTTTTCCATCACATTTTAAAACCAGTAGAATGATGGCCACTGGCCCCAAAGTGCTCCCCCACTGACACCTTAGTCACCTGCCCTGCCTTATTTATCAGGAGTAGGTTAAGTTTTGCACCTTCTCTGGTAGGTATATCCACATGCTGAATCAGAATTTTTTTTGTACACACTTAACAAATTCCTGACCATCCAAGTCCTTAACACTGTGGCAGTCCCAGCCTATGTCTGAAAAGTTAAAATCCCCTACCGCAACCACCATATCATTCTTGTAGATAAGTGGGATCCCCTTACAAATTTGTTTCTAATTTCTATTGGAGGGGTCTATAGTGTAATCCCAATAAGGTGATCATCCCTTTCTTATTTCTCATTTCCACCCAAATAACCTCCCTGAACATATTCCGAGGAATATGCTCTCTAAGTACAGCCATAATGTTATCTCTCATCAAAAATGCCACTCCCCTGCTTTCTTGCCCCCCTTTCTATCCTTCTTGTAGCATTTATACCCTGGAACATTAAGCTGCCAGTTCAGTCCGTCCCTGAGTCACATCTCTGTAATTGTGATAACATCCCAGTTCCGTGTTCCCAACCATGCCCTGAGTTCATCTGCCTTACCTGTTAGGCCTCTTGCATTGAAGTAAATGCTGTTTAATTTGTCAGTCTTACCTTGTTCTCTGCTTTGTTCCTGCCAGCCCTGACTGTTTGACTTACTACTTTTTGTAACTGTACCAGTCTCAGACTGGTGTCTTTCCTCACCAGCTCTCTGTCCCCCCACCCCCTCTTACTAGTTTAAATGCTCCCAAACAGCTCCAGAAAATGACCCCACCAGTATATTAGTCTCCTTCAAATTCAGGGGCAACCCGTAATTCTTATACAGGTCACTTCAATCCAAAAATGTGGATCCTTCTCTCCTGCACCAGTTCCTCAGCCACGCATTCATCTGCTCTATCCACCTATACCAACCCTCTCTGCCTCGTGGTAACAGAAGTAATCCTAACTGAATTGAAGACAAATTATTGACCTGCTTAGGAAATGGGCTTAGACAACGGCAAATAGAGATAACAGATAGGTTAGAAGGAGGTGACTAGTAGTGATTAGTCCACAAGCATGGTCCTCAGATATTCAGCTTATTAATTCATGATTTAGATAATGAAGTAGAGACCCATATTTCCAATTTTTCGTCACTCAAGGTGGTTTCCATGCTGGCAGCCGCACAGGGAGTTTCTTTGCTTTGGAGTTCCATCTGTTGCTATCCTTTGTCCTTCCTCTCCCAGTCTCCTGTCTTCCACTGATTTAAGTTCCCTTCTTTAAATGATATGTGCATCATAGAGTTTTGTATAAATTAACTGCTATTTTAAAATCACTTGGACCAACAGAGCACTTTTCATTGCTCACCCATGCCTGGCCTTGTTTTCTTTAGTGAACATTGGATCTTTCCTCGATACAAAACTAAGTACTGCAAATATTCGAAATCTGAAATAAAGTCAGGAAATGATAGAAATATTCAGCAGGTTTGGCTGCATCTAGGAACGGCGAAAAATAGCGAACAGTTCTGGTGTAGTGATTGGAACCAGCGCCAGGTGGATCTTATTGACCATGAGATCCTTGATTGGGTTTGTTAACCTGGGCCAATCAGGGAGTCCTAGCTGACAGATATAAACTGGAGATTCTGAGTATCCTCATTCTAGGGACTGGCTGTAAGCTGACTGGTCAGATCCCTTGTACTGTGCACATATAAATAAAGGGTGACATGGTGACTGAATACGCCCTCTGTGCAGTTGTTTCAGTGTTGACAAAGAGTGGGATTTTAGTACTTCCTAAAATCGAATGGCATTCAGCATATAAGGGCAGCTCCATACCATCCATCACCCAATACTCTGGCAGAAAGAGCAGTCCAAACTTTGAAGGCAGGCTTAAAGAAATAGCCTACAGCTTCACTCATACCAAACTGTCCCAGTTCCTATTTGATTAGAGGACCACCCCTCAGGCAACTGCAGGGATAGTTCCAGCAGAGTTGCTAATGGCAAGAAGACTCCACACCAGGTTAAATCTGATCTTCCTGATCTTGGGGTAGAGCTGGATGAACACAGCACCAGGAACGCCAATGCAGGTCACAAGACTCCTCTAAGCGAGAGAGACAGTTTATTTCAGGAGATAAATTTTGATGCTGAAACCACGGAACTGGCCCTGCATGGGTAAGAGGCATGGTGGACATGAGGACAGGTCCAGTGACGTATAAAGTTCAGGTAGGTGAGACAGTGCTGAACAAGTGCGTGGACTGCGTGAAAGCTGCAAAACCCACAAACAGGGCAGGAGTGCTCCTTGGCCTGCTGTGTTCACCCAGCTCTACACCTTGTTATCTCAGATTCTCCAGCATCTGCAGTTCCTACTATCTCTGAAACTATTTTAACCCCACTGCGAAGCCTCTTCTAAGGATGCCTACCTTGAAAAAGTTACCCTCCTCCCTCCGGAAGGACTTCAGTGGATATCCGCCTCCCTCTCTCTCCCTATTTATTTCAGAACCTCCTTCCCCTCCCCCATTTCTGAAGAAGGGTCTAGGCCCGAAACATCAGCTTTCCTGCTCCTCTGATGCTGCTTGGCCTGCTGTGTTCATCCAGCTCTACCCCTTGTTATCTCAGATTCTCCAGCTTCTGCAGTTCCTACTATCTCAGGAGCAAAACATGCCTGGCCCCTCAGAAAAGCCAGAAAGGCTGTCAGAAACTGCGGGTTCTTGCCTTCTGTCTAATGTTAAAGAAACCTGAGAGTCCTAAATGGAGGCAGCCTTGATACCATTACCACTTGAAGAAGAAGAGGAAACTCTCCCAAGATGTTCAGGGCGCCAGAGACAGACTGTGATCAAGTACACGCCACCCATATCTGAGTCAGTCTGAGGAACCGGACCTGGGGCAAAAACGTCCCTGGAGAAGCTACAAGAAAAAAAGCAGGCCTAATCCCCGGATTTAGTGGCAGAGGGACGTACTGATTGAAATGAGGGCCATGTGGTTTTCATTGATTATGAGTTCCCTGATTGGGGTTGTTAACCTGGTCCAATCATGGAACCCTGGCTGATTGAAATAAACAGGAGATTCAGAGTCTCCTTATTCTAGGGACGGGCTCTGAGTTGGCTGGTCAGAGCCCATGTGCTGCGCACGTGTAACTAAAGGGTGAATTGGTGATGGGATACTGGCCTCTGTGCATTTATTTCACCTGGCCAATGATCTTTGATTGGAACAAAAACAAGTTTGAAATGTTTAAGTGATTTTGAGCCAGTGAAAGGGAAGAGGGTATCAAGAAAAATTTCTTGGACTTCCCATGGCTATATTTTTCAACTGGATTGCAGTGTCGTCTCAGTTGCAATGTCTCTGATTAGCTGTTCACTTGCTGAAATTAACAAGTAACATTGTTTAGCCTGCAGCCCAGATTCACTCCTGTTGCTATGTGCAGAGTTCATGATTGTCTGACTGGGTTAACTAGTTCTCTTATTTTAAACGCGGTGTGGTTCTTGATCAGAAATTAATTCTACTAGGCCTAGATGCTAATGATGCACTGAGATGACGTTTCAAATGACTCTCTGACCTGTTATGCACCTATCATCACAACAGGACAAATTTCTAATCATTGCCTTGTATCATTCTCCATCTACATCCCCCTTATCCTTGCTATTCCCACTTACTTAAACGTAAACCCTGGGCAAAAAAAAATCACTTGCAATTGGATTTTCAAGTTCCGAACTCTCTAGCCTTTACCTTCCATTCACAAAATCACACCTGCAGTTATCAATCTTACTAAATACAGCATCCCCTCTACTTTTGGTGCCCTCCGCTCTTTCTAATCCTGGTCATTTCTACAATACAGCACTCAAGTCCACTTCTTGATGTACAAGGAAATGGGCTTGAATGTTGAACCTTGAACAGGATTAATTAATCATCGTAGATCTGACCACTTAAAGCTCTCACTGATATTGCTCAATATTGCAGAATCATCATGAAGGCAAAGCTAACCCTTTATTACTCTTCTCCATAAACGAAGTATCTTAAACCACTCTCCCTTCTCTCATCCAACCTCACCTCTAATAATATGTAAGGAGTCCATGGACTTCCTTGCCACTAAGATTCAGACCACCTCCTAATCCAATGGTCCACTATATCTCCAATTTTCGTGTCATCTGCAAACTTACTAACCATACCTCCTTTGTTAATATCCAGATCATTTAGATAAATGACAAATAGCAGTGGACCCAGCACCATTCCTTGTAGCACACTGCTGGTCACAAGTCTCCAGTCTAAAAAGCAACCCTCCACTACTCCATCCTCTGTCTTCTACCTTTGAGCCAGTTCTGTATCAAAATGGCTAGTTCTCCCTGTATTCCATGTAATCTAACCTTGCTAACCAGTCTACCATGAGAAACCCTGTCAAATGCCTTACTGAAGTCCATATAGATCACATCCACCGCTCAACCCTTATCAATCCTCTTTATTTTATCTTCAAAAAACTCAATCAAGCTAGTGAGACATGATTTCCCATGCACAAAGCCATTTGACTATCCTTAATCAGTCCTTGCTTTTCCGAATACATGTAAATCCTGCCGTCTAGATTCCCTCCAACAACTTGCCCATCATTGATATCAGGCTCACCAGTGTATAGTTCCCTGGCTTTTCCTTACCACCTTTCTTAAATAGTGACACCACATTAGGCGGTACAGTGGCTCAGTGGTTAGCACTACTGCCCCACAGTGCCAGGAACCCGGGTTTAATTCCAGCCTCGGGTGACTGTCTGTGTGGAGTTTGCACATTCTCCCTGTGTCTGCATGGGTTTCCTCCAGGTGCTCTGGTTTCCTCCCACAGTCCAAAGATGTGCAGGGTAGGTGGATTGGCTATGCTAAATTGCCCATAGTGCCCAGGGATGTTTAGATGAGGTGGGTTAGTCAAGGGAAATGCAGGGGTGGGGGAATGGGTCTGGGTGGGATGCTCTTCGGAGGGGCAGTGTGGACTTGTTGGGCCAAATGACCTGTTTCCACACTGTCGGGTTTCTCTGATTCTATGATTAGCCAACCTTCAGTCTTCCGGCAACTCACCTGTGGCTATCGATGATACAAATATCTCAGCATGGGTCCCAGCAATCACTTCCATAGCTTCCCACAGAGTTCTAGGGTACACCTGATCAGTTCCCAGGGATTTATTCGTCTTTATGCATTTTAAGACGTCCAGCACCACCTCCTCTGTAATATGGACATTTTTCCAGATGTCACTATTTATTTCCCCACGTTCTATGTCTTCCATGTCTTTCTCACAGTAAACACCGATGCTATATGCTCATTTAGTATCTTCCCCATCTCCTGCAGTTTCACACGTAGGCCTTGTTGATCTTCAAAGGGCCCTATTCTCTCCCCAGTTACCAGTTATCTCATTTTTGAAGACTTCCCATTTTCCAGCTACCCTTTACCTGCAAACATCCCCCCCCCCCATTAACTTTTGAAAGTTCTTGCCTAATACTGTCAAAATTGGCCTTCCTCCAATTTAGAACTTTAACTTTTAGATCCGGTTTATCATTTTCCATCACTATTTTAAAACTAATAGAATTATGGTCACTGGCCCCAAAGTGCTCCCCCACTGATACCTCAGTCACCTGCCCTGCCTTACTTCCCAAGAGTTGGTCAAGTTTTGCACCTTCTCTGGTAGGTACATCCACATGCTGAATCAGAAAATTTTCTTGTACACACTTAACAAATTCCCCTCCATCCAAGCCCTTAACACCATGGCAGTTCCAATCTATCTTTGGAAAGGTAGAATCCCCTACCATCACCACCCTATTATTCTTACAGATAACTGGGATCTCCTTACAAATTTGTTTCTCGATTTCTCACTGACTGTTGGGAGGTCTATTACAATCCCAATAAGGTGACCATCCCTTTTTTATTTCTCACATTGTTCTTACATGACCCATCCTATATTCCCTCAACACTACGCCCACCCAAAGCCTAATGATTTTTCACCCTCCTTCCTGGCTTCCCTGCAGCAACATGTACCTCACTTGGAAAGTTGCATCCTTAGAATCTCTCACAGCATTTATTTGCCCAGGAGTTAATAGACATTAAAAAATATTTTCAAAAGTGTGATATGAATTTGACTCATAAGAGCTCTCTGATAAAGGTGCTTTAATTTCAGCTTGTTATACTTTGTTTCATAATACGCCTATGAAGTGCCTTTGGATATTGCATTATGTTAAAACTGTTATATGAATTTAAGCTTTTATTTCTGACTTAGACACATGACGTTATCACCTCATGACCAACTGTCCATTAGCAGCATGATTAATTCCATCAAGACTATGAATTGACACTTCATGAAATACAAGGAGTCATGCCACAGAGCGTTTGTGGCTGATTGTTGCAACACATTGACTAAAAATATAGGTACAAGTCCTGTATAGTGGCTTATGGGTCACAGGTGAAAGACATGGACGGAATTTTCTTTTGTTGAGACTAAGTGTGGGGGCAGACGTAAAAGTTGGAGGAAGTTTCTTGCAGGCCATTCAGGCTTGCCCATGTGATTAATTTCTTCTGAGCTCATTACATCTTCATGCTCACTAAAATGCCTAATTTTATAGGCAAGAAGTTCTGCCCCCTATTGGGACTTTTCAGTCTCCAATTTCTGAGCACCATGATCAAAAGGCACCCAGACAGCACATCACTCTCTGCAACTCAGGAGCTACTTAACCTATTCATCATCCTCCACTATCCCTGCAGATGTCAGTGACCAGGCAAAATGTGCCATCAGACTTTAGTAATGCCTTCTGAGATGTTCTTCTAGTGGCTATCCAGGAGAGAAGGAAAGTTCTTTTCCCCGTGAATGACAAAACAAGGCCGTCCCAACTGATGAAGGCAACCTATACAGGGATGGCTACGGAGGTTAGTGCCCATGGAAGGCTCATGAGAGCCTGCCTCCCATGCCCCATGAGCATGAATGATCTTCCGCACTCTGCCAATGTGCATAGCATTGTCTAGTCAATGCTTCATGCTGCTATGAGTGTGATTTAGCATGGTAACATTGCCAGTGCAGAGGACTGTCACTCAGGAGGTTGGGTGCCAGTCATCTCCATCAGATGCTTTGTGCATTTAAAGTCTATTTCTGCCTTGCAGCCACCAATATTGCACTACTGACACTACAATGGTATTCCCTCTTAAATATCATCCAGAGTTCATACTTAAAACATAAAAGAAGCTGCAACATTCGGCAGCTCATGCATCACCAGCTCATTGGCTTTTCATCACAATTAGGAGAACATACACATCTAATAGCTTTTCACCATGGACTTGCATCGGGCGAGGACATAATCACAGAAGACGACCTTTTGAGTTAAGCTGTCCCTAGAGTTTGGCCACACTTATCTACCTAGGTCGGATTTGCTGGCATAAGCCAGAGAGGCTGTTTTGCTTGGCCAGACTTGTTGGCCCAGTCAGTTTTCATCCCCGAGTAATTTATAATAACAAGCCAGATTGCATATGACTGAGACCTTACATGAGTTGATTAACATTGGAAGGTGTCATTCCTAAGTGTTTGTGTGAAGAAACGCCTTGGCTCTGAAGGAGACAAAGAACGGAAGAAGTTTATACTTACTCGAGTTTAGAGAAAGAGGTCTACCTCAACAAGGTACACGCCTCATAAATGCAGTCGGGTTTGAGGACATACATGCTTCCCAATCTTGACTAACAAGATTGCACTTGTGAGACTAATTCCAGGATAATGAGTATTTTTGACATACTAAAGATTGTAAAAGAGCTTCCTGAGCTCGAGAAAGCCAGTCTGCCTGCAAGATTCCATGAACTTAATCACAAAACTTCAACTTGCTGTCGGTAAACTGAACTTTTGCCTCCCACTCAAATAAGATCCCTGGCCTGCCATTCTAAAAGCTCAAGACAGGAACAGAAACTTCCCCCACTTATCCAACAACCCAGATGTTCAACAGAAGAAGACATTGTGGGCTTGTCAGTTTGAAGCATCACCATCAATCTTGTTATAGCATGCATGACAAACCACTTCAAGCATTATGCCCTGGTGATACTTTGTTGATGATTTTGTACTTCAGAGATCCATTTGCGTGTTTTCTTTTACTGAGCTCTGAAATAGCATATTCTTTTTCTTCTTCAAGGGGAAAGATGTGATATGAGACACACATTGGTTGTTAAGTGTCTGGCAACAAAGTCATGGAATTTACAGTGTGACTCATCAGATGAGTCAGGCTATTTATTTGTTTTTTTTTCACTCTTCTGTGTCTGATCCTGTAAGCATACATTAATAAATCATAGGATGGAACCTTCCTATTGAACAACCTGGACCCTGATGAGAAAGTTAATTCGATATTACAAGAAAAATTCCTATTTTCCAACCAAGTGTTGATTCTCACTGACGAGTAAGGAGAGACTTGTTTGCATGCATTAACATCCTCATTATTATATTATCCTGTCTCACTGATATGCATTTTCCCTTTCTTCCACCTGCAGCTTAAAAACTAGATGGCAACAATTTCCAACATGAAAATCAGAGCAATAACTTGGCGACTCCAGCTTCCTGCGAACTCCTCAGTGATTGACGACATATTCTGAAGTGGAAAGCGACTTTTAAATTGACATGCTTTGTGAAAGTTTAAAAGCCTTTCGATGTGTTTGAATACATTATCTAGCACATGAAGTGCCCTTCTGAATTGCATTATATTAAAATTCAAATTTTATTGTTTCAATTGTCCTTTTTGCCTCAATGTTTCCATTGAATTTCAGCTTTAATGTCTGCTTCCCTATTACAAAGCTTGAAGGGAAGGCTGAACTTTTTGAATTGCTTATTTTTGGAGGTTTTATCGATACAGTTGTGCTGTGGAATCTCATTATATGTGCATGGATGGCTTTCAAACCCAATAATGGATGCAGCTCGGTAGGTGTTGATGGCATAGCTGTCAGGGGAAATTTGTGTTTGTTTATTTTGGCAGTTTTGTGATCTTTTAATAGCATAATGGTTAATAGCATAAAGCAGATTCCCAAGTACTTCCAAATGTTATTACAGAGATTATGAGTTCTGAAGGTAGTGGTTTCTGAGTAATTCCAAATGGGCAATGAGGGGATATGGGTGGGTATAGGAATTGAGGTAGTGCATGGGTTGTGAGGCTATGGATTCTGCAGGCTTGAGGAGTATAGGAAGATATGAGATGCATAGGGGCAATGGAAAACCCCATCTGGTTCACTAATGCCCTTTAGGGAAGGCAACTGCCATCCTTACCTGGTCTGGCATACATGTGACTACAGACCCACAGCAATGTGGAGGACCCTCATCTGTCCTCTGGGCAATTAGGGACAGGCAATAAGAAAGCCATCAATAAACACATAGAGCTCGACCCCAAATACACTCCATTGTGAAGGAAAACCAGAAGTGAGGTAATTCAGCTCGACAGACACCAGCGTTCAAATAACAGGCGGGAAGACACAACAGCGCTTCATCGGAGGCTGCACTGATGATGTTACCCATCAGGGTAATGAAACATCTGCAGAACAACGAACCAGCCTGGCGAGCCAACTAACCACAACACAGGCAATAAATGCTGACCTGGTCAGTGACACCCACATCCCGTGAAAGAATTTAAAAAAAGAAAAGGCATGGGATAAGAGTGATGAGCTGGATGACAGATTAGGGGTCTTTGCACTCATCTACAGAACTTCAGCATCCATCCTCCTTCTTTTCAGCTTTGAGTTTTTGTCCTGAGACAGAGTTCCCAATTTCAGCTCATTCTCATCACTCTGCCATAAAAACAGCATTGAGTGGGCACTGCCAGGCGGAGGGTGGGATTGAAACAACTGGAATTGGCACAACTTCCACCTCCAAGCTGACCCTAAGAAATAGGAGCAAGAGTAGATTGTTTGTTCTGTTGGGCCTGCTCTGCTATTCAATATGACCATGGCTGATCTCGAGCTTCAACTCCACTTTCCTGACACCCCCTACCCCATATCCCTTGATTCCCTGGGAGACCAAAAATCTGTCTTTTCCACCCTTAAATATATTTAACAATGATGCATCCACAGCCCTCTGGGACAAAAAAAGTTCCAAAGATTTCACAAAGATTTCTTTCAAATGAAGTAATTTCTCATCATCTCAGTCTAAAATGATTAATATCTTACGTGCCCCAGTGTTTTAGATTCTCCAGATCAAAGATGCTTTGTAAGATTTACTTCCCTTCATCCAGGATGGCAAGAGAAAATTAGCATGATGACCTATACAGAGAGACAAGGAATATTCTGGGTAGAGTTTTTTAATTCATTCATGGGTCATGGGTTTCGCTGACTAGCCAGCATTTGTTGCATGTCCCTCGCTGCTCTTACTACTGCATTCCATGCCCACATCCCATAAAGGAAATTTAAAAAAGTATATGATTCTCACTGACTTGAGTTTTGCTAGAACTCTTTGATGCCACACTCAGTCAAATGTGGCCAAGATAGCGAGGACAGTCACTCACACTCAACTCTGGAATTCAGCTCTTCTGTTTATGGTTGCAAAACCCAAACTGTGAATCCATTGAGCAGGTTGGATTTGTCTTGCCTTTTGTGCACAGGACATGCCCAGGCAAGTTTCAATACTATTGGGTAGATGCCAGTGTTGTAGCTGTTTTGGAACAGCTTGGCTAGGGGTGTAGCAAGTTGTGAAACACAGGCCTTCAGTCCTATTGCTGGAATGTCGTCAAGCTCCATAGCCTCTGCAGTATCCAGTGCTGTCAACTCGACATTACATGGAGTAAATCAAATTGGCTGATGTCTGGCATCTGTTTTAAGTCGGGGACCTAAGGCATAGACCAAGATGGATCAGCCACTTGGCACTTCTTGCTGAAGGTTGCTCTATGTGCTTCAGCCTTATTTTTTGTACTGATGTATTGGACTCCCCAGTCGTTGAGGATGGGGATATTTGTGGAACCTTTTCCTCCACTGAGGTGTCTAATTGCCCACCACCATTTGAAACTAGATGTGGCAGGACTGCAATGCTTAGATTTGACTTGTAGTTTATGGATTTGCTTATTTCTGTCTATCACTTGCTAATAACTAAAGCAAGTATCCTGTTTTGTAGCTTCACCAGGTTGACACCTCATATTTAGGTATACCTTGTGTTACTCCTGGCATGCCCTCCTGCACTCTCCATTGAATCAGGATTGATCCCTTGGCTTGATGATAATGGTTGAGTGGAAGATATGCTGGCCTACAAAGTTGCAGATTGTGATTGAGTATAATTCTGGTACCGCTGATGACCCACAGCACCTCATGGATACCCTGTCTTGAGTTGCTAGATATGTTTGAAGTCCATCCCATTTAGCACAGTATTAATGTCACACATCACAATGGAGGGTACCCTCACTGGGAAGAAGGGATTGTATCTCCACAAGTTCAGTACAGTTGTCACTCCAACTGATACTGTCAAGGACAGATGCATCTGCAGCAGACAAACTTTTGAGGATGAAGTCAAATATGTTTTTCCTTCTTAATAGTTCCCTCACCACCTGCCACAGACCCAGTCTAGCAACCATATCCTTCAGGATTCGACGAGTTTGATCAAGTGGTGCTACTCTTGATGGTGGACATTGAAGTCCCTCACTCAACTCTGTGCACTTGCCACCCTCACTGTTTCTTCCAAGTGTTATTAAATGTGGAGGAGTACTGATTCATCTTCTGAGGGGGCTGTATGGTAATCAGCAGGTGGTTTCCATGCCCATCTCCTGATACCATGGGGTCTGGAGTCAACATTGAAGACTTCAAGTACAACTTCCTCCTGACTGTATACTACTGCTGGATTTACCCTGTTGATGGGACAGGACATATGTTGGGATGGTGATGGTGGTGTCTGGGACACTGTACGTAAAGCATTTATCTAAGAGTATGATTATGTCTGGAAGTTGCTTGTCAAGTCTGTGAGACAGCTCTCCCCATTTTGATACTTACCCCTAGATGTTTGTAAGAAAAGCTTTGCATGGCCAATAGGGCTGAGTTTTCTGTCTTTGTTTCCACTGGCTAGATCAGTGCCAGGTGCTTCATCCAGTTTCATTCCCTTTTTGAGACTGTTTAGCTGTATGTTACAACTGAATGGCTTGCTAGTTCAATTAAGAAGGCAGTTAAGAATCCACCACAATGCTGTGGATCTGATGTCACATGTAAACCAGAAATGGCAAATTTCCTACAATGGTTTTATGGTCACCACAAGACTTTTTAATTCCAGATTTTAATGGATTCAAATTCAATTCCAGGTCCCAGGAACATTACCTGGGTTTCTGGCTTACTGCTCCAGGATTAATACCACGACACCGTTGCCTCCCCCTAAAACATACCACAGATGAGGCAGTTTCAATACTCCAATTAAATAGACAAATATACATAAGCATATCCTGAAGTGATTCTCCCTATTAAAGGAACTATATTGTTCTGCCTTCAGAACATCTGAATATTTGCTGAGCTTAATTGGTATAAACATATCAATTAATCTGTATTAGAGGTCAGTGTAACACTATTTCAATTGAACTGTTGGAGCTTTTTCTGAAAGCTTATCCTGCTGAAAAACAATCTCTAATGCAGCGAGCTTGGCTCTTTAATATTTAATAGTTTGCAGATAAAGAGTGTAGTTGGCAAACTGTAATATGTCTAGTCTGTGAGACAGCTCTCCCAATTTTGGATCAATATGCCATTTGAACAAGATATATTCTTCATTATGTCTTTGACAACTGAGCATGTTTTTACAGAGGATAGCAGTGGAAGGGTTCCCTACCCTAACACATCTGAAGGCACTTGCTAGAAAGCCATGTGCATGTGGATGTCAGATGAGAACACGATTGAGCTTGTCTGTGATGACCCTGTAATGGAGTTTTTGTAAACAAGGGTGAGAACTTTAAAATTGGACCATTCAGGGATGGGAAACAGGATGATCAGTGAAAAAGATATGGTGTGAGTAAAGGCACAGGCAGCAGTGTTTTGTAAGTATATTCCATTGAAACAATCGACCTGGGAGTTAACAAAACTGCAGATGAGGATTTTTAGCTGCAGTTGGGTTGAGGTAGGGGTATAGGTAAGTGATATTATCATCTGTAATTCTAAATAAATATTGAAGAAATTGTGTGAATATTGCCTCCAGTTATATCATTTACCATCTAACTTCTAAGGGCATAACACCAGCCAGATGCAACATTTTGAGAAAAGGATGGTTGTGGGTCCTCACACAGAATCATATAATCCCAGCAGTGCAGAAAGAGGTCTTTTGGCCAATCGGGACTGCACGGACACTTCAAGGAGCAACCCACCCAGCCACCCCTCACGCCATCCCCATACCATGGCTAACCCACCCAACCTACACATCCCTGGATACTACAGGGCAATTTTAGCATGACTAATCCACTTAACCTGCACATCATTGGACTGTGGGAGGAAACCAGATCACCCAGAGGAAACCTATGCAAACACAGGGAGAATGTGCAAACTCCACTCAGACAGTCCTCGAAATGTCACCACCACCTTGTCAAGAGCAATTAGGGTTAGGCAATAAATGCTGGCCCAGCCTCACAATCCGCATCCTATGAGTGAATATGAAAAAAATGTTTTGCAGGTTGAAATAGGCAACCATTCTACAGTCAGATTAAAGGATCAAAAGTTCTATTCAGGGATGTTGAAGTTGTTAGCAATCTGAGACAGACCAGAAGGGGAATCAGTGGGATCCTCCCAACATTTAATTAAGGAAAAAAAGCCTCATCCAGGATTTGATATTGAACATGTAGTTTGCAACATAGATGCAGTGGAGGGTTCAAGAGAGGTGGGTGATGAGTTGAAGTGGATATCACCAGCATATGTGCTACCTCCTGTCATGTTTCTGGATTCATTTGCCAATGCCCCACATGTAGATGAGAAATAGCCATGTTAAATGGAACAGATAAAGGGAACCGAGAGTATTATTAAGTCAAGTGAGTAGGGCTAGGTGACATAATTTTAAATTACTGAGAAAGAAATCGAAAATATATTTTGGAGAAAAGAAAACTCAGAAATAATAATTTCAGAATAATCTACAACGTAAGTTGGGATTCAATGAGAAGTTTAACTCTGGTTCATTACTGGATTGATAGGAGGATATTAGAGTATCAGTGCGATAAATACCTTCTTCACTTCTTTTGTGTTTTCATGACTGTGCAATTAGGGATGGACAATAAATGTTGGCTTTGTCTTTGATGCCTGGATCCCATGAATGAGCTAAAAATTATTAGACATAGTTGTGATGTCCCCTCTTCAACTGCAACACATTTTCTCAGTTCATTCATGAATGTATGGACACTTAGGTAAGATTTGAATTTCATTTGTTGTTTATAAATTAATCGTGTTTAGTTGGAGGTAGGTAGTGGGCATTCACTTAGGATTCGTTTGTGTGACTATAAAGAGACTCTGGCTTCTACTGTGCTTGTTGGACAATGATGTGCTTTTTCTATAATCTGAAATTCTAAATAAATATTTAAGAAATTGTTTAAACATTGACCCCAGTTATATCCTTTACCAACTAACTTCCAGGGCATAATGCCAGTCAAATACAATACTTTGAGAAGAGGTAGAGAGGCAGTAGGAGATAAAAACAAGATTAGACACTAAAATAATCAGTGGTAAACCGAAAAAAGGAGATGAAAGGGAAAAAGCTCCAATGGCCTGAGAGAAAAATATACCATTCTTTGAACATACACACAGAGCATTCCAAAAAATCCCTTTGGCTTTCTTTTAATATAATGTTGACATATGTATGTCTGCTGTGTCAAAAGATTGCAGGTTCATGTTCATCCTATAACTTATGCACAAAATATAGTCTGATCTTCTAGTGTTCCAATTTTCTAATATTTTTCCTTTAAGAATTTGGACTGAAGAAGCTGTACCTAGATAACTTTATACCTAAGATGGTGCCGTAAGTGGCGGCTTGTAAACTTTTCACTGTATTCATCTGAGTACTTGTGATAATAAAGCTAATTCAATTCTGTGATAACAAGGTGTAGAGCTGGATGAACACAGCAGGCCAAGCAGCATCAGAGGAGCAGGAAGGCTGACGTTTCGGGTCGAGACCCTTCTTCTGTGCTGTACTGAGGGAGACCTACATTGCTGGAAGTGATGTCTTTTAGGTGAAAGTAAGTTGCAGTTGAAAAGGAGGCATCATAATTTAAATTGAGGCCCGATCTGCCTTCACAGGTGAACATAACAGTTCTGAAAGTGTTATTCCAAATGTCCTTGCTAATATTAATCAGTATCAATTAATATCACAAAAGCAGATGACCTGGTCATAATTACATTGCTAATTCATGGGAGCTTATTATGCATGCATTGAATGTTATTTTCAATACATTACAACAGTGACAACACTTCAAAAAAATGTCTGGTCATTGTGAAAGTTGGTACAAATGTAAGTGTTTTTCATCCTGCTTTGTCAGTTGGTTTGCTGTGATAATGTTCTACCTGGGAAGACTGCTGGATGAATGTTTGAGTCAAAGGCTCAGTTGCTGTTTAAAATCTGTCAGTTTGTTACTTAAATATAAATGAGATAACCAGTTTTGCATAGTGACATAATTTACCTACAAAATGACTTGACAACCACTGTTGAATTAATACAGAAGACTAAATGGAGGAATACAGAGAACCAAATAAATAAGTAAATAAATCTTGCTTGCAAAGTAATATGCTTGAAACTGTAATTGTTCTTTTAATTGAGTTATGCTCCTATATTTTCTGATTTAGAACAGTTGTAAAGTCAGTGCTTCTTGGAAGAAATTAAGGGATTAATGCTGTTGTTCTGCTGCAAGTTATGAGGTGACTATTATTTAGCAGCTTGTAGTGCAGTGCACTATTGTACAATTGTGACATGCAAATACAATGAAACTGAGATTAAGAGGTTTATTCATTAATGAGATGCAACAAAGCAACCAAGCTCTTTTCAGCCCTGAGAATGTATTGACATTCTATAATGTCTGAAAGAAAGAGATTTGCATTTATATTGCACCTCAGCAATTAACCTTTACACTGAGGTCATGTTTCTTCTCCATTGTTAGCATGTCCAGCTGCCCTAATAGTCCCTTCAGCTTCTATATCTGCTGATACATGAGACTGAATCATCCACCCAATGACCCAGAGGAGTAACGGGAGAGCTGCTCACCTACTACGACATTGTGCCATGTTCTTATATTATTCAAGGAAAAAAAGAGAGAAATTCTTCAAGTTAACAGTGAAGAGATTGAGATTTGGCATCAAAGTAGCAAATGGATCAGAATGAGACTTGGGAGTTATTAAAGCAACTCCATAATAATCAGGGGTTGTAACCAACCATATTGGAGTCCAGTTCACTTTAGGATAGAGAGGTGGCAGGTTTAACCCAACTTTTTTTTTTATTCATTCGCAGGATGTGGTTATCACTGGATAGACTGGTATTTATTGCCCATCCTTAATTGTCCAGAGGGCAGTTAAGAGTTAACCACATTACTGAGGATCT
>NC_063361.1:7428589-7447982 GCF_021869965.1 Rhincodon typus | reverse complement strand
CCAAGCAGCATCATAGGAGCAGAAAGGCTGACGTTTCGGGCCTAGACTCTTCATCAGATGAAGGGTCTAGGCCTGAAACTTCAGCCTTTCTGCTCCTATGATGCTGCTTGGCCTGCTGTGTTCATCCAGCCCTGCACCTTGTTGTCTCGGATTCTCCAGCATCTGCAGTTCCTACTATCTCTGATTCAATTTTAACACCCTGAGATGAACCCACATGTGAACAGTCCTGATATTGCCCTAAAGGCCCTTCATTTTCTTACTTGACTAACTGTCCCAAGCAACTGCAACCACGTACCGCGCCACCCCCACCCCCATCCCCACCAATCCAGGAGGCTGGGCCCTGTCACCTCATAGTTGCAGACCTCCATGACCCCATCCTCTCTCTTCCGTTTGAACCCTTTTTTCGCTCCTCCACGTCCCAACCCCACTCCACAAACCCATCAGTCTTGCAGGTCCTGAGCCTCCACACAAGCTGCCAATCTCCTGCTCCCCTTCCATGCAGAGTTAAAGAAGGAACATCACCGGCCCCAGACATAACTACACAAAGTCGACTGTTTCACACCACTTTTAAAAGGTGGTGAACCTGATACCGCACAATTCTTCTGTAATACTACTTCATCTTGAAGGCAGGACATAATTTTGAAAAGTTTGTGTGAATCAGTATTCTTGATATAAAATACATTACGAGCGTCAACCCACTATGGAACAACACTAAACTCAACACACCACTGATTTGATCTCTGCATCTGAACCCGCTGATGGGAAATCAAAATTTTACATCCCATCAAGTGAAGTCACTCCATTTGCCATATTTCCCAATCTTGTGGGCTCCATGAAATCTGATGTGAAAATAATATAAAGGCTCTGGAGAAGGTACAGAGTAGGTTTGTAAGGATCATTCTGGAAATGTCTCGGTAGACACATTAGTGAGGGATTGGTGGGCTTGGTCTTTTCTTCATGGAAAAAAAAATAAGACTGGAGGGCTGGTAACTGTCGTGATAGTAATGAGATCAGCCAGCTGGACATTGTAGAATATGAAATCCAATAGGGAATTTGGAAAAAATACTTTACCCTAAAAGCGATGAGATTGTAAAAGTAATGATCACGGCGTGCATTTGAAGCAAATAGTTTTGAGACGTTTAAGGGGAAGCTTTTGTTTTTTTTTGTATTCATTCATGGAATGTAGATGTCACTGGTTGAGCAAGCATATTTATTGGCCATCTCTAGTTGGTTTCAAAGGATTAATACTGAGGAGTGCCTGAAGCATCATCTATGATGATGATGTCATATCGACCGGTGAGCAAAACACTTCAGAAGCCAGAAGAAATGTGACCTAACAGCTGGTTCTCCTTGGTGTTTGTAACAATGTCTATCACTTCAATGTGACCTGTAAGTATTTGCTAAGATATTATGTGTGGTTAACTCTAAGAGACTCTTCTAATTTGACCAGGAAGTAAATAAGGAAAAAAATGGTTTCCATTTGCAGGAACGTTGGAACCAGAGCACAGGTTAATGGTGGTTGACAAAAGAACCTTCTAACTGATCAGAGATTTAACAGCATCTTAGGTTTGTTTAGTACATCCTCATCAGTGGTGTGACCCTTTGATCTTTTACTTATAAATTCTGTGTCTGATACTACCTCTCTCACTAACACATGAAGAAGGAGTAAGACTCCGAAAGTTTGTGTTTTCAAATAAACCTGTTGGACTATGTATGACCTGGTGCCATGTGATTTCTGACCCTGTCCACCCGAGTCCAACACCGGCACCTCCACATCGTGGCAAAAGAATCAGCATTGAATTGAGGAGACTTTTTTTGAGCAATGAGTTGTTCTGATCAGGAGTGCATTGCCTACAAGGGGATTGAAAGTAGATTCATTCATGGCTTTTGAAATAGAATGAAATATTTAAATATGATAGGAAAGTTTGCAGTGCTGCAGCAGAAATCAGAAGAATAGGACAATAGAAATCGTTCGAAGAGATGGGCTGAATAGTCTCCTGTGATGCATGTATCTATGACAGTATGGGCACCCAGTGTCTCTGTTTTATATGGACAGTCAGTAAATCCAGAGCTACCTTATAAAAAAAGAGCAGAGATCCAATTGGAGAAATCTGCAGTCTTGATCAGGTTCACTGAAGCCATCATGTGTAGGCCATGCTGCTTCAAAACCTTGGCTTTCAGGGAATTGGGAATTTCAAATCCAATACACTGCCAGTGAGCTGCGTGCAGGCAGCACCAGGGAATTGGCCCTTGTTTGTTTTTGGATTTTAGAGAAGCCACCAACCCTTTCCATTTTAAAACAAAAGTAAAAAGTGCTGGAGAAACTCAGTAGATCCTGTAGCATCTGTGGAGAGAGAAGCAGTTAATGTTTGAAATCCAGTTGAAGAAGGTAGTGCAAATATAGTCACAAGTGAATATGGCAAGGTTGAATGGTATTTATTTTAATGTAAGAAGTCTTGCGAGGAAGGTAGGTGAATTGAGGTTGTTGATTAAAGATGGGAATGTGACATTGTTGCTGTTACATGGTTGAGAGAGGAATAGGACTGGCTGCTCAACATTTTGGGGTATGCAATCTTTTGTTGAGATGCAGGGCATGTGGTAAAAGAGGAGGTGGTGTCGCAATATTGATCAAGGAGTCAATTACTGCAATAAGGAGGGATGATATCTTCAGTGGTTCCTCTATTGAGGCCGTGATAGTTAGAACTTAAAATAAAAATGGGGCAGCCACTTTGCTGGAGATGTACTATTGATCACCAAACTATCAGGGAAGGATAGAAAGACCGGTTATGTAGGCAAATCCAGGAAAAGGGCAAAACTAATACAGTAATAACAATAGGAGATTTCAACTTCCCCATCATTAACTGTGATAGAATCCCTACGGTGTGGAAAGAGGCTATTTATCTCATTGTGTCTGCACCAACCCTTCGAAGACTATCCTACCCAGACTCAGACCCTCAACCCTATTCCCATAACCCCACATTTACTGTGGCTAACCCACCTAACCTCCTCATTCCTGGACACTACAATTTTACCATGGCCCATCCACCTAACCTGTACATCGTTGAATTGTGAGAGGAAACCGGGACACCCAACGATATTCCACACAGATGCAGGGAGAATGTGCAAACCCCACACAGACAGTCATCCAAGGCTACAATCAAAGCTGGATCCCTGACACTGTAAGGCATTAACCATCGAGCCACCACATTAGAGGGGATGGAATTCTTAAGAATCATCCCGGAGTGCTTTTAAAGCCAACACATAGAAAATCCTACAAGAGAAGGGGTGGGGATTTTAAGAGAACAGAATTGGGCAATTGATAAAATTTGACAGTGAGGGAGGATCTTGATGATAGTGACCATAATTCAGTAAGATTTAAGGTAATCACGGATCAGGACAAGGATGGACCAGAAATAAAGGTTCTGAATTGGGGAAGGGCCGAATTTAATAAGATAAGACAGGATCTAACCAAAGTGGACTAGAAGCAGATAATTGGAGGAAAATCCATAACAGAGCAGTAGGAGACATTCAAAGGAGTGCAGGGCCTACATTTTCTTGTAAAGGTGAAGGGTGGGAACAAGAAGTTCAGAAAACCCTGGCTCCTTTCTGGGTGTGAAGGGATGTGCAGAATTGGATATGGAAATGAAAATGAAGCTTATGTTAGATATTGAAGGATTAAAAGAACATATTCCCTAGAGAACAGAAAATGCAGGAGGTTGCTTAAAACTTAAATTAAGAGAGAAGAGGAGACATGAAAAAAGTGTTGGGTAATATTAAGGAGAATCCAAAGGTGTTTTATACGTTTGTCAGGGCAAGACAATAACCAGGAAAGAGTAAGGCCCTTTGGGGACCAAAGTGACAATTTGTGTGTGGAAATCAGAAGAAATAGCTGGGGTTTTAAATGAGTATTTTGTATCTGTATTCATAGTGGAGAAGGATGATGCAGGTCTAGAAATCAGGGAGATGGATAATGATATGCTTGAACAAATTGGCATTCAGATGAAGGCACTAATAACGGTTTTAGAGGCTTGAATATCGATAAACTCCCAGGCCCAGATGAAATGTATCCCAGGCTGCTGGGGGAGGCAAGAGAGGAGATTGCAGGGGCTGTGACATTAATTTTCAAATCCTATATGAAGTAACTATAGAGACCAGTATCCTGTCACCAAGTCATCCTCTATTACATGAACAGTCCTTGACTACAGTACTGCCTCATACAGAGTCAGGTGCCAGAGTATCAGTATCACTTTTTATGTCAACCAGGGCTCCCTGAATGGGGCTTTTAAATTGGTCCAATCAATGAACTCATATTTTGTGAGGTCCAGCTGGCTGACCTCATTATAATTGTTACAGTGTCCAGCACAGGAGGTGTGCCCGAGGATTGTGGTACCAATACTCAAGAATGGTGGTAGATAAACCAGTAGTGAGGAAACAATTCAAAAAAATTCTGAGGAACAGAATTAATCTCCACTTAGAGAGGCAAGAATTAATCAAGGGTAGTCAGCATGACTTTTTGGGAAGATCATATCTAACAAATTTAATTAAATTTTTCAAGAAAGTCACTCGGTGTGTAGATGAGGGTAATGCAGTTGATGTGCTCTACATGGACTTCCAAAAAGCCTTTGACAAAGTATCGCATGGCATACTGGTTAAGAAGCTAGGCGCTCATGTGATTCAGGCAATTTGGCAAATTCAGTCAAAAATTGTACTAGGGGCAGGAAGCAGAGGGTGATGGTCGAAGGCTGTCTTTGTGACTGAAAACCTATGACCTGTGGTGTACCACAAGGTTTAGTACTGGGTCCCTTGCTGTTTGTGATGTACGTAATGATCTAGACATGAATGTAGGAGGTATGATCAGTAACATCTTTAATGTTTCTTAGAGAAGACAATTCTTAGAGGAGAAACTACTTCTCCCAAAGAGTGGTGAATCTGTGGAATTCACTACCCCAAATTGCAGTGAATGCTGGGACAGTAAATTTAAGGAGGAGTTAGACAGATTTTTAATTGGTAATGGATTGAAGGGTTAGGGGGAGAAGTTAGGAAAATGGGGAAAGAGCATATCAGCCATGATTAAATGGCAGAGCAGATTCAATGGGCCAAATGGCCTAATTCTGCCCCCATTTCTTATAAAATTATGACACAAAAATTGATGTGTAGGAAGAATGCCTTAGACTACAGGACGATACAGACAGGTTGATCAGAGGGGCTGAAGAGTAGCAAATGAAATTTAATCCTGAAAAGTGAGAGGTAATGCATTTTGGGAGGACCAACCAGGCAAGGGAGTACACAATGAATGTTAGGACCCTGGGAAGTACAGAGGATCAGAGGGACCTTGGTAAGCACATTCATAGATCCTTGAAGGTAGCAGGACAGGCTAGTGTGGCTAAAAAGGCAAACGGCCTTTATGAGTCAAGATATTGAATACAACAACAAGGAGTATATGTTTGAACTGTATATAACATCAGTATGCCGAAGTTGGAGTACTATGTGCAGTTTTGGTTTCACGCTACAGGAAGGATCTTGCTTCTACATTAGAGAGGATGCAGATGCGATTTGCCATGACATTGCACAGACTGGATTGATTGAGCTATGAAGAGACCAGATAGGTGTGTTGTTTTCCTTAGAGCAGAGAAGGATTTTGGGGAGGGGAGTTGTGGATCTGATTGAGGTGTACAAAATTCAGAGGGCAAAAGATAGGGTGGATACGGTGAAATTTTTCCCATTAGTGGAGGGGTCAATAACCAGGGACACAGTTTGAAGGTAAGGAGCAGTTGGTTTAGAGGGGATTTGAAGAAAAACAATTTCACTCAGGGGCTTCTGAGTATCTGGACCTCATTACCTGAAAGGATGGTGGAGGCAGGAACCCTCAAGATATTTCACAAATACTTTAGATGAACACCTGCAATGGCATAGCATAATAGCTGAAACAGCTCAGTTGGGAGACTGTTAGATTGAAGATTTAATGGTACCTGGTTCAATCCTGGATTTCTACAGTGAATTTTTTACTGACCTAAACATATGGGGCCACGTAGCTTCTTTCTAGAGCATTTGTGGCACAATAGTAGTGTCCTACCTCTGAGCCAGGAGGTCCAGGTTCAAGTCCCACCTGCTGCAGAGGTGTATCATAACGTCACTGAACAGGTTGATTAGAAAATACCTATGAGGCTATAAGTCAAGTGCTAAACATGAGATTAGAATAGATAAATGTTTGATGACCAGCACAGACACATTGGGCTGAAGGACCTCTTTCTGTGCTGTAACATCACTCTGGGTCTTGCACTTCAAACTCTCTCTCTCTCTCCACAAATGCTGCCAGACCTGCTGAGTTTCTCCAGCATGTTACTTTTCTTTTATTTCAGATCTCCACTGCCTGCAGTACTTTGCTTTCATTTGAACCCTTTCTGTTTTGAGGAGAACCTGTCATCTTTCTTTCTTTTTGTTTAGTTCTTTGGAGCTGAAAAGCAACAGAAGAAATCAAACACTTATTGACTGCAAACAAACTCTTCTGAACCAAATACAAATTGACAACCATTTTCTCTAATATTGTATGTCTACATTTGATGATGAGATAATTTTCTTCCTTTTTGTCATCCCTTGTCATTGTCCTCTTTTACACAGCCCAGTAATTTTGCACGTTGCACAAACTTGCATGTCTCCAATTACTTCTCATTCCCTCTCTTCAAAACAGAAAAGCAGCAACTAAAATTACAATTGCTAGCTCAGGTTGGAGGAATCTCTTTTCATCATCTAAGGGACTTCAAAGTCAAGGAGATACTTAATTAAGTGTAGGTTAAAGTTCAAACTCTGCTGCTCTAACAATATGCTTTAATTGCAACCTCCAGCAAGCATTACCTACTGCACAAATTGTATTTTTCATTTCCCAACTCTTCTTGCCTTTGTTATGCCTGAAAATGTAACATGTAATTTGTGCTAAATTATAGCCAATTTAATGTTGTGGACTCACATCACTAGGATAGATCCTTCTTTAAATTCAATTCCCTTAAGACTGCAAACAGCTGGCAGAGAGAATTCTTCTATGATCTCACTCATGGTGCATTTTAATACACACTGCTCAAATGGAAAAAAACAATGCTCTCCACCCACAGAGCAATCTGCAGTTATTAAGTTGTAACTGTATAAGTGCCCAGCAGATGGCACCTAACCTTGGTGAGGATTTTGAAAATTCCTGCCACTATGATCTTCTCGCATTAGTGACTTTCCATCAATTTTATTATTTTCATTTCCACACATACCATTCAGCGCCAAGTTTTATTTTTAAGTTTGTCTATAAAATTTATATTTCCCAAAATTTTGTTCTAATTTTGAGTTTAGGGTAGCATGTCGGCTTGTTTGTATGTTGGAGAGGTTGGTATCGTTGGATTAATATCCAATATTATGAGATTTAGTCATTAAAATGGACATGACAAGAAAGACCATTGTAGCCTGTAGTTGTAGCTTCTAATGATTGGGACTGTTAATCTGGTCTAATAAGGGAGCCCTGTCTGACAGATAAAAAGGGTGAGTGTTAAAGATACTGACACTCTGGTACCTGACAGTAAATGAGATTTTTGAGCCACTTATTCACCAATCAACTTGTTTACACCTTCACTGTATGCTTCCTGCGTTTCCTGTCTGACTTTTTTAAAAAATCCATTCGCAGGATGAGGCTGTAACTGGATAGGCCAGCATTTACTGCCAATCCCGAATTAGCTAGAAGGCAGTTTAAGAATCAACCGTATTCCAGTGGCTCTATTTTGTGAAATTCAAATTCCATTATCTGCTGTTACAGGATTCTAACCCAGGTCCCGTCTGCTCCCCATGTCTCTATTTACAAGTAAATGAGAAATTAACTGTAAATACTGTGAGGTTTAATTGCCCCATCTCTTCATTGTCACAAAGTGATAATTAAATTGTACATTCTGTTTCCATTCCATGCAAGCAATCCTTGCTTTAAAAAAATTGTTAGTACCTGTAGGAACTGGGTTAATCTGGGTTTTGGAAAGCTTTGAAGCTCAAATCAATTAAACAAAATCTGTCTGTCAGGCGCAGAGATTATGTGCAAAGAGTGATCTTAACTCATGTGATCTATTCACAAATCATATAGTTGATTGCAATGCGCATACAATATAATGTAATATGACTGTCATTTTATATAATAAGCAAAAACCTACGAAGAACACTAACTCTTTCATAATTATCTTTGATAATGAAGTTGAAATAGCCAATTACAACCATGCAGTGATGCGATTGCTGATTTTGACAATAAAGTGGGATTGGTGAAAGAAAGGCAACCATGCACAGGTACATAGCAAGACCTCCTGGCTGGTCTTTCTCAAAAACTCTTCAGAGTACTAAGGTGCCGGATCCCCTGGCAAAGATCCTGATGTCTTGTGTTCAAAGTAGACCCTGATATTTCATGCCTAATCAGCCTCGTTCAGGGATGTAACACTAAAATGCTCACATGACTTGGACATTGTGTCCTTTGCATGTTCCCTCATTACCATGTCTCTGGTCCTTCAAAAGTAGACTGACCCAGATAGCAGGAGAATTTACAAGACAACAGTATTGGTCACCTTATTTAGGCAAGGATGTAAATACATTGGAGATTGTGCAGAGAAAGTTTACGAGATGAATAATACTAGATCTGGAGTGGGAGTGGTTGTCTAATAAGGAAAGTTTACATTAGCTGGGCTTGTATCTTCTAGATTTTAGAAGAGCGAGAGATGACTTGACTGAAACATAAGTTCCATAGCAGTTTGACAGGATGTGTGTGCAAAGGATGTTCCCTGTTATGGGAGAATCTGGAACTAAGTCTAACTGTTTAAAAATAAGGAGTCACCCATTTAAAACAGAGATGATACAAACTATTTCTTTCAGAGGGTCATGAGTCTTTGGGACTTTCTTCCTGAAAAAGTGTCATAGAATCTAGAGATCTACAACAGGATGTTGGCAGGTATGGAAGGTTCAAGTTATAAAGAAAGGCTGGATAGGCTGGGATTGTGTTCACTGGAGTGTGGGAGGTTCAGAGGAGACCTTATAGAATAGATAGAGTTAATGGTAGTTGTCTTTTCCCTAGGATGGGAGATTTCAAGACAAGGAGACAAATTTTTAAGGTGAGAGGAGAGAGATTTAAAAAAGATATGAAGGACAATTTTTTTACACAGAGGGTAGTTCACACGTGGAATGAACTTCCTAAGGAAGTGGTGAACGTGGGTACAATTACAGCATTTAAAAGACATTTGGATAAGTACATGAATAGGAAAGATTTGGAGCGATATGGGCCAGGAGCAGGTGGAACTAGTTTAGTTTGGGATTATGTTTGGCATGGACTGGTTGGACAAAAGGGTCTGTTTCCATGCTGTATGACTCTGTGAGTCAATGACTCTATAACACAGTGAAAGGCCCTTTGGCCCAACAAATCTGCACCAGTCAAAAACAACACTTAACTAGGTAATGGAAGCAGAGTGCTAAAGGTAGAGGTAAATAGATTCTTGTTAAGCGAAATGGTGAAAGATAATCATGGTAGGTGATAATCTGGATTTGAGCAAACCATCAGATCAACCATGATTCTATTGAATGGCAGGTTCAAGAGGCTGAATGGCCTACTCCTAATTCACATGCTTGTATGTTAGTAACAGACCAAGTGAATCCCACTTACTTTTGTTAATCTCACATTGCTCCTCAGAAACAGAAAAACCAATAATAAATGATGAACCCAGTCCTCCCAGTGAGGGCTGACATGCCTGGCGTTTTGCATTAGTATTCAACTTAACTATTTTGAACTGCAAAAACTAACCTACCTATCTTCACTTCTTTTCCAGGCCCCCAATATCATACCTCTCAGTTTTTTGCATAAAATCTGAGGCGTTTCCAGGTTCACATTCCAATCTAGGGGTATAGCATAAAAATCAAAGCTGACAGTCCATTATAGCACTGAGGGAACACTGCACTGTCAGTGGTGCTAATGTTTAGCTGATATTTTAAACCGAGGCCCATCTGCTTGCTTGGGTGCACGCAAAAAATCTCACAGCACTATTTTGAAGAACAGTGGGGGAGTTATCTCCGGTGTGTCATGACGCTACTCTTTTATTCTGTGAAGACATTAATTTTTTAAAACTTTTAGCTGTTGGGAACTGTTGCATTTTGTACTGAGATGATGCAACTGCTAAAGAAAATGCAAGGCCATGTTTCAAGGTGAAAATGAGAAAACAAATTAATCACCCTTGGAGAGATATGAGGGGGTGAATGGTTACAAAATCAATCATGGTTCAAACAAAATGTTAACAAATGCAGTTTACAGTTCACCCTTCCGCCTGACTTAATTTGAAGATATTACATTTAGTTCCCTCATGCAAATCATAATATATCTTGTGAATAGGCGGAGTCCTAACACTGATCCCTATGATAGAACATGAGTCGCTATCTGCCTTTTGGAAAAGGCCTGTTTATTCATCCTCTTGGTTTCCTGTCTGCCAACCAGTTTTCTATTTGTCCCAATACACTAGTCCCAGTTCCATGCTTTATTTTTGTACACTAATCTCTTATGTGGAATATTTCAAAAACCTTCTAAAAATCCAAATAAGTCACACCCAATAGCTCCCCTTCATCACCTCTACTGGTTACATTCTTAAAGAATTCCAGCAGATTTGACAAGCATAATTTTCCTTTCTTAAATCCATGCTGGCTCTGTTCAATTCTGCCACTGTTTTCCAAATACTTAACTATTAATTCTTTTATAATGGACTCTCACATTTCCCCCATGACCAATGTCAGGCTGAGTGGTCTATAATTCCCAGCTTTTTTTCTGCCTCCCTTCTTAAATATAGGGGTTACGTTAGCTACTCTCCAATTTGTAGGAACTGTGCCAGAGTCTATAGAATCTTGGAAGATGACCACTGATACATCCACTATTTCTAGAGTCATTTCCTAAAGATTTTAACATTATGATTGAAGGACTAGGAAGAATTCTAAACTGCATATTCTTAAATTTTCCTTTATAATTGAGACTTTTTCCCTTTAACTTTGTGTGTTTATCCACATGTGCATGCATATGCGGGTGTGTACATGCATGTGTGCATGTTCGTGTGTGTGTGCCCATGCACATGTTCACCCAAGTGACTGCATGAAGACCAGATGTCAATGCTGCCTTTTTAAAACAATTATTCCTAGCTTTTACAGTTAATAACTTTGCTATTCCTTTAACTAAAGAAGACCCAGTTTATTGACTCCTTGTTGCTTTCAGCAAAAATAGTTATCTTTCTATAAACCTCATAATAGAAAGATTATCTGCTTGTGATCACAATGTAGTTTGTGGGAGTTGCTATGCACATGTTGGCTCCCATGTTTTCTAAATTAAATCAGTGGCAACACTTCAACATTTTCATACAATAAAAAAAGAACTTGAACCCTTGTGGTGATCAACTGTGGAGGTTAGACAGAGGACTGCTAGTTCATCCTTTTTCACCATGATGTGTGTTACCTTCTATGTCTTCTAAGTGTTTGATTCCCTCAGGGGCTTGCTTGCTGTAGTGTGTGTGTGAGGGTAACAACCTTCTCGTCTAATGAGAAGAGTCTTGCAAAGTAAACAAGTGTAGTCCATTACTTCTCTGCAATTAGTTAGAGGCTGTACATTATTACAAAAACTTTTGTGAGGACTCATCCTTTGGTATATCTCCCATGAGACCTGACTTTCTTTTCCCATCAAGTCCCCAAGTCATCATCACAGTAGATGGTGCCTATTATCCTCAATCAAGTATTGACAATTTCAGGGTCTTCTACACCTCTCATCTGGTTGCAACATTTGTTGTGGCCTCTGTTGTGGCCAATAGTTATCTTTCTATAAATCTCATAATAGAAAGATTATCTGCTTGTGATCACAATGTAGTTTGTGGGAGTTGCTATGCACATGTTGGCTCCCATGTTTTCTAAATTAAATCAGTGGCAACACTTCAAAGAGTCCTTCATGGCATCTGGTGCCTATGAAAAGAATTGTATAACATGCAAGTCTTTCTTCCTTTCTTTATGACTAACTCCCCAAGTGTAATTATCTCCTAAAGACTGAGTATTCACTAAATGTGAAAAAGCAAGCCCTGTGATTCCTTCCACATTCAAGGATTTTCCATTTAGTCTGTCAACAGATATAATCACTGCGATTTAATTGTATATTAAGTGTGTTTTATTATGCGTACGTGGTTGACATTAACTAGCATTTCACTTGTAAGACTGTGAGACCACAGGAAATAGGAGCAGAAGTAGGCCCCAATGGCTACTCCTCCATTCAATTGGATCATGGCTGATCAACATTCTGAAAGAAAGAATAATTTCAAATGTTGTTTCCTTAAATTCCATCTGTCTTTGTTTACCCATCCCAGAACCTACGACCTTTTGAAACTTATCACAATCTAAAGATATTTTCATATTTGTCTAATCTGTAAATTTTGAAATTGTACCCTGTATACTAGGATCCAGGTAATTAATATCGATAAACACAAGGTCCGTTGAGAACTCTATAATATCTTGTTTAAGCCAAAAAGTCATTCAGCATTGCTTTCTGTAATTTAGGCAGCTTTTCTTCATTAACCTAAATACAACCTTTCTCGTGGCAAACATTCTCCTCCTCTTAGTTCCAATGAACAGCTTATTCTGAGTTCATGCCTCCATTTGGATTTCCCAGCCAGAGGAAACACCTCTCAGTGTATACCCTATCAAGATCATTCAGAACTTCATTGTGTTTCACTTCTCAGTTTTCTAAACTCCAGAGAATTTAGGGCCAATTTGTCAGCCTCTCATCATAGGACAACCCTCTCATCCCATGGATTAGGAATAAACTGTTGAAAGAACCCAACAGATATTCACTGACAATGTTATGAATAGTTTTGAGCAAAATGCTTAATCTATCCCTAAATCTGCCTGTTCACAGACCTGCATACTCATTATAACACACGTTGGCATTTGTGTTGTTTTTCTCAGATGTTTGGAATACAGTTAAAGGAATTGAGCTTGTATCTGAGGCTAGAATTGAGTATTTACCATGCTAAGTGTTAGCTTCAGGTCAGTGTGTGATACTCTTGCCACTGCATTAGAAGGTGTTGGGTTCAAGTCCCAATTAGCACATAATCTAGGAAGTGAGGAAGTGTTTCTCTGTTGGAGGTGTTGCTTTTTGGAAATGTGCTAGAGCAAAGTACCATCTTCCCTCTCAGGTGAACATAAAAGATCCTGTGGCTCTGGTTAACTGTCATGGTCCCTTACCTTACAACATTGATACACTTGCTATGACATGAAGGCTGATAGTCAAATCAAAAATCAGCCTCCCTATTCCTGTATTTACAACACAGTAAAATTAAAATACTCAATGACCCTCAAAAATTATCCCAGTGGTTTCTAGGCAAACTTTTTAATAACCAATATTTATACTTGGTGAATAATCGATTCCAAACACAAATTTATAGCTTAAACAAAAGAATTAACAATTTAGCAGAGCAGAGCTAATAACAATGTAATTTAATTTATCTTTATGATTTAAACTCAATCTTCTTTGACCGACTCACACAAAGGCAGAGAGGCAAACAGACACAATTAAGAGATAAATCAAAAGGAAAAAAAAGCTTTCAGCTCACAGTTCACAGCTCCAAATCAAAAATCAATATAAAAATAATGAAGGTCTCAACACACTCCAAAAGATCCAAATTGACTATAAAGTGTGTGGGGCAATATGAGTTTATGCAAGAAGTTTTATAAGTAGAAGTTGATTGATAACTGTTAAGCTTTTAACAATGTGAAATGAAGTGAAGACATCTAACTCTTTAAGGAAATGGGTTCCAACTGATCATGCAAAAATTGTCACCTCCTGTCAACACCTTCCAAGGAGGTGGAACTATGTCAAAACTTTATGTATATGAATCCTTCTAATAATTTGGAGAAAACTCCAGAATATCAGTTCAAGATTACAGTTTAACATTATCCAACCCTACGGCTACACTCCAACGACCAAATATTCTATATTGCATGTGGTCATTAATTTCTGCATTGATCATAAGCAACTTAAATGCCATTCTTTATTAAACATTTGTCTTTTCTTTAGGAAAAGGCATTAACTATCATAGTAATTAAACAAGATTGCAGTCTGAGTGAATTACCTGATTAAAATGTCAAAGAACTGAACTAATTTTCCAGATTGAAATGCTTCCAAATTGCCAATTCTATTTTTTACAACATCCTTCTCAGATTTAAGTCTTACTGAAAACATCAGCTATTTTGTGTGTTATGATCTAACCACACAGATGGGAAAGGCAAGACATCCAAAGTTATAACTCCCTGGATGACTAAAATTGTCAAAATTAGAATGAAACAAAAAACAGAAATGGATGGTAAATCTTAAACAGAAAGAGCAGTGGTGGAGAGCCTGGTTTAAAGCAGCAACTGCAGTGTGAAGTACAGGAAAATGAATTAACAGGGGCAATAAAAATGAGAATTGGTAAGTGTAGGTGAACAATAGTCTATCAACAAATAAAGATAGAAGAGAGTTAGTCAAAGAAAGGATGGGTTAAGTAGGAACCAAAAATTCTCTCGTGGAGGCAGTGGGCATGGATCAAGCACTGAATGACTATTTTGCTTAAGTCTTCACATAACAAAAGGATGCTGCCAATATCACAGTGAAAGACGAGGTAGGCAAGAAATTGTTTGGATAACATTAAGGGATGAGAAAAGATCGGGATCTGATTGGAAACATCCTAGTCTATCGAGGGAAATCATTGGAGCTTTTGGCCACAGCCTTCCACACCTCCTAACACAGGGAAGTAGTGACAATGGACTGGATGGTTTGTACCTGTTTGTCATGCACAGCCTGCTTGCTGCATTCTTCAGTTTCTTTCATAATGCTTTGCTGCCAATGCATCTTAAAGGGAATATTGCTTGTGAGTCGGCAGTTTGTTTCCTGTGCAATATGCTCTGTATTGCTGTGTGACCCATGCACCTTCATAGCTTAGTGGTAATGTTGAAATGCAGTTTCTGGTGAAGTTCAAAAACAATGGCTTCATTCTTCACAATATTTATTTCAAGGAAATTACTACACATCAAAATGTTGTGACACAAAACAGGAACACTGGTGTAAGGGGTGATATATTAGCGTAAGTTAAGGGATTGGTTAATAAACAGGAAGCAGAGAGGAAAACTTCTTCAGGTTCTCAGACTGTAACTAGTAGGGTGTCACAGGGATCACTATTGGGAGTCAACTATTTGCAATTTATATTCATGAAATAAATGCAGGAGCTAAAAGCACAGTAACTACATTTCCTGGTAACGCCTAGATAGATAGAAACTTAACCTGTCAAGTGGAGGTAGAGAGTCTACAAAGGGATTTAAATAGGTTAAGTGAATGGACAAATAATTGGCACATAGATTATAATGTTGGAAAATGTGATCTTGTCCATTTCGGCAGGAAGGATAAAAAAGCTTTGTACAATTTAAATGGAGAAAGATTGCAGAATTGTGAAGTACAGAAAGTCTGGTTGTGCTGGTACATGAATCACAGAACATTAGCATGCAGGTACAACAAATTATTTAGAAGGCAAATAGAATGTTAATATTTATGGCAAAGGAAATATGAGATACAGATATTATCCTACCAACATTGTTATGGCCCAAAGACCACCAGATCAAATCAGCCTCTCTATGCCTGCATTCACAACACAGTAAAATTAAAGCATTCAATGACCCTCAGAATTGACCCAATCATTCCTAACCAGACATTTTGAATAACCAGTGTCAGATTTTGTAAATATCCAATATGATACAACAGGTTTGTAGCTTAAACAAAAGAATTAATAATTTATTAATAATACAGTTGCTTTGACAGAGAAAAATTAAACAAGATAACCTGACTGAAGTCTATGATTTAAACCTAATCCTCTTTGATTCTAGCCTCAACTCACACAAAGGTAGACAGACAAACAGATGCAGTTAAGGATAAATAGAAAGAAAAAAACAATGAGATACAACTGATCAGTTCACTGAAGTGATCTCCACGATCCATAGTCTCACAGGCACATGGGATTGTACCTTACTTGGTTTCTAAAGATATAGCTTCCAGTAGACTCCAAAAATATTCACGAAATACTTATAAATGAGATTCTATTCTCTAAACTTGCAATAAACTGATAATGGAAGGATAATGAGGGAGCAAAAAAATGAAACCTTCAGCCTGTAACTGTCACAACCACAATCCTTCCAACTTAAACACAGTTCAAAACCAGTTCAAACTTCGGGTTCTCTGTTAGACTGGCTGGCTCCCAATGAGTCTCAAGTACAACATGTGCCATCTATTTGAATATTATGTATCTCCGGAACTGAAACTTCCAGAGTGTTCTTTGAACAAGAAACAACCTCCTAAACAAAAAAGAAGTTCTCAACATCATATAAAGTTTTGGTGAGACCACATCTCCAATAATGTGTCCATCTTTGGTCTTCTGATTTGAAAAAAAGATATAAGTGAGTTAGAGGTAACAAGGTGTGGAGCTGGATGAACACAGCAGGCCAAGCAGCATCAGAGGAGCAGGAAAGCTGATGTTTCAAGCCTAGACCCTTCTTCAGAAATAGAACCAACTTAGAGAAAGTTCTCTTTCCTCATCCATAGAATGAGGGACTATACTAAGAGCCAAAGATGGATAGGCTAGGCCTGGACCAACTGCAGTTTTGAAGAATGAGGTGTTAATTGTTAGAAATTCAGGTCGTGTTAAGGGTAAACAAGAACGGCTCCTGAGTCAACTGAGAGCAGGTTATGCTCATTGTTTGTTGTATTGGTTTTGTAGTGATATAGATGATTTGGTGGTAGATCATTCAAAAGAAAAAGATCTGGGTTCTTGAGGGTTCTTGTGACACATGGTATTGTCCCTACTTCTAGGTTAGAAAGCCTGGGTTCAAGTCCCACTTGCTCTAGAGGTGTGTTGTGGTGTGTCTGAACAGGCTGACTGAAATATCAAGACCTGGGTTCATGGTGGTTTGACGGTGGTAAAAAGTGTTCAGAGGTGTGTAATAGCATCTCTGAACAAGATTTGAAAGAAGACTTGGGTTCATCTCAGCCTGGTTGAAGTCTCGCCTACTCTAGAGGTGTGTCATACCATCTCTGAACAGGTTGATGAAACAAAGAGTAAAAGAGTCGAGTTCATCCAAGTTCATGTTAATTGATCATCTTCCTCCTTCCTAATGTTATTGTGGCACTTCCCCAGTGAGCAGTACTTGTAATTCAATAATTTGCTTAGTGACATGGGAGGCTTGGTGGTTGGTCTGTAAAAGAAAAAGCTGGATTCTATATCCTGCTTCTCTTCTGTGGCTACACCCATGCCCAGGTGTCCTTGGAGAGGAAGCATGCGATGTCCGCCAGCACCCTCGAAGCTTTTAGAGAAAGGTGGGCATGGCAGGGGCTGAAGTGTATGATCTTTCTCTCCAGTACTATTTTGATTTAGCTCTCTCCCTTGTTTCCCCACACTTTTGTTTATTTCTTATTTTTGCACTGTCCCTGGTGGGCAGTGCTTGTAATTTATTATTTGTTCAATTTGTTAATTGGGTGACTTGGTGGTGGGTATTTTAAAAAAGAGCTGAGTTCTTGAAGTTCTGGTGGTGCAGTGGTAATGTCCCCACTTCTGGACCAAGAGCCCTGAATTCAAGTCCTACTTTCTCCATCATAATGGATTATAATGTTGGAAAATTCAAATAACAAAGAACTGGGCTCTATTATTCAGTTCTCATCCTTCCCAAGTATTATTGCAGAGAGACTGCATCCAGTATCCACTGGTATCCTTGAATCTTTCAGAGAGAGGTGGGCATTAAAAAAGTTGGAGTGCATTTTCTCCCTTTCAACACTACTTTGATCTACTTCCCTCCTTTGTTTGACAATCTTTTTCTTGATAACCTCTATAAGTTCTATCTGTGACCTGATCTCCAGGTCTCCCGAGGAGAGCAGCATCTCCTTTCTGCCCCAGACAGCCTGGAGCAGAGACTCCAATGAGGCACCATTAAAGTCTGCACATCCCTGTGGGGAGGTGGGATAATGCTACAGACTGCAGTGATGTTCTTGGCTTACGTTGAGTGAACAGACACACATATGGTACCAAAATCTTCAACTTCAGAAGGTACTAATGGGGGTGAAAACAGATGACATACTATTTAAGTCACTATAGAACTTGCTTGCATATGAAATAGCTGAAGAACGGATTATGGTACAAGAAAATTCAACATGGACCAATGCAGATATGATGCCATCTCAGTTGCTTGCTGTAATACCTAACTCCAACTAGTGGTGGCTGAATGTTGATGGGTGAATACTAAAGTTATTGTATCAGTGCTGATACAGGAACATTGATGGGCAGATGTTGATAGGTGAACATGAACAGTGGATGATGATCATAGATTCCCCAGGGAGTGGAAGCAGGCCATTCAGCCCATTGAGTCCACACCACCCATCTAAAGACCATCTCACCCAGATCCCTACCCTATCCCTGCATTTTCCCATGGCTAATCTACCTAGTTTACACATCCCTGGACACAATGGACAATTTAGCATGGCCAATCCACCTAACCTGTGCATCTCTGGACTGTGGGAGCAAACCGGAGCACCTGGAGAAAACCCATGCTGACATGAGCCGAGGCTGGAATTGAACGCAGGTCCTTGGTGCTCAGTGCTGACCACTGAGTCACTGTGCTGCCCCTGTTGATGGGTGAGCACTGACACGTGGATGTTGATGTGTGTACATGGACAGTAGACGTCGATGGGTGAATATTGACATTTGGATGTTAATGGGTGAACATGGACAGTAGATGTTGATGGTGAACATTGAAAAGTGGATGTTGATGGGTGAACATGAACAGTGGATGTGGATGCTGAACATTGACATTTGGATGTTGGTGGGTGAATATGGACAGTAGATGTTGATGGAGGAACTTGGACAGTGGATGTCGATGGTGAACATTGAAAAGTGGATGTTGATGGGTGGGCAATGGACAGATGGATGTTGATGTGTGAACATTAACAGATGGGTGTTGATGGGTGAACATGGGCAAATGGATGTTGATGGATGAACATGGATGGTAGATATTGATGGGTGAACATGGAAGGTAGCTGTTGATGGATGTACATTTCCAGCGGATGTTGAGGGGTGCATGTGGACAATGGATGTTGATAGAGGAACATGGACAGTGGATGTTGATGGTGAACATTGAAAAATGGATGTTGATGGGTGATCATGGACAGTGAATGTCGATGGGTGATCATTGACAGATGGATGTTGATGGGTGAACATGGACAGTGAATGTTGATGGGTGAACATGAACAGTGGATGTTGATGGTGAACATGGAAAAGTGGATGTTGATGGGTGGACAATGGACAGATGGATGTTGATG
>NC_063361.1:7413485-7428579 GCF_021869965.1 Rhincodon typus | reverse complement strand
GAAAAGTGGATGTTGATGGGTGGACAATGGACAGATGGATGTTGATGGGTGAACATGGACAGATGGATGTTGATGGGTGAACATGGACAGTGAATGTTGATGGGTGAACTTGGACAGTGAATGTTGATGGGTGATCATTGACAGATGGATGTTGATGGGTGAACATGGACAGTGAATGTTGATGGGTGAACATGGACAGTGGATGTTGATGGTGAACATTGAAAAGTGGATGTTGATGGGTGGACAATGGACAGATGGATGTTGATGGGTGAACATGGACAGTGAATGTTTATGGGTGAACTTGGACAGTGGATTTTGATGGGTGAACTTGGACAGTGGATGTTGATGGGTGAACATTGAAAAGTGGACGTTGATGGGTCGACAATGGACAGATGGATGTTGATGGGTGAACTTGGACAGTGGATGTTGAGGGTGAACATGGTTACGGCTCCACATGATTTATTCCAGCTTGGCAACGTCCTGCGTGCTGAGGTCATGGCGCAGCGTGCCGACGCATGGCCCGGATGTTATAAAACAGTGTTGTGGTTGGTGGGGGGAGGGGCAAGGCGGCGCGAGCGGCTGTGGTGGGAAGACGCGTTTGAAGCAACCGGCAACAGGCAACCTTGCTCGGTCAGCCCAACCGACAGCCACAATGGCGACCCGGGTAAGTCCGGATCAACGAGGAGGGGAGGAGGAAGCTGCTGTTGCTCCTGAATTCGGACACCAACGGGTAGCTGGGTAACTGCAGCCTGATGCCCCCTGTGCCTCCTCTGATTCCTCCGTGCACCCTTGTTGCTCCTCTGCTCCCTTCTCACCATGGTGTGTGCTTTCCCCCTCTGATGAGTCCCCCATGACCCCACCTGATTCCTCCATGCTCCCTTGTTGTGCCTCTGCCCCCTCTGTTGAGCCCCCCCATGCCCCTCTGATGAGACCCCCATGCCCCCCTCTGATTCCTCCATGCTCCCTTGTTGTGCCTCTACCTGCTCTGATGTGTCCCCCATACCCTCTCTGCGCCAGTGCCCCCTCTCGTGCTGCTCTGCATCCAACTCCTCCCAAGTCCCAGGTGTTTCTCATCTCTTCCTTAGATCTGATTCTCTCCCTTGGCCTCTTCTGATGCCTTCACATTTCCCCTTTTTGTTGCTGCCACTTGCCCTGGAAGAAGAACGTATGGGAGGGAGGTAGTTTTTGCAAGGAGGAGAGTTATGTGCAGTGTTAAAGTTGAACTGCCTGTTGGCTCCTTTTTTTAATTGCACATACATTGCTGCAGAATGCTTGTCATTGCTGAAAGGTGAGAGATCAGAATAAACCCCCTTGTTGCATGATTATGTTTGGCATTTTGTTGCACTGCACCAATTTGGCATTACTGGAAGGCTTCCTAAGATTGTGAAGCATCATTCAAATTATGTTCATATTTAAGTTTAGTAAAGTGAAATTTACTAATTTCTGATAATCTGGGAACTGTTAAATCCCAAATAATATTTAGATGCCTTCAAAGATCAGTCGAGAGTGGTAATTTGTATTGGAGTGGAGTATTTAGTATTTGAAGAATTGATGATGCTGGTAACCATGTGAAAATTGTGGCTTCTTGTGGACCAAATTTAGCTAATAAATTTGAATGGCTAATTTATAGACTGCAGCTGTCTTTGGATTTTTTGCCAAATAATTTGATGCATCCTGATATCTAGTGATGGCGTACATGTGAAATTTTGAGTGGGGAGGGTTGTCTTGCTTTTTGTTCATTTTGACATAAACCATTCCATATCCCTCAGGATACCTCTGCCTTGCGTTCACCTTTATTCTGGTCTTTTCATTCAAACGGCCATTCAAAACATTCTTGCAGGTATGAAAGTGTAATTAAACTGCCCATGTTTTCAAATCAGTAAATTGCGAATATGGAATTCAGAGAAATGATAAAGGAAAATGCTGGATGCAGAAAATGGTAAAAATTTGCATCATCTATCACAGGAGTGGTTTGAGGCAAGAACTCTTGCCGAAATGTCCTCGTGGTTGTTTGAGAAATCTGCAAATATTGAAAGGAAATGCTTGTATTGATAGTGACCATAAAGATATTGGATTTTTGTGCAAAACCAACTGGTTTAACTGCGTCCACTGGAAAAGGAAATCTTGTCAAGTTAGAGCAAATCTGACTTTCATGCCTGACTTGATATGACTGCCTCTCAGCTGTCCTCTGAAGTGGCCTGGCCAGCTTCTCAGAACAGCCCTAAAGGTGTAATAAATGCTGAATTTGCTAGTGATAGCCCATTTCACCCCCTACTAATTTTCAGTTACTGAGCAACCTGTAATACGTTCGTAATTTCATAACATTTTATCGTATTTGTAACATTATATTGGTAATTTTGAGTAAAATGTATTGTTATACTTTATACCTAACTTACTATGTGTTTAGCATCCATTCTATAGAACTGGTTTTAAATGTGTTAAATTGTGGCTCCTCCTGTACAAAACAGACATGCCGTATGTATAATTTGTTGTGTTCTAATAATGTAATGTTTGTTTTGATCGTTTAACAAATATGACAGAATCATACTTTCTTGTGCAAATCTGACTATTTTGATAACTTGCCTTAAACACATATTGGCAATAAGCTGACATTGTCCTTGAAAAAGAAAGTAATTTTGATTTAGGATGATAAAATGTAGGAGCAGAAGTAGGCCACTCAGTCCATTGAGTCTTCTCCAACATTAAATGAGATCATAAGTGATCTGATAATCCTCAACGCCTTTTTCACATAGTCCTTGATTCCTTTCCTTATTAAGCATTTGTCTGTCTCAGCATGGAATATACTTAATGTCCCAGCCTCAACAGCCTCTATGAGTGTGTTCAATTCTGGTCTCACTGCTATAGGAAAGAGATTGTGAAACTTGAAAGTGTTCAGAGAAGATTTATAAGAATGTTGCCAGGGTTGGAGGGTTTGAGCTATAGGGAGAGGTTGAATAGCCAGTTCTGAGGAAGGGTCACTCGACCCAAAACGTTAACTCTGATTTTTTTCTTCACAGATGCTGCCAGACCTGCTGACCATTTCCAGCAACTTCTGTTTTTGTTCTTGAGTAGACTGGGGCTATTTCTCTAGAGTGTCGGAGGTTGATGGGTGACCTTTTCGGGGTTTATAAAATCATGAGGGGCATTGATAGGTTGAGTAGCCAAAGTCTTTTCTCCAGGGTAGAGGAGTCCAAAACTAGAGGGCATAGGTTTAAGGTGAGAGAAGAAAGACTTAAAACGGACCTGAGGGGTAATTTTTTTCACGCAGAGGGTGGTGAGTGTATGGAATGAGCTGCCAGAGGCTGGTACGATTACAGCATTTAAAAGGAATCTGGATGGGTATATGAATAGGAGGGATATGGACCAAATGCTGGCAAATAGGACTAGATTAACGTAGAATATCTGGTCAGCATGGACAAGTTGGACTGAGGGGTCTGTTTCTGTGCTGTGCATCTTTATGACAAAGCCTCTCTATCCCTCTGAGGTAAAGAATTTCAAAGATGCACTATTCTGTTGAAGTGAAAAAAATTCTCCTAATCTCTGTCCTAATTATTATTGCCTCTTTTTCTTAGATAACTTGCTGGTGGTAGTATTCTCATGGAATTGCTGCCCTTGTGTTTCTAGGTGGTGGAGATAATGAGCGCGCAGGGTTTTGTTGCAAAAGCCTTGGTGAGTGGCTATAGTGCACTTTATAACATTGTACACTACTGCTATTGTGCTGAGGTGATGGAGAGAGTGAATGTTTAACATGGTGGTTAGAATTTCAGTAATATGTGTTGCTTTGTCAGTTTTGAAGTTGGGGTAACTGCTATATGGTGTTCCCTGGGTTTGGTTTTGAAGTTTCTGCTATTACACTGTCAACATAAATCTCGAAGCTCAATCCCACATCGCATTTTCAAATGATGTTAAATAGTAACCATGATGTAGATGCAATGCTAATGAAGTAGCAATCTTAAATTCACAGGTAAATTCTTTGCTGAGGTAATTTCAAACTGATTTTGGCAAATCTGTCACTTGTGAAATAGTAAGAAAATGTGATCATATGCTATTGGGATGAGAAATTGTACTTTCAGGAAGGGACCTGTCTCTATCACATATGATTTGAGTTAATACGTACTTGGTGGTCTTTGAAATAAGCATGTTAGCCTCCATTTTCTCACAGCAATAGAAATGTGGAAAAATGGCCTTGCCAACATTGCTATCATTGCATTACACTTCACTGTCCAGGAATAGGCTATTCCACTAAACCAATCTGCTGATACTTATTCTCCATTTGCACTCTTGTCGCCCCATTTAGTCATGCTGTTGGCATATCTACTATTACGTCTTCACTCATACTTTAGTACATCATCTCTGTGACAGAAAATACCACATTCTAACCATCTTCTTGCTAAAGAAGTTGAGTTTTTATATTGATCCAACAACTGCCTTTGTCATGCCATTTGCAAAATGATGTCAGTAAGATTGCTTGATGATTAATATGCCCAGTTTAATTAGTAAATGACGCTGATACCACTCTTTATTAATTGCCGCAAAGCAAATTATTGATACCTGCATTAATTACACTCGCTACAACTGAATTGAGGCTGACTTTCAATGGACAAAGCAACAGATTCTGAAATAATTGTCGTAATAATAATTACTGTGCATTTTAAGTGAGCTTTTAAGATTTTGCTGGATTTTGTCAGGATGTGGGCAAGAACTCATAATGGCAGTCTGCAAAATTGAAATTTTAGCATTGAAGTAGGGTGGTACCTCTGTCTGAAGGTTTTTTGATTTAATATTACACAAATATGCAACACCATTTTAGCTTTCCTGTAATTACTTCTCAGCATAGAGTAAGTACATTTGATGAAATTTCAACACCCTCCTATTGTAATAATTCCTCTGGAAGTTTGTTTGTGTTAATTTGATTTAGCATGAATAAGACCATAATACGTTAGAGCAGAAGTACCTCATTCAGTCCATTGAGTCTACTCCATTATTCAATGAGATCATGGCTGATCTGATAATCCTCAAGTACACTTATGTGCATTTTCTACACAACCCTTGATTCCCTTACTGATTAAAAAGCTGTCTGTCTCAGCCTTGAATATATGAAATGACCCAACCTCTGCAGCAGAGAATTCCACAGATTCACTGCTGTCTCTTAAGAGAAGAAATTCCTCCTCCTCTCCATCTTAAATGTGCCATCTGGTCCTAGACACTCTGACAATGGGAAACAATCTCTCTGCATCTTCCCTGTCAAGTTTCTGTAAGAATCTTGTAGGTTTCAATAAGGTTGCCTCTCATTCATCTAAATTCCAATGAGTACATGCCCAACCTGCTTAAACTCTCTTCATAAGACAGTTCCTCCTTAACCTGGGATCAGCCCACTGAACCTCCTCTGGACTGCTTCCAATGTCAATCTATCTTTCCTATGTGCCCGTCTGCAGACTTTTTGTGTCATCCTCATTGCCTGCCTTTCCAAGTACTTTTGTGTCTTCCACAAACTTGGCGATAGCACATTCACTTTTCCAAGCCATTAAAATATATCATAAATAATTGTGACCCCCGCAGTGAGTTCTGTGGCACTCCTACAGTTACAGGTTGGCCTCCTGAAAATGCCTCCCTTATCCCAACTCTAGTCCTTTAGTTAGCCAGGCCTCTACTACTGTGAATATACTACCTCCAACACTAAGGGCTCTTGTCTTAATAAGTAGACTAATGTGTGGCACCTTAACAAAAACCTTCTGAAAATCCAAATATTACATTTCCTGCTTCCCCTTTATCTATCCTGCTTGTTACCACTTCAAAGAATTCTAATACGTTTGTCACACATGATTTTTCCTTCATGAAGCCAAGCTGATTTTACTTGATCATACAATATATTTCGAAGTGCTCTGCTATTACAGCCTTTATGATGGACTCTAACATTTTCTCAATAGCAGATGTTAAACTAACTAGTTCTATGTTACTTCCTCTTGAATGAGCTCAGATAAAATGATCTATACAGTTACATTCAAGCTGTATTATGAACCATTCCTGATGTGTAAATGGGTTACTTAGTGCAAATTATTCTCTTTAATTTTCTCGTACTCTCCCTTGTTCCATCTCTTGACCCCAGCACAAAATATTTTGCCATCAAGTTCTGCATAAGCAACTGACGTCTTGCTCAGATGGGATGTCTTGTGAGATTGGAGAATAAACAACTAATTTATTCAATCAAGGGCCATTACAACCAGTAGGGCAGTGACCTTTATCATTGGCTGCATGTCTAACCAGTGGTTGTTACTGAACTGTGGTCTGAAGTTAAATCCTAAATGTGTTTGTCCCACCCTGTCCATACCTTTCAAATTTTGAGGTCCCTGTGGCATTGTACATTGCTGTCCGATATAAACTAGCAGTGCAGATTTCTGTTTTGAATTAGTGTTGGAATCTGTGCCGAAGTAGAACCAACTTGCTGCAGCCTGAAACATTAAAGAATCCACTTACAGTCATAGTCATAGAGATATACAGCACGGAAACAGACCCTTCGGTCCAACTCAACCAAGCTGACCAGATATCCTATAGAAATCTAGTCTCATTTGCTAGCATTTGGCCCATTTCCCCCTAAACCCTTCCTATTCATATACCCATCCAGATGCCTTTTAAATGTTGTAATTGTACCAGCCTCCTCCACTTCCTCTGGCAGCTCATTCCATATGCTTGCCACTCTCAGCGTAAAAATGTTGCCCCTTAGGTTCCTTTATATCTTTCCCCTCTAACCTTAAATCTTTGCCCTTTAGTTTTGGACTCCCCCACCCCAAGGAAAAAGACCTTGTCTCTATACCCTATCCATGCCCCTTATGATTTTGTAAACCCCTGTAAGGTCACCCCTCAGCCTCTGATGCTCCAGGGAAATAGCCCCAGCCTATTCAGCCTCTCCCTATAGCTCAAACTGTTCAACCTTGGCAACATGCTTGTAAATATTTTCTGAACCCTTTCAAGTTTCACAACGTCTTTTCTATAGCAGGGAGACCAGAATTGCACGCAGTATTCCAAAAGTGGCTAACCCATGTCCTGTCCAGCTGCAACATGACCCCCCAACTCCTATTCTCAATGCATTGAACAATAAAGGCAAGCGCACCAAATGCCTTCTTCACTGTCTTATCTACCAGTGACTCCACTTTCAAGGAACTATGAACTTGCACTCCAAGGTCTCTTTGTTCAGCAACACTCCCCAGGACCTAACCATTAAGTGTATAAGTCCTGCCCTGATTTGCCTTTCCAAAATGCAACACCTCATATTTATCTCAATTAAATTCCATCTGTCACTCCTCGGCCCATTGACTCACCTGATCGAGATCCTGTTCTGAAGTTTTACTTTAGTTCATATGGCATAAAACTTTCTTCTTATTTCGGTACATGACATTTCACTCCAAGGATCTTGCATGCAAAGATGGCAAAGGGTGCAGAAGGGGAACTCTTAGATTTGAACTCCCCAAAACCATGTAGTTTCCCATTGCTTTTTTAGCTAACTGTACTTGCAACATTGTCTTGGGGAAAAATCTTTGTTTTTAATGTTAGTTGCAGATACCGTTATTGAACCAAGCTGACTGTTAACCAAGAGTGTGTTGGTGCATAAGCCAACCCAGCAGAAGTCTTAAAACACCAAAGTCTGTCGAGCAGCAATGTTCTATTGCCAGTCTTCAATCTTTAATTGCCAGGCATGCCATCTTGGAGTCAAATTGAACTAAGTTGAAACAGGACTCTTGGATTTGTATGCTTCAATATTGGAAGATTGCTCATTCCTTCATTGAAAGGAGAATGGATCCAATACGAAATTTTATTGGGATTTGAGATCAATTTTGTATCTGGTTACATTCCTGTGAAATGCCTTGAAGTCTTGGAAAGTTTTTGCTGAAGTAAAGATGTTGATACAAGTTATTGTTACGTCAGGTGCCACAGGAGCATGTTCAGGATTGGTAGGTTCTGTGTAGACATGATGTGACATAAGAGAAAAATCCATTCTGTGGCACAAAATGTAAAATATATTGTTGAGACAGGGGTGTCTGTCAAATTCAGCTTCCATGTCAGCCCAGGAGGATGTGTTCTCCCCAGTGCCTAACAGAAGCTCAAAAACTAGTCAGATTTGGAAGGTAAGTTTTGAAATGGCTATGTTACATAATTCATATTGCACTGCGATTTGCTCAGTTATTTTGAACCTATTTATGTCTATACATTGGGAGACATCTTTTATTCATTGACCATGGTAATTTTCTTAGCAAGTGCTGACTTTAGCTCTGGGTCTTGTCACTTGGCCCATGGATGTTTCTCACTGTCAGAATCAGTGACAATAAATATTGACTGGGTTGCAGTCATTGCTGTTTCTGTTAGGTGCTGATCTGTCTCAGAAGCGTGTTTATGTTCTAGTGCAGTGGCAGGACATGTATTCAGAATGACAGATCTTTTGTTTTAACTTAAACACAGAATGCTGGAGAAACTCAGGAAGTCTGGCGGATCTGTGGAGAGAAACTCAGTTCACATTTGAGTCCAGTATGATGACTCTTCAAAACCCAGAGGTCACAGTCTAAAGACATGGGGTAGACCATTTAGGACAGAGATGAAGATAAATCTCTTGACCCAGAGTGTGGTGAGCCTGTGGAATTCTCTGTCGCAGAAAAAAGTTGAGGCCAAAATATTGAATGTTTTTGAGAAGGAATTAAAAGTAGTTCTTGGGGCTAAAGGAATCCAAGGGTATGGGAGAAAGCTAGAATAAGGTACTGAGTTGGACAATCATGATTATGTTGAATGGCAGAGCAAGCTTGAAGGATCAAATAGCCTAGTCCTGCTCTTATTTTCTACGAATCTATGTTTCTAGAACTGAAAGATGTTTGAAAATGTATTTTTTAAGACTTTAAACTTCCTTTGCCTCTGTTAAAGGGGCCAGATGATGTGGAGGTCTAGGGCAAAAGACAAAGTGGTTGTTGATGGCAGTGAAAGAGTAAAAGAAATAGAAAATGGATGTAAGTTAAGGTGTGAAATGGAGAGAATGGGTCCCCTGTACTTAGTACAAAACAAACAAGACACAAGCAGGTCAAGGCTATGGGGATACAACCCCTCTGTCTTTTGTACTGGGCCTCTACACCATCCACCCCTTTGCTCCTTCTCCACCACAGATGCTACTGGACCAGCTGTTTGTTTCAGACTTCCAGCATTTGCATTATTTTGCATTTTAAAAAAAACTCTCCTCTTTCTCAGCTAGTTTCCAGTACAATACCTGCTGCCTTGATGAACTGTGTGCGTAGTTTTGACCTGATGGCATGTTCCATTTAATAAAAAAATTCCTCAGTTTTGCTTTGTTCAGTTGCTGTTAAGCTTTAATTAATAAATCTTTCACTTTTGATACTTTGATAAAATACAATGTTTGTTATTTTAAGGTGTGTGTGCTGGAATTTTTCACTACTGATAAAATTGGTTATGGATCTTGTGAAATGAAATGTAACAATTGGTGGAGTTGCAGAAAGTGAGGAGGATTGTGAAAGGATGTAGCAGGATATAGATAGATTGCAGATATGGGCAGAGAAATGGCAGATGGAGTTTACTCTGGACAAATGCGATGTGATGCATTTTGGAAGATCAAATTCAGGTGTGAATTATCCAATAAATGGTAGATACCTTAGAAGCATTGACATATAGGGGGATCTGGACGTACAGGTCCACAGATCCCTGAAAGTGGCAGCACAGTTGGATAAAATGGTCAAGAAAGCATATAGCATGCTTGCCTTCATTGGCTGGGGCATCAAATACAGAAGCTGGTAAGTTAGTTTACATCTGTATATAACTTTAGTTAGGTCACATTTGGAATATTGTGTGCAGTTCTGGCCATCAGAAGGACTTGAATACTTTGGAGAGGGTGCAGAGAAGGTTTACCAGAATGTTGCCTGGTCTGGAGGGTTTTGTTTATGAGGAGATGTTGGGTGAACTCAGGTTGTTTTCCCTGGAACGACGGAGGCTGTGGGGTGATCTGCGAGACGTCTACAAAGTTGAGAGATGTAATTGTGTTGGATTCTCGGGCTTTTCCTAAGATGGAAGGGTCATCTAGAAGAGGATATAGGTTCAAGGTGAGAGGGTGAAAGTTTATGGGAGAAGTGCGGGGAAAATGTTTGAGGGTGGTGAGTGCCTAGAAAGCACTACCAGTGGAGGTCGTGGCAGTAGTCACATTAGCAATGTTTATCTTGATGGACACATGAACAGGAGGTGAACAGAGGGATAGAAACTGCGTATGGGGTAGTGGGTCTAAATAAGGTTAGGATTTTGCACAGGCTTGGTGAGCCATAGGGCCTGTTTGTGTGCTGTACTGTTGAATAATGTATTGAATAGTTGACTAAGACTGAAGTTGTAAGCTTGTACGTGGAAAAGTTTGTATTATAAAATGCAATGGGATAAACTAAAAAATAATGCCAAATCAAGTGTGGGATGGTTTACCATTGTTTTCTTTTCCTCATTGTAAAATTATTGTGCTCTAATGATATCCTCTAGCTATGAATGAAGACCAGTATTCCGCAGTACCTCAGCACTGCAGTATCTGACAGTGTGCACTGTATAAATTCTGAATCCATTTGATTCTAGAGGATACTTTTGGTCTGGGATAGAACGATACTTCTTTGATCCATTTGTGTTTTAAGCCTTTCTCTTTCCCAGCCTGCTGTATTTGCTGTTTGATTGAATGTATCTTTGACTTTGTTGGCAACTTGCACTTTGAGGTTGGATCCTTTGCAATGGCCCTAATGTAACATAAAGTCCAGGTCAAGTGAAATTTCTAACGATTTTTATTTTGTTTTTAATTTGTAGAAACTTATGCCCCTTTCTTGATTCAATCTGTTGATCTTGTCCATTCTGAAAAAGGTAACCTTCACAGTATGACGGAGCCTCATCGCCGAAGATTTCTTAAGTTTGAGTTGGAATTTAATTTTTGACTGTTCTGTCCAACTGCTAATTTTGTCAATACCTGTAGTACCATACCTATTCAGCGAGTTTCTGTATCACTATGAAGAGGGATAGTATATTCCCTCCTGTCCCAAGTAGTAATTGAGACAGACTGAAGATTTTTGTTGAGTTACAGTTTGTATTTGCTGTAAATTGCTCATTAGGACTGATGTAATAATGGGGCTGCTTCCCAGTCAAAAGGTAATTTTAGATTCTTCCTGGTTTCATAGTGAATCTAGAGTCTACGTAACTTAGTAATATAATGTGCAAGTATCTAATTTGACCTCTTTATTTCTTGCAGACTATGCAGGCAGCGCGATGTCCAACAGACGAATTGTCGCTGACCAATTGTGCTGTTGTGAATGAAAAGGATTTCCAGACAGGCCAGTATGTGTAATCTTTGAATGTTTACCTGGTTGTACTGTATTGGGTGTATTCTGTGTTGCATTTTGCAACTATGTTCCAAAACTAGGCAATTTCTCAGACCGAGAACAATAAATGTAATAATATTTTTCTTGAGCACGTTTTGTATAGTTCCAATAAGGATGAAAAACACTACTGTGGAAATCGATTCTGCTATGCTGTTTCTGGTGAGAACTTTCCCAATGAAATTTAAGGTGCCTTATTCGGAAGCTATGATGTGGAGGTGCAGGTGTTGGACAAAGTCAGAAGTCATACAACACCAGGTTATAGTACACAGGTTTATTTGAAATCACAAGCTTTCAGAGCATTGTTCCTTTGTCAGGTGCTTGTATATTCCCTAATTGTATATTACTATTTTATGTTTGAATTGTCTTATTGTGTAGTTTGCGCATACCCTTCTGTAAATGTAGGTGCGCACATGGGCGATATTCTACCCACTAAGAATTGCTGAGGTGGATAGGATTAAAAATGAATCCTATTTAGTGTAGATACCTTAGCCCTCAATGTGATTCCCAATGTGGTCGTGGGGTATTCACTTGTGATAGCTTTGAATGAGTTGTAAATTGGTGTAAACTTTCAAATACTTGTGGGGCCATTGCTTGTATTATCTGCACCAGGCAGAATGGAAGGACAAGAATTGATCTGTCATAAATCTATTTCCTCTTGGGACTGAGAATGATATTCTGAGCCTATTTGTATTAGTCACCTGGTGTAAATGACATCACAGCTTTATTTATAGAGATAACAAGGCGCAGAGCTGGATGAACACAGCAGGCCAAGCAGCATCAGAGGAGCAGGATAGCTGACGTTTCGGGCCCAGGTGAAGTGTTGCTTGATACTGGGGAGGGAGGAGGTAAATAGGCAGGTGTTGCACCTTTGCTGGTTACAGAGGAAGGTGCCGTAGGGCTGTGGGGATGTGTTGGAGGTGAAGGAAGTGTGGACCAGGGTGACCCGGAGGGAACGGTCCCTGCGGAAGGTGGACAAGGGAGGGGAGGAGAATATGTGTCTGGTGGTGGCATCCTGCTGGAGGTGGCTGAAATGGCGTCTGATGATTTTAGTAGATTTGACCAAGCTTTTAATCATCTGTTCTGATACTTTCTTCCATGGCTAGGTCAATCAAATTTTGATTGACATTCTGATGTGGCTTGGGATGTTTTGCTACATTAAAGGTGCTATATAAATCCAAATTAATGTTTAACTACCTGTTGTCTTCTGCTACTTTGGTTACTCCTAGTGTAGTTCAAAGCAATGTTGGAGACTGGGAGTTGCATGAATGAGCAGCCATATAAGTACAATTATTTTACAACTAAGATAATTGTGCACAAGCCAGTTCATAGGCAGATAGTTCCAAATCCAATTGGTGACATTAATTTACTGGCTGTGATTTTTGCATTTTTTTTTTACGGACAAGGTCTGCAAAGATCTATTATGTTAAACACAGCTTTTTACAGATGAAACTATGAATCTATAGCAGGAGTAGGCCATTCAGCCCCTCGAGCCTGCTCTGCCTTTCAATTAGATCAAGGCTGTTCTGATTGTTACCTTAAATCCATATTCCTGCCTATTCCTGATAACCTTTTAACCCCATGCTTATAAAGAATCTATTGAAGGAATCCACTTCCACTGCCTTGTCAGGAACAGAGTTCCAAATACGCTTGCACTTCTGAGAGGAAAATAAAATCTCCTAATCTCCGTTTTAAATGGGTGACTCCTAGTTCTAGATTCTCCCATTACAGGAAGCATGCTTTCCATATCCATCCTGTCAAGATACCTCAAGATTTTGTATTTTTCAATCAAGTGATCTCTTATTCTTCTAAACTTCAGCAGATAGAAGTCCAGTCAGTCCAAGCTTTCTTCACAAACAAACCTTTTGTTTCATGAGTTAGTTTGGTAAACCTTCTCTAAACTGTCTCTGATGCATTTTCATCCATCCTTCAATAAAGTGCCCAAAACTGTGCACAATATTTTGCTCGTGTAAATGATGACTGATTGCTCAGTTCAGCAGAAGATTAAAGAAATAGTGACTGACTTCATTCATGCTCGTTTGGCTGCAGTGTGGTATGTGCTTGTTTTATGTCTGTTGCATGGTTAGGCAATATCAAAAAAGATTGGACTGGTGTGTTTTGCTGTTGGTTTTTATTTGCATTTCACCTGAGGTTGAGGGTGCTTGTGGTACTGGACATTCAAGATTATTCTGTCACAAAGGGATATATTGAAATTGTTTTATCTTGCCACCAGTGTTTTTTTCTGACTCAAATTCAGTCAGCTTCAATTTTTCACATCAGCATGTTGTAGTTGTCTTGTAAGTTGCCACATGAGATGAAGCAGGCAACATGGGCTCATGTTATCAAGAGATTACATCAAAGTTTAAGACATGTCCATGCAAAGCAGAACTGTTGGTGTTGCATGACAAATCAAAATAAGTCAGTGGTGAAAATAATAAAGTAAAATGTTGTTTACAGACCAAAAGTCATAATATTTACGAACACATTGAATAACTGTACCTCAATGTGAGAATTTGGTACTGGTGGGAGAATTGGTGCGAGAATAGAAAAAGCAGGGGTTTCCCTGAAGAAGATGCCCAAGACCAAAACATCAGGAGACCAGGGACCAGAGCATTGGCCTATCTAGGGAGACATATCTCAGAACAGTTCCTTGGAAATCGTCCGAATTGATGCATCGTCACCAGAAATAAAATGCCTGTCTATGTGCCTAGTGATCCAATTCAAACCCTGAATCCAGATGTTTTGAAGAAGATCCAAATGGGACTTGAAGCACAAACTCAGTTTCCTCAAAGAATGACTGAGTTTCTCCGACACTTTAAATTTGTAAACCATGAGCTCTTACTTTATGCATGGCACTTGATTGAATGCCTTCTCATTCCAAATCCAATCCAACAAATGCAGTGCAATTAGCTGTCAGAAATTTACAGAATACTTTCTACAATGTTTCTATTGTGCAGTAAATTTACAGCAAATCTCAAAGATGTGTAAAAGTCTACAAATGTATTAAAAGTTCTTGGAAGATCTAACAGGAAATATGTGACAAGCAGGGCGGATAAACAGGAATGAGTAGATGGAGTACGTTTGGATTTCTGTAAATAGCTACTACAGTAGCTGTGTGTATTTGCTTTATGTAACTGTGTGGGTGTTTAAATCTTCACCACCTTTGCCATCTAAATACATAGTTGTTCATTGCACCGAAAGGATGTGCTTGAAAATGTTTGTTGCAAAACTGTGTTGCACAGAATTTACAGCAGAACAGACGATTGAGTCCATGAAATGCATGCCAATCTCTGCTCCACATTAGCCTCTTCGTTATCCTCTTTCCTCTAACCCTATCTGTTCTATATATTTATCTGACCCTCCTATTTACCTAACTTCCCTTTACGTGCATTTGTACTGTTTGCTTCAACTGCTCCATGTGAAAGTTCCTCTTTGACTAATTTCGGAATGAATAAGTGGAGTGCAGCTTTGGTTATTTTAGTTTGTGTATTTACAAGAAATCCTGGGCCTTCTCATCCCTATTACCTGTGCCTATCAGGGGTTGTAACCATCCATATTGGAGTCCAGCTCACTTTAGAATAGAGAGGTGGCATGTTTAACCTAACTTTTATTTTATTCATTCGCAGGATGTGGGTATCACTGGACAGACTGGTATTTATTGCCCATCCCTAATTGTCCAGAGGGCAGTTAAGAGTTAACCACATTACTGAGGATCT
>NC_063361.1:7384697-7403485 GCF_021869965.1 Rhincodon typus | reverse complement strand
CCTTCCTGCTCCTCTGATGCTGCTTGGCCTGCTGTGTTCATCCAGCTGTACACCGTGTTATCTCAGATTCTCCAGCATCGGCAGTTCCTACTATTTCTGCAGCATTTATCATGCATCCCTTGTTGTCCGGACCAAGGGCTTTGCTAACACTACTGAAATGGCAAAGTCAGCTAGGTTGGCATGAGATGGTCCTGTATGGGCTGGACAGAGGATTTTGCATTCTGGATGACAGTTGGATATTAAGACAATCTGACAGCTCCATAGTCTTAAGTCTAATCAATATCATCTTTTTATTTCAGACTTTTATTTTTACTTTTCATTGGATTAGAAAAGCAAGCCTCTGAACTAAAAATGAGGGACCAGTCCTTACCTTTTAGCATGCTACGCCCCTGCAATATGGTGGATGCCAATAGGGTTGCAGAGACTGGCTCTCCATTCATAAGCTAGAAGAGGCAGCCTGATGCAAATGCAGGAATATCTTATTTTGGGCAGTATTATCAAAAACACTGCCAGTGTAAATTAAATCTGTATGAATCTGTTAATCGCCTTTGTTGTAATTACACTTATTGGTCTTGGAATTTCAATCTACAGCATATGTTTCAATTGCTTCTCAAATGTCATTCACCCCCTCTTTTTCTTCCTCTTAGTCACGTACTTGTGAAGACTAGTCCGAACCACAGATTCGTCTTCACGGTGAGAAGTCATGCCACTGTGCTTCCAGGGAGCATTGCCTTCAGTCTGCCACAGGTAAAGATAAGTTATGGTGTCCCCGTAGCGTGCATCAATGTAACAAGCAGTTAGCAACTAATGAGATAGTTTGATTCCTTTTTAGTGGGGTGGATTATTGGGGGATAAATGTATCCACAATGAAGTGGTTCTGTCTGGCTGTTCATGTATGAACATGGCACTTTTCCTAACTGCTTTGAACAGCTTCTAACTGGGGAAAAAAAAGAGTGGTGTTGCCTCTGTCTTTCCTTGCAATGTTTTACTCTCATCTCTAACCTCCCTGTCATCTCCCAGGTCTCGTAGAATATGCTGTTGCTTCTCAAATGAGCACCTAATTCACATACAGCTCATGCTGGAATTTCTTCCCTCCAGTTCTGCCCTTCTAATTTGCTGAAATGACCCTTAACAATGTCATTAATGACATTCAGTGCCTACGGCCATCGTGATCATCCTTTCTCGTAATCTGTGATTTCTTCACTCTTTAATGTGATTGACTGTTCCAGGCACTTGTAGTGCCTCTTTCTTTGTCAGTCTCATTGGGATTTTCCTTTCTTGGTTCTGGTTTTAATTACTGAGAATATTTTGATATTGTTATTCCTAATTGGCTCAAAAGTTCCATTTATGTATTTACCCTCTTTGTGAGCAACTCTAACCCCTCTTGCTTCCTCCCACTATGCTAAACCCCTTGATGTTGGTCTCTGTGTCACATTCTGAAATTCTCACCCTTGCCTTGACCTTGCTTATAATTAATTGCTTGATCAAGCCTTCGGGTGTCTTCTCGGTGGCCTTTTTTTAACTTGGCACTGAAGGGCCTTGGACCATTTTCTACAATCTTGTAAACAGATCCTTTTGAAGTGTTTCCCATTTTGTTTTGCTTCTGTACACATTCACACAAGTACAAGTGAATCTTGCTACAATTGCTGTCTTCTGACATATTCAGAGTTTCTGTGTATAAGTAGTCACATCATGGAAGCAGAATATTACTTTGTTTTTGCTCTTGCTGTTAGCTCGTTCTTCGCTGAGTCACAGTCATACAGCACCGACCAGACGTCCCAATCAACCTTGTTCCATTTGCCAGCATTTGGCCCATTTCCCTCTAAACCCTTCCTATTCACATACCCATCCAGATGCCTTTTAAATGTTGTAATTGTACCCACCTCCACCACCACTTCTGGCAGCTCGTTCCATACACACACCACCCTCTATGTGATAAAGTTATCCCTCAGGTCCTTTCTAAATTTTTCCCCTCTCACCTTAAACCACTGCCCTCTAGTTTTGGACTCTGGCACCCTTGACCTGACGAAGGAGCAGGACTCTGAACGCTTTATGGTTTCAAATAAAACCATTGGATTATAATCTGGTGTCGTGTGACTTCTGACTTGGAAAAAGACCTTGGCTATTTAGCCTATGCATGCCCCCTCATGATTTTATAAATCTCTAAGGTCACACCTCAGCCTCTGATGCTCTAGGGAAAACAGCTCAGCCTATTCAGCCTCTCCCTATAACTCAAACATCCAGTCCCAGCACCATCCTTGTAAATCTTTTCTGCACTCTCTCAAGTTTAACAACGTCCTCCCTGTAGAAGGGTGACCAGAATTGTACACAGTGTACTAAAAGTGGCGTCACCAATGTCTTGTACAACCAATATGACAGCCCAACACCTCTCCTCAGTTTTTGGTCAGTGAAGGCAAGCAGGCCGCATGCTTTCTTCACCATTCTGTCTACGTGTGATTCTATTTTCAAGGAACTATGCACCTGCACCCCTAGGTCTCTTTGTTTGGCAACACACCCCACTATCCATCTGTGATTTGATTTCAGATTTTATCTTGCCATACTTTACCTTATCTTGTATGCAACATGGGAAGAATGTTAATAGGAACAAAAACAGAAGCTGCTGGACAAGTGACCCGAAATGTTAACACTGATTTATTCTTCACAGATGCTGCCAGACCTGCTGGGCTTTGCAGCAACTTCTGTTTTCATTCCTGATTTACAGCATCCACAGTTCTGTTGATTTTTAATAAGAATGTTAACTGTGCTTGACATGAGACATAGACTCACTATTAAACCTGATCCTGGTGGTGTTAATGACGCACAGGTAATGGATGTATGAAGGTGTCAGTCTGTTTTGTTCTATATGTGCACCCATTCCAAGAGTGGTATCAGTTTAAGGTAGTAGCCAGTGCACTCCTCCAATAGTCAATTGAAGTGTACTCTTCCCTAATCTGTATTGGGCTCTGATTAGAAGTAAGTTTAATTTTCAGCATTCCTACATTTTTCTTAACCCTCTCTACATTGAGCTCAAAAATTTCAATCTGTGGTTTGAAGGCTGGATCGTTTTGATCTAACGGCAAATTGCTTTTCAAAGCTTTGCTTCAGTAGTGGCAAGCATTTGCATTATCTGAATATTAACTAGTATTCTACTAGATGAGGAACTATTTTTGTTATATCTAATACTAATAAAGGCAAAAGATGTTTTCAAAATCTGCATGTAATTCGTGATTAAAGGTGGGAGTGACCTGAATATTTCCTGGGCATGAACTCTAAGTTTTCACTGCAGGGCATTAATTGATGTTTAGATTGCAGCCTTAATTTTTACATCTTCAGTGCACTGTCTTGGTTGCTTCATGATCCTCCTAAGAAATATAAATTTTTCATGTATTAAAAGAGGAAAATACGAATCATCCAAATGGTTTACTCCAACAGCTCACTGAAATCCAGTGAGATTCAAGATTGACAGAGCAATTATAACTGGGCTGTTGTGCATAAGTTGCATTACATCTTTAATTTATTACACTCTCAGCCCAGTGTCCCCCTGCCCTTTTTCTTCCCCTTTTGTAGTAATAAACGCTTATATGTTTTTATATGCCAGCCTGTTGATATAGATTTCTTACAAATTTTATGACTTCAAATCAAAAATGCAGAAGAAGGCTGCTTGGCTCATAGTATCTGCACCTGCTCTTCAAATGAACATCATTACTTAGTGACAATTTCCTGTTGTTTCCCCACACCCTTACACACTAGTTCTACCCTAATAATCATGCAATGCCTTCTTGAATGCCTCAACTGAAGCTATCTACACCACATTTCTAGGCAGTGCATTCCATATCCTAACTACTGACATCACCCTTGTTTCTTTTGCATCACTTAACATTTGTGTCCTCTTAATCTGGTTTCTTTTATGAATGAGAACAACTTACCCCTATCTATTGTATCCAGCCTGCTCTATCAAATCTCCTCTCTGCTTTCTTCTCTCCAAGGAGAACAGTTCCACTTCTTCAATCTATTCTCATAAACTGAAGTTTCTCATTCAACCCTTCAGGCCTGTTTTCTACAAAGCTATCCTCCATGGAAGCTGAAGGAAAAGTTCAAGCCACCAGTCAGATAGAAACGAAGTTGCATGCTATTTTTTTGTGGGGAGAGTTTATTGGGGAAATCTTACAGATCTTATTCTGCATGTAGTATCATAGCTGGTCCCTATTTGTGATATTTATTTGGTCAACCTATTAAGGGATGTTATTACACACAAAGGTACAAATGCATTGTATTTTAAACTATGTTTCTCATTTGGTTTAATTGTAGATTACTGTATCATTGCCCATCTTTGACTTGTTGCATGACTTAGCAGGGGTAGGATTCAGTTGTGAATGTAAACTTGGAAAAGAATGTGATCTAGTGCATCTAGAATTGTTTAAACATGCAAACTATTTTCACTGCTGTACTTGACAAATAGGGAAAATTCACTGTTTTGGAGTTGGATCGGGGTGATTGATGTGCTGTTTTATAGGAACCATTCTTGTTCAACTTATTATGTAAAGAGTGGACCATTGCAATGTTAAGAGTCATGCTAATGCTTTACTGCTCTTAGAATTGGCATTGTATGCACTTCCAACAAAGCATGAAATTCATGCAGCCAAGGAAGGGATTATTGTGATTATTGGAAGTATGAGCCTAGGTGCACTTTTGAAAGGAGGCATGTTTGTCATGGGAGCAAAAATGTTTAATCTTGTATTACTTTTTATAAGCTGTTCTTGAAGCAACAAGCCTAATTTTAATTAAAAATATGAAGCGCATCTTGCGCGATTCTGAGTCCTTGGATCTTCTGGTTTCTTTTTCTTAAATTGTTATTTTAAAAAATTCCTTTGTTCTTTTATAAGAGTGTACTGATTGAAACAATGCTATCCATTAACTAGTTATATTTTTCTTACAGAGAAAGTGGGTGGGTCTCTCCATTGGCCAGGAGGTGGAAGGTATGTTTCATTTTATTGCTTCATTAACACGTTTTTCAATAATGAACCAGAAATAAACAATTAGCACATGTAACTATGAGCACTGTGTACAAAGCCTGATGTGCGTACTAATGGAGTCATAGAATCAGGCAGCGCCGAAACAGACCCTTTGGTCAAACTTGTCCATGCCATTCAAATTGCCCAATCTAAACTAGTCCCACTTGTCAATATTTTGCCCATATCCTTTTAAACCTCTCCTGCTCATGTGCCTATCCAAATATTATAACTGTACCTGCATCTACTGTTGCTCTGGCAGTTGACTCCACATATGAACCACCTTCCATGTGAAAAAGTCGCCCCTCGGGTCTCTTTTAAATCTTTTTCCTCTCACCTTAAAAATATGCACCCTAATTTTGAACACCCCCACCCTAAGGAAAAGACATTTGTTATTCACCTTATCTATTTCATGATTTTATGCACCAATAAGGGGTTTACCCTTAACCTCCTATGCTGCGGTGGGAAAATGTCCCATCCTATCCAGCCTCTCCTTCTAACTCAAACCTTCCAGTCTGGCTATTAGATACATGCGCAGAGATTTGATATGTCATAATTCAGTGCTACGCAGTGCTGAAGTTGACACTGATTACTGTAAGATCATACCTTCCACAGAAAAAGAAATGACTGGTTTAAAAGGAAGTGAAGAAAATCTATACATTACTAATAATAAAAAGTGCGTCTCCAAGAGGCATCTTTTTCAAGACACTTAAGGAGTTGAGTGACTGGCAGTAATATTTGAATAAAATAAGGCACATCTGGATAAACCTGTCATTGAAGGAATGCATTATTTGTTTTGCCTGAGCTGCTTTTTTTCAAGTAACTTGTTTTTAAAAAATGTGCATGAAGATTGGAATGAGATGTCAACTTGTTGTTGCAGATCTGTTTCATTCATTGAAAAATATTCCTGAAAATGTGGCAGAGGTTTCTGAACCCTTTCTAGTTCCTCCCTTTCCATTTAGGGAGCCTGCAGTAATATATTGTGGTTTGGCGAATAAGCCACCTTTCTTGATCCAAAGTGAAAAGGTTTGAACACACAGCTGTCTACAATTTTGTATTGATCAACTGCTAACTTTAAGAACCATCACCACATCTACACTATGGAAAACCCTTCCACATGATCACCCTGAAATCACTTGAAGTTTTATTGCTATTACATGACTGTTGTTGAAAGTGCCAATGGCAGAGATTGAAGACAAAATTTGGGAACGGAATTTCAAAAATTGATGGGAAGCAGATTTTCACGAGGTTTGGTTGGGACGGGAAAGCATGGAGTTCCGTGCACCAGGGATATTTAGATCCCTTCATAATTTACATTCATGTTTTGATTTCTGAAGCCCCATGCATTTAGTGAAATTCACAACTGTATCCAATTAGGAGGCATCATTCAATTCAAAAAAGCAATTTGAGAAGTTTGAAATAAATTGGATAAAATATTTTGGTGTTGAAGTAGTTGAGAAGTCTACAATTTTTAGCAGGTGTGAGGCTTTTTGAACAAAGCAGATGAGGCAAAGAATTCTGAAACTGGATGTTGTGCTTATGAACTAGTCACACCTTAGGAATTAAAGACAAATCATAAGACTTAACATTGCTTGGTACTAATCAAAAGTAGCCACTAGTTGATCTTTGTCAAAAGAATGATTGGAGATAACTAGACTTCTCAAAAGAGAGAATCTTCCGGCCCTGAACTCTGGAAAAATGGTCCTGTCGGAATTTTATTTACACTATAAATCTTGTTTTGATATATCCTTTATCTTGAAGCTGAATGCAGGAATTGTTATTTCTGATGTTATTCTACCGCCATCCAATCTTGTTTAAGAATACCTTGCTTCTAGGCAAGAAAAGCCCTGGGCTACCTATTTATTGTTTCCACAGAATTAATTGTGACAAATAACAGTAATTTTAATAGGATGCAAAAATGATGTTAACACTTCATTGATCACAACTTGTTATAGTAGAAAATGGAATAAATACCAGTTTTGGTTAAGCGATTTTATAACTGGTATTTGCTTTAATGATTCTGACTTTTGGCTGTTGTACACTGCTGGTGCCACCACTGGTACTGCCGACTGCTTGACCAATCTCCTTACCCAATCCACCATTTACATCAGCCTGGCCCCTAAATAGCAGAGGCAATGGAACTAACGCAGCAAGAAAATGAATAAAGACATTAAAGTTCCTACAATGTTGACTTTTTTAATTAAATGCATCATTACTAATCTCCCAACCTTCAGCCAACAGGAACTACAATGTGTCCTTCATGCCAGTTCAACAAATATTTGTGAAGTGCTGTTTGGCCTCCCTTGATCAGGATGTATGTAAATATGTTAGGTGCATTTTAGAGAACGTTAATCAAAATTAATACCTGGAATGAGAAAGTTGTCTTTTGAGGGGAAAATTAGACTAGGTTTGTATCTGCTGGAGGTTAGAACAGTAAGGCATAACTTGATTAAAACATATAAAATCCTGAGACTTCCTGTCAGGATAGATTTGGGTGTGATGTTACATCTTGTGGCAGAATCCAGAATTAGGGGTCGCTGTTTAAAAGTCACGGCTCACCCATTGAAACTAAGATATGGCAAAATTTATTTCTCTGGTGCTCATGAGTCTTTGATGTACCTTTGGAAGACTGTGGAAGCAAAGAGCTCGAATATTTTAATGGCAGAGTTTGGTCGATTTTTGAGCAAGGGGGTAGAAAGGTGGGAATGCAGATTTGGGGTTGCAGTCAACTTAGCCATCTTATTGAATAATGGAGCAGGTTTGAGGGACTGACTGGCCTGTCCCCTCTCCTGGATCGCATGAAACATCACAATTGACCAAAATGTCCATACAGTCATAGCCACACAGCGCAGAAAAGATCCTTTGGGTTTTGACCTGAAATGTTAACTTTCGTGCTCTTCGGATGCTGTTTGACCTGCTGTACTTTTCCAGCTTCACATCTATTGATTCTGGCTTCCAGCATCTGCAGTCCTTACTGTCCCTATGGTACTCCTGGTGCTCATTCAGATTGTGTTTTAAAGATTGTAAGGTTTCCAACCCTCACTACCTTCCCAGGCAGTGCATTCCAGATTCCCACCACCCACTGAGTGAAATTTTTTTTTTCAAATCCCTTCTGAAACTCCTCTTTACCTAAAACTTTTGATTTGATTTATTATTGTCACATGTACCGAGATACAGTTTAAAAAGTATTGTTTTGTGTGCTAACCAGACAAATTATTACCTTGCATAAGTACATCAGGGTAATAGAACTGAATGTAGAATATAGCATTACAGCTACAGAGAAGGTGCAGAGAAAGATTATGTCTAATATATGAAAGGTCCATTCATAAGCCTGATAACATTAGGAAAGAAGCTGTTTTCGAATCCATTGGTGTCCCCTTGTGATTGACCCCTCAATCAAACGGAACAACTGCTCTCTATTCACCCTGTCCACACCCTTCATAATCTTATTCACCTCAATTATGTACCATCTCAGTCTTCGCAGCTCTAAAGAAAACAATCCAAGTCTGTCTAGTCTCTGCTTATAGCTCAATTTCTCCATCCCAGGCAACATCCTGATGAATCCCCTCTGTACCCCCTCTAGTGCTATCACATCCTTACTGTAGTGAGGTGACAAGAACTGCACACAGTACTCCAGCTATGGTCTAATCAACATTCTGTACAATTCCAACATTGCTTCCTTACTCTTATACTCTGTCATGATTGATGGGAGCAAGTGTCCCAAATGCCGCCTTAACTGTCCTATTCACATGCTCTGTCGGCTTAAGGGATCTGTGAATATTCACCCTAAGATCTTCCATTCCTCTGAGCTACCCAGTGTCCTGCCCTTCATTAAATGCTTCCTCATCTTGTTTCTTCCAAAAGTGCATCACCTCGCACTTACCACGGTTAAATACCATCTGCCACTGATCTGCCCATCTGACCAACACATCTATATCTTCCTGCGGCCTACAACCATCATCTTCACTATTAACCACCCAACAATCTTGATGTTATCTGCAAACTTGACTAACATTGCCCCCACACTTTCATCTATATCATTTATGTATATAACAAACAATTAGGTCCTAGTACTGATCCTTGTGGTACACTGCTGAACACCAGCCTCCCGTCACTTGCTCAGCCTTCTACCACTAGCTTTTGTGTCCTTTTAGTAAGCCAGTTTCTGATCCATCTTGCCAAGTTTCTCTTGAATTTCATATGCTTTAATCTTCTCAGTCTCTCATTTTGGACCTTGTCAAAAGCTTTACTAAAATCCATATAAACTATGTCAACTGAACTTCCCGCATCCACACACTTGATCGTATTTTCAAAAAATTGTCACAAATTTGTTAAAGGTGATCTCCATCTCACAAAACCATGTGACTATCCCTAATTAACCCATGCCTTTCCAAGTGGATATTAATTCTCTTGTTTAAAATTCTCTCCAATAGTTTCCCTACCGGACATGAGACTGACTGGTCTGTAATTTCCTGGTTCATCTTTACCACCCTGCTTGAAAAGTCAAAGCACGTTAACAGTACTCCGTAGCCCGTAGCCAGAGAAGGAATTAAAAATTTGTGTTCGAGCCCCTGCAATTTCCTGCTTCACCTCCCATTGCAGCCTGGAACGCAGTTCATCTGGGCAAGGGCATTTGTCCCTTTTTAAGCACAACAGCCTCCAATACCTCCCCATTTCCTGTGTCAACCTGTGCAAATTCTTCACAATCCCTTTTGCTGAATTTGTACCTAAGTTCTCCTTTTCCAGAGTGACGACTGAAAAATATTTATTGAACACCCTTCCAATATCCTGCCGCTTCACACACAGGTTGCCACCTTGGTCCCTAATGGGCCCCACTGTTTCCCCCAGTTAACGTCCTCCCTTTAATGTATTTCTAAAATATCTTAGGTTCTCCCTAAGTCTGTTTGCAAGTCCCTTCTCATACCCCTTTTTTGCAGTTCTAATTGATTTCTTCAGTTCCCTCTTGTACTTCCTACATTCCTCCAGGTCCACAGCTGAATTGCTCCTTTTGGACTTGCTAGAAGCCTTTCTCCTCTTCCTCATTCAGTCTAAGAGATACAGGAGATAATCTAGTGCAAATGCATTGACTGAAAATTTCATGGCTCAAGAGAAATGCAGTAGCCTTTACGAACATTAGACATAAGAGCAGAAGTACACTGAGGGGAGCAGTAGAGTATAAAACGGGCAACATAAAGAGGAACTGATGGTGTTAAGAGCACAGGAAATTCAACAACTCCCAGATAACAATGAGAATATGATCTATGGTTCAAGCATTCCAAGGCCCAATCCGCTGAGTGCCTAGCTGGGAGAGAAGCTAATCAAAGACAGAGCGGAAATTGGTGCTTGTTGGAGAAAACTTTTTCATGAATTCCTCAACTCCTTATCAACATTAATTTCCTCAACTTGATTCCTCAGTTGTTTCAATCCTCTACTATGCTGATCTGGAGGAGGGTTGAAAAGCCCTCAATAGTTGAAATCCAAAGCCCCTTGAACAGATGGGGTTCTTATTGAAATTCTGAAACATGGTGGGGATATACTCCTAGCACGGTTACACAACATCACATCCCTCATCTGGGAAGAAGAACACCTGCTGGGGAAAATCAAGGACACTGTATTCATGCCTATTTTCAAGATAGATGGGTTGCGATTGCAGAAACTACAAAGGGCCCTTGCTGCATACTCCTGCAGAGAAAATCATTGCGAAGATCCTCTCAATCATCTCTCCTCAGTGGCTGAGGAACTCCTTCCAGATGGCATTGTGGTCTTCACTCGTTGAAAGGCATCACAGACATGATCTTCACATGCATTGTGAATTCAAGAGAACTGCAAGAGCAGCATCAACTCCTGTACATTGCTTTTCTTGACATTAGGAAAGCTTTCAACTGCTAACGTTTATTGAACGTTGTCCTTATGTTTGGTTGCACTCAGAAATTTGTCGCCATTTTCTGTGCACTTCATGATGACACATTGGCTATGATCCTCAGGTAAACCACCACAAACCCTATCTCAATGAGGACTGGGGTCAAATAAGGCTATGTTATTGTGTCAACTAACACATTTTCCTTGCTGACATGCTGTGCCTCACCTGCAACAAATTATCCACAGGCATGAAGATAATCTGAAGTGTAAATGGGAAACTAAGACCACCCCAACCTCAATCACAAAAGTTCCATTGCAGTTGATGTGTGTGCAGTGTCCCTCGAAACTGAGCTCCAGGGTCATTGGCAACTCTTTGAAACCTGTGAGGGAATGGACCTTTGACTAAACACCCAGAAACTTAAGGTTGTCTTTGAATCGTTTTTGATGAACAATGAAATCCTAGAAAATATGGACCATTTTCTGAATCTTTGGACTGTCCTCTTAATGAAGGAAATTCACTATCACCTCCAGAGTGCCAGCTCAGTTTTCAGGATTTTTGTTATTCACAGGATGTGGGCATCACTGGCAAGGCCAGCACTCCATAGCATTGAGAAGAATAGAATAATTCAGAATAGCAGAGGCCCTTCGGCCCATCAGTCTTCCATCAGAAATATACTTCTACCTACATTAATCCCACTTTGCCACACTAGGCCCATATTTCATGTGCTCAACCAAGTATTTTTTGATCAAGACACCACCACCCTCTGGGTGAAGGTTTTCCTCAAATTCTCTCTAAACGTTTTGTTTTAAAATCATGCCACCTTTGTATTGACCTTTCAGCTAAGGGGAACAGCTGCTTTCTATTCGTCCTGACCATGTACCTCATGTTGTACATCTCAATCAAGTCCCCCCACCTTCACTGGTGTGAGGAAAAGAATCTGAGCTTATCCAGCTTCTTATCGTAACTAAAGTGCTCCAACCCAGACAATATCCTGGTGAATCTCCTCTGCTCCCTCTGTGCAATCGCATCTTTCCTAATAGTGTGGTGACCAAAGCTTTACTCAGTATTCCAGCTGTGATCTCACCAAAATTCTGTACAGCTCCAACATGATCTCCCTACTCTTACAATCTATACCTTTAACGATAAAGGCAAATATAACCTGTTCGCTTCTTAAGTATCCTATTAATCCATCTTGCCACCTGCAAGGATATGTGGATAAGCACCCCAAAATCCTTATTTATTGCCCATCCCTAATTGCCCAGAGGGCAGTTTGGAGTCAACTACAATTGTTGTGGGTCTGGAGTCACATGTTGGCCAGGTAAGTATGGCAGTTTCCTTCCCTAAAGGACGTCAATGAACTAGACAGGTTTTTCCAAAAATTGTCTGTGGTTGCGTGGTCACTATTCGACTCATAGTTCCTCATTTTTATTGAATTCAAATTGCATCATCTGCCCTGGTGGGATTTGAACTTGGGTCCCCAGGACCTGCTTTTCTGCATTAACAGTCGAGCAACGAAGCCACTATACTATTGCGACCCCACTGAGTAAAAGAATATTTTATGACCAGGATCTCAAACCCAAGATTAAACTCATGTGCTGCCAGGTAGTATATATGTTTCAGAGGCTTGGACAGCATACAGCAAACATCTCAACACCAGAGAAGTATCATCAGCTGTGCCTTCATAAAATCCTTCAAATCCAACAGCAAGAAAGGCGTTCGAATAGCGACATCTTTTCTCGAGGCCAGAATCGAATCACAATGTAATCAAACAAGTTGCGCTGTGCGGGGATGTACACCAACACCAGAGGTCCAAGGCCCTAATTTGAACCCTGTGATAGGAGATTCCCAGAATGAAACCTTCACAGGAATCTTGAAAGACTCCATTGACTTGGGTGGGGCAGTCCTTTGCTTTCGACCAGCCGAAATGGAGAAGTTTAATCCAAATTGTCAGAGGAACGGCACAAATGACCCATTCAGCCAACCCTTCAAGCACTATTTGTACTGCCCTCAGCCGTATTTGCAGATCACACATTGGATTTACTATTGTTTCAGAACCCATTGAACCAGAATGGAGGCAACTCCACCTCAAATTGGCAAAGCTGTCCAAGAGAAGAGTATCAACCTGAGCTAAATAAGTGGTGCATGGAACTGTTGTGGTTTGTCATTCAAATAACTCCTTTTAGGCAGCAAGGATTCGAATCGAGAGAGGTCTGTAACATTGAGACTTCGAGGAAGTATTTTTGCAGGAGAAAGGCCACGGTCTGTCATCCTATTCTGTTTTAAAATGGTTCAGCTATTTGTCTTGCCTCTCCTCCTTTCTTCCACTAAAAATATACAACAAACCAAATTAGGCATTCAATATTCTTGCAGGTTAGATGCAGGAAAGATATTTCCCTTGTTTGGGGGAGGAGTCTGGATCCAGTAGAGCAGTCTCAGAATAAGATGTAATCATTTAGGTCTGAAGTGAGGACTGTCTTCTGAGGATGGTGAATCTTTGAAACTGTCTGCCCTAGAGGATTGTAGAAACTCAGTCATTGAATATATTGAGCAAGTCAAAGATAGATTTCGAGGAATTGAATACGTCGTAGGATATGGGGATGGTGCCGGTAAATGGCATTGATGTAGAAGATCAGCTATGATCTGATTGAATAGTGGGGCAAGCTTGAGGGGCTGAATGACTTGTTCCTAATTGAAGGTTGCATTTGCCAGTCTAAAATCAGTGACAGACATTGGAAGTACATGCCTGGTTTACACTGTTGACTTGGGACTTGTATTTTGCCTGGGAGTTCTTGTTAATGTGTATGTGCAGACCATTTGGGAACATAGAAACAGGAATAGACTGTTCAGCCCCTGAATTCTATTCGACCATACAAATCCAATTGAATCCCAATCCTGTCTCCTAGCATTGGTTCAGTAAACCTTAATATCATACCTAAGCAAAGATCTGTTGCTCAATTTTGAAATTTTCAATTTATTTAGCATCAGTGGTTTTTTTGAGGAGGGAGATGGTTGCAAGTGAGTTCTAAATTGCTTCCTGCCATCACTCTAAATGGCCTGTCTATAAGCATAAAATTACAAGCCTTTTTCTACAATCTTCCACCAAGGAAATAGTTTCTGTTTAAATATCTGATCAATCATTTGATAATTAAGAACTTGAATGTGTTAATTAAGTCACACTTTAATTTTTGCCTACAGGATAGGCTAAGCAAACTGTTCTCCTGACATCTGGAATAAAAGGGTTAATTATGAAATGTTTAGGTATGGTAGCAGTGTGTAACCTATAAGTTAATTGCAAAATGTGATGGATATTCATTCGACTTTCTGGGCATTCCTTAGAGCTGAGTTGTGCTGTCAAACAAGTTACCACCGGCTCTTTGCGGGCAGTCTCAAACCACTCCTCTTGCCATTTATATTGGGTCCAGACACTACATTTATAATTATACATGTATACAGTTAGTGTAAATATCACCAGGGAGTTTTTTTCTTTCTCTCCAACCTAATTCTATTGAGGACCATTTTTATTTTGCCTGTTATGGCACTGTATTTTCTTTCCTTCGCTCTTGAAAGAGCAAGCCTTTAACAAATTAACATGGCTTGGCTGTTTGCAAAATAGTGATGCTATTTAACTGCTATTGTAAAAGTGTCATTTGTTTTACTGAAGTAAAATATCTTATCCTTTTTTTTTCTGAAATATGTTTTCCTCTGCCCAAGTGCTTTTAATTTGTAGATTGGGAATGGTTCCTCTGGGACTGCTTTAATTATGTTTTGCGTGTTCTTTAATAGTAAATGAGCAGCTATTACAATCATAGAATGTGGCCATTTGGCCCATCATGTCTGTGCAGACTTTCTATAAGAGCAGTTCATCATGTGCCACAAATTTTCTCCGTAGCTCTGCAATTGTTTCCTCAGATAATGATCTTATCTCTTTTGAAAGCTATAATTGAATCTGCCTCCATCACAGTCTCAGGCAGTGGCTGCCACAGTTCAGAGATTAAAAATTCCCGTGTCATATAACTGCCCTTTGACTTCTGAAAGTTTGTCCACCTTCTACAAGCTACAAGTCAGTAATGTAATGGAATACTCTCAACTAGCCTGGATGAGTGCAGCTGAACAGCACTCAAACTTGATACCATCCAGGAAACACCAGCTCACTTGATTGGTAATCCATTTACCAGCTCCTATGTCCACTCCCTCTACACAGTGCATCATGTCAATTGTACATACTTTTGCTAATGTAGTAATCTGCCAAGGCTACTTTGGCAACAACTTCTAAACCCACAACCTCTACCATCTACAACAAGATGGATGGGAACACCATCTGCCTCAAGTTCTCCTCCGAGTTGCATACCATACTGACATGCAACTATATCACTGTTCCTTTGTTGTCATTGAGTCAAAATCTGGAAATGCCTCTCCGAACAGCACTGTGGGTGTACCTGCATATTGTGCATCGTAGCAGTTCAATAAGGTCACCTTCTTTCCCCACCTTTCTGAGGGCAGTTGAGGATTGGCAATAAATGCTGGTCCAGCTAGTGACACCCACATCCTGCAAATAATAAAAGGGCTTCGAATTTGCTACGGAAATAGAATAGATAGGCATGGCATTAAACATAGAGATTAGCTATAAGACAACTGCATTTAAAAATTTAAATTTAAAGGGAAGATCTAGTGAATAAAATAATCCAGGGAAGAGCTTGCAAATGCATTACCAGATTCTACCCTAATGATAATTTTTTTTGAAGGCAAACAATTGAGACTAAAGCAGGACTACTTTGTTGTTGCTGCCTCACTTCAAGACATTATCCGTCGCTTCAAGTCTTCTAAATTTAGTTGCAAAGATACTAGGAGTTGTTTTGATTCCTTTTCTGACAAGGTGGCAATTCAACTGAATGACACTCATCCTGCTTTAGCAATTCCTGAGTTAATGAGGATTTTAGTGGACATTGAGAAAATTGATTGGGGTCAGGTTAGACCATGTAAAGAAAATAACTTATTCTAAGCATAGCAGTTCTGAAATGTAAGAGAACAAATCACAAAAAGCATCTCAATACATTCAGTTGTTTTCCAGTTAGAAAGTTTCCATATAGCTAAAATGGATTCCCCAATATCTCTCTTGATAAAGATAATTTGGCAAATGTAGCAAAGAATTGTACAGATCGGAAAGCCTGTTTTGAATTTGAATGTCGAATCTTCCCCACCCTCACCCCACCTCAGAAGGCGGCTAATGTTGGACTCAATCCTTCAGACTAAAAATAACCTAATGGAAAAGAGTCTTTACAGGCTCTATTCAATTTCAAGTGAATCTGGTTCCATAGCACAAAAGTGTCCTCGGTTCGATGTGAATTTACCACTCACTTGATAATGTCAAGATGATTAAGGGTCGGCACGGCGGCTCAGTGGTTAGCAATGCTGCCTCGGTGCCAGGGACCCGGGCTCGATTCCACCCTCGGGTGAGTGTCTGTGTGGAGTTTGCACATTCTCCCCATGTCTGCATGGGTTTCTTCTGGGTGCTCTGGTTTCCTCCCACAGTCTAAAGATGCGCAGGCTAGGTGGATTGGCCGTAGTAAATTGCCCGTAGTGTTCAGGGATATGTAAATTAGGTGGGTTATGCGGGATGGGTCTGAGTGGGATGCTCTGAGAGTCAGTGTGGACTTGTTGGGCAGAAGGGCCTGTTTCCACCCCGTAAGGATTCGATGATGATTTGATGATGATGATGTACTTATAACGCATTAGAAAAAGGTGCCCGTGCGAAAAAGCTGGTGAATTGATAATGGAATTATCTATATTTAGGAAGGGGAGCCAATGGCCTAGTGGTATTATCGCTAGATTTTAAACTCTGAAACTCAAGTAAGGTTCTGGGGACCCGGTTTCAAATCCTCCCACAGCAGATGGAAAAATATGAATTCAGTACATAACTGATTATTAAGAACGTAGTGATTACTATGAAAGCATTTTCGATTGTCGGAGAAACTCATCTTATTCACTGGTGAATGACCTTCAGGGAAGGAAACTGCCATCCTCACCTGGTCTGGCCCATATGAGACTCCAGAACCAGAGCAAGGTGGTTAACTCTCAACTGCCATCTGAGATGACCTAGCAAGCCACTCAGGTATATCAGACAGGCAGTGCATACCACTTTCTCAAGGGATGGACAATAATTACTGGCCAGCAAGTAACACCCATGTCACACAAGAATAACAAAACTGGCTGTAGACCTATAGACAAGTTATCTTAACACCAGTGTAATCCGAAAATAATGAAATACACGTGAAAGGATAGAACAGAAAATGCATCCAGAAATACAATGATGAATATCCAACACAGATTTCAAAAGCAGAAGTCTTGCTTGGCCAACCTAATTTAATCTTTTTGAGGATATTATGAGCCATAAAGGCCTTAAGATACAAGAGCAGAATTAGGCCATTTGACCCATCAAATCAGCCTTGCCATTTGATCATGTTTCTCAGCCCCATTCTGCTGCCTTCTCCCTGTAACTTTGGTCCCCTTATTAATCAAGAACCTATTTATCTCTGTCTCAGAGCTATTCAATGACCTGATCTCAACAACCTTCCGCGGCGATGAGTTCCACAGATTCATCATCCTGTGGCTGAAGAAATTCATCCTTATCTCAGTTCTAAAGGGTTGTCCCTCTGTTCTGAGGCTGTGCCCTCGGGCCGTAGTCCCTGGTGGAAACCTCTTCTTCACGTCCACTCTGTCCAGGCCTCTTAGTATTCTGTAAGTTTCAATGAGAATCCGTCCCTTTGGCTTTCCACAAGTCTTCCACACTTTTGTATGTTTTTTATTTTGTTGTTATGTTGTCCCTCACTTTGCTTGTCAGCCATGGTGGCCTGATCCTCCCCTTTAATGTTTCTTCTTTGGGATGAATTTCTGCTGTGCTACCTGAATTAGCAGCAGAAATTCCTGCCTTTGCTGCTCCACTGTCTTCCTTGCTAGGCTTCCCTTCCAATCAACTCTAACCAGTTGCTCCCTCATGTCTTTGTATTTACCTTTACCAACTGTAATACTGTTACATCTGATACCAGCTTCTCCCTCAATCTGCCGGGTGAATTCCATCATATTATGGTCACTACTCTCGAGATGTTTCTTCACTTTAAGCTTCCTAATCAAATCTGCCTCATTACGTATCGCTAAATCCAGAATTGCTTGTTCCCTGTGGGCTTTACCACAAGCTGCTTCACAAATAAAGACCATCTTGTAGACTTTCCACGAATTTCTTTTCTTGGGATCTGATATCAACCTGATTTTCCCAGTCCAGCTGCCTATTGAAGCCCCTATGATCATTGTAATTGTGCCTTTCTTGCATTGCTTTTCTGTCTCCTGTCTTATTTTCTGCCCTGCATCCTGACTGTTGCTAGGGGGCCAGCATGTAGCTCCCATCAGTGTCTTTTCTTTGCCTTTGTGGTTCCTCAACTTTACCCACACAGATTCTATGCCTTCTAGCCCTATATCACATTTTGCCTTTGATGCAATTTCAATTCTTGCTAATAAGGCAACCCTGCCCTCCCTGCCCATCTGTCTGTCCTTTAGATATTTCCCCACCCCTGATGCCCTTGCAGCCACATTTTTGTGATGCCCACAACACCGTAGCTGCCAATTTCAAACTGTGCTATAAATTCATTCATCTTGTTTCTTATACTGCGTGCATTTAAGTACAAATCTTCTTCCTGCATTGACCCCACTGGCCGCTCTTATAGTTGTTCCCTTATCTCGGTGCCTGAAGTTAGATTCCTGACCATTTCTATACCGTCTGTCCTTTTACTTTGCTCTGGAAATTTTGATAACCTCGCCTGATATCTCTCTCCCTCTCCACCCCTCCCCCCCCCCCCTTCCTCTCCTTCCCCTCTCTCCTCCTGCCCCTCTCTGTCTCCCCTGCCCCCACCTCTCTCTCTCTCTCTCTC
>NC_063361.1:7332646-7384597 GCF_021869965.1 Rhincodon typus | reverse complement strand
CTCCCGCCCTCTCGCTCTTTCGCTCCCTCCCTCTCCCCCCCTCTCCCCCTCCGGCCTTCTCTTTTTCCTTTCCCCCCCCCCCCCCCCCCCCCCCCCCCGCCCCGATTTACGTGGATGTTGCCAGGATTGAAGGGTTTGAGCTTTAGGGATAGGTTGAATACACTGGGGTTTTTCCCCTGGAGTGTTGAAGGCTGAGGGGTGACCTTATATAAGTTCATGAGGAGCATGGATAGGGTGAATAGTCAGGTCTTTTTCCCAGGGGTAGGGGAGTTGCAGACTAGAGGGCATAGGTTTAAGGTGAGGGGCACCTTTTTCAAGCAGAGGGTGGTGTGTGTATGAAAATGAGCTGCCAGAGGAAGAGATGGAGGTACAATTACAACATTTAAAAGGCATTTGGATGGGTCTATGAATAGGAAAGCTTTAAGAGGGATGTGGGCCAAATACAGGCAAATGGGACCAGATCAGTTTACAGTATCTGGTCGCTGTGCATGAGTTGGACCAGAGGGTCTGATTTTGTGCTATGGACTCCATGACTCTAGTGTAAGGTGAAGAGTTTTGACAAAATGTGCCTTTTTTCAGTAATACTTAGGTTTCTTATTGTGAAATATAATTCTGCTGTGTCACTCTTGCTGTTTGGCATTGAAATTATCCGTCCAGAGTACCTGCTTTGCCCTTGCTGACTTTTGGATGGCAGCTGAGAAAGAGCAGTAGGTGGCAAATAGATTTCCTTGCCTATGTTGATCTGATAACATGAGATCCCACATGTCTGGAGTCAGTATTGAGGATTCTCAAAGCCATTTCATCCATTTGTAAATTGATGTCTTTTTAAGTGCTTACTGATTTGTTGACCTAGTGCTATCTGTTTTTGTTTCCAGATTTCAAACTTTTCAAGTATTTTGTGTCAGTAAATCTTTTACGTAAATTAATGAGGGAAAACTGTTAGATTGTGGGAATACGTATTAGCATCCAAATATGGATTAGTATTATTTTATCAATTAGAGCCTTAACACAAATTCCATATAATTTTGTTTCAACAGAAAGGCCAATGTAAAGCTGGCCAGGTCGTATTGCTTGCATATTTGATTAGTAATGAAGCTGTACTGACCATAAGATCAGTTAGCGCAGGTATTCATATTCAGCCTTGATTCCTGCAACAGTCTGTTACTGGACAATATGTTCAATAGGTGATGGAATTTGTTCTGCTACAGCATAATTGTCTATTAATTCTCACTGGAACTTTTCTCACTTTTTAAACTTAATGGATTATGTGAGTAGTTTTGATGTTGCAGTGATTTAACATGGTGAATGGTTATAGCTGTGGAAAAGTGGATGGATGATTGTTTATCCAGTGTTAGCTGTGCCCTTCAAACTGCTGTTGCAAATTTTGGGCTTGTATATTGAAGATGATAGATACATGCATACGTGAGCTATTCTATAAGATTTAAGTAATTATGTGGCATCATTTTCTAAATGCCAGTAATTTATTTTAGTGCTTTTATGCTTTCAAGGTTTTCAGTAATCTTGCTGGATATCTAACATTTCTTGTTTATTACCAGCCTTTAAGCCATTCCACTGAACGTTATTTACAAATCTTCCTGCCCTCATGTCGTTCCCTTAAAGTATGTCTGTAAGTGTTAGGGAGGTTCCTCATCTTAGTATATGCGCTTCCATTGAGCTATCCATGGCAGTATTGAGATGCTTCTGAACAGCTTGGCCATCTGACATCAGTAATACACTGTAACAAGAAATAACAATGATATCAATCAGCTTGTACAATATTAACACTCTTACAGGCCCCAGAGAGCTATGTTAATGTTTGTAGTCCTCTAAGTGATTGCAGTGCTTCTAGTGTGGAATTGTTATCTTGAGAGCATATCAATGTTATTGATTTGGTTAAATACATAATGTTGCCAGATATTAACAAGGAAGCACTCTTAAAACCAAAGTATTACCCATGTTAGCTTGTTGCAATACATAAGCATATGGACAAGGCGGTATCAAATCTAACTGGCTGGTTAGTTACCCTTAGCCAAGACATTGGCATTTGCTACAATTGATTCAGTTGTCTTGGATTGAGGGCAGAGGAAATTGACCAGATTTCTTGCTCTGAATTAATGAGCTGTGCTGGAAAGGCTGTACACCTGGGTATCAGGTGGTCATCTCTACATGAACAAGCTACCACTTCAACCGTCATAGCTAGAATGGTTCCCTTTACAACTTTTACCCCCCAGGGCTGTTGCTAAACTTTCTGTGGCAGCTTGTTTGAATCCATTCATTCAGCCTTTTGCTGCTTTCTATTTAAACAAAATGGTTTTGGCAGACAACACACCGCATGATCATGATATTGCCACTACTACTTTCTTCAGCTTTCTTCACCTTTCTTCACTTGTGATTCCACTCCTCTAATACTCATTTGTTTAACTTTGGTTCCACTCTTAGCTATCCTGTTGTCACTAAAACATTGGTATCAATGCTTTAGTGTAGTTGATGAATTGGTTCTAATTTTCAAAAACTTCCCTTATTTGGGGATGGTCCCATTATATTGGAAGAAAGTGACACTAATACCTTTACTCAAAAAGAGGGATACAGAAACCAGATCTGTGAGCATAACATTTGTCAGGGAAAATTTTAAAATCTACTATTAAAAATGTTATAGCAGAGTGTTTGGATAAGTTTAGGGTAATGAGATAGAGTCAACAAAGTTTTATGAAATGGAAATCATATTTGACTAATCTGTTGGAGTTCTTTAAGGAGGTAATATGTGCTGTGGATAAAGGGGAACTGGTGGATGTACTGAACTTAGATTTCCAAAAGGTATTTTATAAGGTAACGCATCAAAAGTTGTTGTGGAAAATAAAAGTTCATGGCGTATAGGTGGCTTATTGGCATGGATGGAAGGTGGGTTATCTAACAGAAAGGAGAGAATAGTAATATGTCTTTTTCATATTTGGATAGATTCTCGTCAAGTAAAGGGGTGCAAGGTTATCATGGGAAGATGGAAATGCTGATTTGAGGTTACAGTCTGATCACCCATGATCTTTGGAGTGGCAGCAGGCTCATTGGAGGTTGTATAATGTATTCCAAATCCTTGTCCTGTATTTGTATCTCTTCACATAGTCACTTCAGGAAATCTCCAAGGATCCATTTTTCCAAGCTATAATCGAGAGAAAACATAAAATGAAAGCTATTCCCTTTATTTCCTGCTATAAACTTTATGACCTTGTCGTTGTCTCTGAACCAAAATGTTCACAAGTTAAGCTTCCTGTGAGCACAGGCTGTGTCGTCTTATGTCCTATCCTGTCCATGAGCAACATGTCTTTATTCCATTCCCATCTACAGAAACTCAGTCATGTTCTTGGTTACTCCATTTCTTGACTATTCTTCTGCTGTTTGAACCAGTGTCACATCCTTGACTGTCTAAACTTAAGCTCATTCAAAGCTCTGCTGCTAAGTGTTTTACCAAATCCTGCCCATCCATTGTCCAATTCTGCTGACCTATGTTGTCCTTCAGTTCCCCATACCTCAAATTTGAAGTCCTCATTCTTGTGTTTAAATCTATCTGACCTACCTATCTTCCTCTTTCCCTGCCCCCTCCAATGATGGTTTCTTCTTTAGCCACTGCTCTCTTTCTGAGATTCTGGCCTCTTGTACATTGCATTCTTTGCCTGACAGTTGGTGCTTTTGGTTTTCATCTGTCTGAAATATGTTGAATTTTGGGTAATCCTTACTCTACCTTTACTATATATTCTAAAAGTCAAGACAGTTGAATAATCTTTGTCTGATTCTTTCAGACCTTTCACTAGAATTCCTTAAAACGTATTCACCACCACTATTAGATACACCTCTCTGATAACACTTTGGTCATTTTTCCTTGTTGTTTTGTCTTTGTGTGACATCCTTTGTGAAACTTTTAATTCTGAGTTAATGGCAGAATGTACTACATTCATGTAGTTTAAACAGCCATAAAAATCTTCCTAAGGGAAGTGCACTTAGGTTGAGGAATGAAAAAATGAAACAGTGATCCAGTATTCAATAGTTGGTGTGTGCAGGCCATCAAGTGGCAAATTTCATTATGTGCAGCTAGTGCTTTGAATCCACTGCAGTTGTGGTATCCGGCATTCTGTTTCAAGTGCGCAGTGCAACGCATTGCAGATTCAATGCAGTGTTGAAAGCGATGTGCTTTCCAATAGGGTGCTACTGTCTACTTTTATAGCTGAGAATTTGATCTATCATGTCATGGTAAACTGTAATTAAAAATGACTTTGTGAGCTATCTCGATGAGCAGTGATAAATTCAACATACGACAGCTGCAGGTGTTTTCTGCTTCTTCATTATCTGCTGTGATTAAGCATAGTGAAACCTGCTGGATGCCCTGCTTACTGAAGACTGGCAGACAGCACCGGTCTGTGCGAGCAGCAGCAATGAATTCTGTACCCTTCATCCCAACAATGAAGTTTCAGTGACTGGCTTAGTTGTGGTCTTACTACTTTGCATGTCCTTTCACAGCTGTCATCCACTAGCACTATATTGGTTTGTGTTGAGTGAAATTACATTTTCCTACTGTACCTTAAAGCTGTATCAATTATTAGATGGTGATAGTGATGTGAGCAGCAACTCATTGACTAGGTCAACCTTTTTTTTTAGCTCTGGTCAGTGCCTTCGGAGGAATGATGGTCAGATCCCTTTTCTAATCATGCCTTTGGATCTATTGGCTTTTTAAAAAAAAGTCTAACTCAATCCCTTTCCTTTTAAGGCACTTCTGTTTCAACCCCATTGTCCCCTTTCACCTACAAAATCTGAGTTTCTCATTGCTTCAAATATTTGTAAACAAGACACACTGTTCTTGGTAAACATGTTAAAATAAAAGCTTATTTTCAGTTTTGAATCACCGGGGAATATACATTATTTACTGTTTTTGCACCTACTAAGTTTTTAACTGAATATTGGAAAAGATTCCAAGGCTTCAACAGAAGCAGCAAGAGAGATTGATTATTCTAGCCTTAAAAATAGTACATAAGCACCAGCATCTGTGGAAAAGGAGCAATAGGGAACAAGCAACAAATGTTGGTCTTGTCAACAATACTCACCCCATGAAAGAATATGTATCCCAATAAGGAATCAAAACTCTGAAGAAAGGTCAAATTAAAAATCTAGTTACTGACATGGTTTTAGTTGTTCAAAATAATTGCATTTAGTTAATTTTGAAATGTAACTTTAGCTTGAATAACAAATTCATCAATTATGTTAACTCTTTGCTACTTTAGCTTTATATCAATAGTCATCATAATACAGCGGAGTCCAACTGTTCACACAGGTTATATTCCTCAAAAACCTCAAAACAGTGATTTTATCAAACTGAGAGGATTGCTTGTGCATAGTACGTGAATGCTGAGATTGCACTGGGCAGAAAGGTGTAAGTTATGTTTGGCATGGATAAGCAAATTTACAATGGGTGAACAAGCAATGTCAGGAACTAACAACATAGAACTTCACAGAACTTATTAGGAACTACTTGTATTCAGAATGCACCTTTAATACAATGAAACATGGCACCATTTTAAAGCAAAATTATCATAATGAAAGGTTAGGAACATTATCCTAACAATTTTATAGCCTTAATAAATAATTCAGCCAGTAACACATACTAAAGACCACTGTAGGAAACTCTTCCTTTTTTTCTCCCTCAAGTTACTAAGTCAGGTTCAAATAGCACTGAGATGAGCCTGCAATCAGCATGCAGCATTTTTGTCGTTCCATCATTGTCGCCATTCCTAATGAATTCAATTACTTGCATTATCAGCCTGTTGTCAAGCAAACATCTCCATAAATACCAAGATCATCAATGTGTTAAGAGTCATCAGAAACAAGCCTAAAAGTACCTAGGAAGTAACAAAGGCATCATGTTCTAAAGTACCACTTTTAAATTGAATGGCAATACTCACAACTCACAGGGAATTAAAAAGACGAAGAGAGGTTTTGACCACATGCTGAATGACTGCAGTAAAACTACATGTCGTAAACCAAATAGCCTGAACTGCATATTGTCAAAGTAGCTACTAATTTACCCTCAGCTGAAATTCCACCAGTTGCTCAAGCAGAAGCAAGGAAATTGTCATTCGAGGCAAACCTTCAACTAAAGCAGTTAGAATGCATGTGTTATCATAGCTAATATTGCACCTGCTGAAACTTCTAAGTCTATAATTGAGCACATTATTGCAACAAAATGGCCACTTATATTCAGTCTTTAAAGTTCTTGCACACTCAAAGAGCTTAGAGTCTGGCTGAGTACTTTTGTGATTCACAAACAGAAGATGGCTGCTCTTATGTTCAATACGAACCTTTGGTTATTTAAATACAGTATTTCAAATTCTCAGTATGCTTCAAAATAGTTCGGAGCCAAGCAATTAATTCTGGAGCAGAGCACTATTTTGCTTGTCAGAAAATGCAACAGACAATTTGCAAGTAGCATTCCCACAAGCAGAACGAAAAGAAGAAATAATCTCTTCAGTGATGTTGATTGAGGGATAAACGTTTGCCAGGTCAGCATAAAAAAATGCTCCTACCTTTCGTTGAGTAGTGTCACAGAATGTTTACCATCCATCCGAGGCAGCAACTTAGGCTTGCTTTAATGCTTTACCTAAAAGATGGTCCCCTTGACAACAGGGCACTTCCTCAGCACTGCAGTGAAGCTTCAAGTCAACATTTAACCAAGGTCAACACAAGAGACCTGAAAGGGATTTTAACAAAAGTCTTCCTTTGCAAAATACCAATTCTACCAGTTATGATAGTGCCTGACATTCCACACAAAATTAAGTGGTGACTTAAATGTATTATTCTGCAATTCTAAACTCGTAATAATCCAATGATCAGATTCATTTGATAGATTAGCATTTTGCCAATACACAATTGACATCAGCCGGAACTGGAGGTTGTTCCAAAATTTAGGATGGTGTGGAAAGGAAATGCAAATTTGTCAAGTATTCTTGCTTCTTTCCAATCCGTTACACAGTGACTCCTACAGGGATTACACATGTGGATGTCAGATGAAACCAGAATCAAAATCGCAACCGTCCTCTCAAACGAGCAAACACTTGTCCCACACTTGAACAGTAAATTGCGGTTCAGGTGTAAAGACCAAGGGGTCTCAGATTTCTTTTAATTCTTTCACAGAATTCAAGTGTCACTAATAAGGCCAGAATTTGTCCAATTCTAATTTCATCTGAGAGGATAGTGATGGTTCCATACATCTGTTGCCATCATGCTTCTGAATGATGGAGCCCAAGAGTATGGAATGCACTGTCAAAGATGTCTTGGCAAATTGATAAGGACCAGCATCTGTGAAACAAGAGCAGTTGCGAAAAGAGCAATAAATGTTGGTCTTGTCAGCAATAGTCTCACCCCATGAAAAAAATATGTATCCCAATAAGGAATCAAAGCTCTAAAGAAAGGTCAAACTAAAAATCTATTATTGACACAGTTTTAGTCGCTCAAAATAATTGCATTTAGTTAATTTTGATATATAACTTTAGCTTGAATGACAATTATCACCAATTATGTTAACTCTTTGCTACTTTGGTTTTAATTGACGAGAATCACGTTCTCGTCATAGGTTTCTAAATAAGTTTGAAAAATTTCCAATACTGTATTTTGTTGCAAGGAGACTTTCTAAAACTACTGTACTACACTCTGTGCTATTAATTAACTCATGGCTGCCATGTTACACAAAATACTTAAACATTTTCTTTTTAGAACAAATATTTCATCATTGCGACATGTCATATTAAAAACAATCTGGAAGTTTAATTCAGTGATCGTAATAGTGTAAATTTTAATCGAAAAACAACATGCGACCAAAATCAGTTCTTTGCATATTTTGTGCAAATATTCACCCAATCATTCTAATCTCTAGTCTCTGGTATTTCAATCAACCTGCAAAGCTCCATCTGTCACAAGTTATGTTACCAATGATGGAATTACAATCAATACTAATCAGCTGTCAGAAGCCCAAGATATTTCTTTCTCCTCCACCTGAGGGGCATCTTTTTAATTGCTAATCTGGCTAAATTTAGTTAAATTTACAGAGCTCAAAGATTGAACCCACATACTTCTGTTCAGCAATGCCCAATTTAATACTACCGATTTATGGGGAGGCTACTTTGAAGCCTTGGAATCTTTTCCAATATTCAGTTAAAACTTAATAGATGCAAAAACAGTAAATAATGTATATTCACAAAGGAATGCCCTTTTTCAGACCAAATGAATAATGGCCCAAAAGCTTGGTCCTCCAGAAGCACCGATTTTTCGTATTCCGGGGTGGTGAGAGAGAGAGATCTGCACCCAAACTTTGTCCTTCAAAGTTTTCCTGAAGTCTCTTGTCTAGGTTTTAATCCATACTGGTTAACATTGCATATAACACACTGATTTGTCTTTCTTCACATTTTTGCCACCTTGAACACACCATATTTCTCAACTGCATCTCCACCTTCGTGACTCCATTTTCATGGTTCTTCATATTCCATTGCAGCCACTTTCTCCACAAAGGCATCTGTTTGACCTGTCAAGGTTCTTTGTTCTTCCCACAAAGAGTCATAGAGTCATACAGCAGGAGACAGACCCTTCTGTCAAACTTGTGCATGCCAGCCAAGTTTCCCAACATAAACCAATCCCGTTTCCCTGCATTTGGCCCAAATCCTTCTCAACTGTTCCTATTCATGTACCTAACCAAATTTCTTTTAAATCTTGTAACTGTTCCACTTCTGTCACTTGTTCTAACTATTATTCCTTTGTGCCATCAAGATGTATGATCAATTAACGTGTTATGATGATGTTATCAACACTACTTCTTGGTTCTCCCAATTAACCCCATTTGTTATATTTCCCACATATTTGGTCACATTAAGTCTATGGCTCATAAGACCATAATATTTGATACATAGACCCTTCAGCTCATAGACTCTAATAATCCTCAACTTCCCTGCCTTTTCCCCATAACCTCTGATTCTCTTACTGATTTAAAATACGTCAGTCATAGCCTTGAGTATACATAATTACCCAGCCTCTGCAACCCTCTGAAGTAAGGATTCCAGATTCTTGCCCTTTGCGAGAAGTTCCTCTTCATCTTTCAGTTAAAGAAGTGACCCCTTATTCTGCGATCACGCCCTCTGACTCTGGACTTTCCCACGTCGGAAACCCGAACTGCATTTGCTGTCAAATTCACCAAGAACCTGTGGTTTCAACAAGGTTGTGCCTGATTCTTCTGAACTCAATAAGTACAGACCCACCCTCTTCAATCTCCCCTCGTAGTCAATCTCTCCATACTCTATAGCAGTCTAGTGAACCTTCTCTGAAATGTCTCCAATGCCAGTACAACTAGGCCCAAAACTGTTCACAGAATTCCAGCTGTGGTCTGACTAGTGTTGTATAGTTTTAGTAAAATCTTTTTCATATTCAATTCCCTTTGAAATAAATGCCAACATTCTATTTGCCTTCCCTGTTAAATGCCAAATTTGGATGCTAGCTTTTTGTGAATTGTATACGAGGACTCCCAAGTCCCTCTGTGCAATAACTTTCTGCAGTCTTTCTCCATTTTTAAATAATAGTTAGCTCCACTATTGTTCCTGCCAAAGTGCATAACCTGACAGTTTCCCACATTATATTCTACCTGCCGAGCTTTTGTCCACGTGATTAGCCTTTGTATGTTCTTCTGCAGCCTAAGTCTGAGACACAATGAAATATCAATTGGTTCATTGTTAACGGAATCAAAATTATCCTCCTTGGTCCTCACCATGATGTCAGTTGCGTGGACTGTCCACTCAATTTGAACAGATGGTGCTGAACGTTTTTTGATACAGAGTCAGCCGTTTTGTTCCAAATCAAACAAATGTGAAGATGGTTTTTAATATCTTTAAAATATATCCCCATGCAAAAATCTATCTCTACTTCTGAAACCTATTGATGTCTTCACTTGTGACGTATCAAAGGTGACTTGCCCCAACTTAACCAAGTGATGCCAGATAATTGTATCTTCAAAATCTCCAAAATTTGATGGTTCGACCCAGGAATGTTATGCTCAGCAAGTGCAGTCTGTTTGGATGTGCTGATATTTGGATTCACAAAATCTCTGATGCTGTGCTTTTATTTTGGAAAAAAGTTTTCATTTCTATCTAGGATGTTTCATGCACCTTCTGTTTTGAATGATATGCTGGGGGGGTAAGATGGCTAGACCATACCATGCACTCTCAATATGTAGCTAATGGCCTTAAATCAAGCCTGAGGTTTTGAATTTGGGAGAAGCTATGGCAGGACGTTTGTTTTGAGGAAAGATTGATGAAATATGACCATTTATTCAGTGTTTCCTGCTGTTTTTTTTTCTGCAGTATCATCCTATGCCTTTGACAAAACAAAGCAGTGTATTGGAACCATGATGATTGAGATTGATTTCCTACAGAAAAAGAGCGTGGATTCAAACCCATATGACACTGATAAGATGGCAGCGGAGTTCATTCAGCAGTTCAACAGCCAGGCGTTTTCCACAGGCCAGCAGGTAAAACTCCCATTGCTTAGGTGAAGGAATGTGTTTTTGTGAAACAAACACAAAACACTAGAGAAATTAAACAGGTCTGACGGCATCTGTGGAGAGAGATTTTCAAATCCAGTAGGACTTCTTCAGAACTGAAAGGTGTTGGAAAATGGTTTTTTATAAATATTTTTGACCAATACAGAGGAGACTGCGTTGTGAGCAGCGAATGCAGCAGACTAGATGGGGGAAAAAAACACAACTGAGATGCAACTTCGCCTGGAAGCCACAGTCAGGTCTGTCAACATTGAGGAGGAGGAGGTGAACAACTCCTTTGATTTTTGCACTGGATCTCTGCCTCTGCCTCTGCCTCTGCCAAAAGTACGAAAAAAAATGTTGCAACATATTTCAGCTCTGAAGAAGAATCATACCAGACTCAACATTAAATCTGTTTCTCTCTCCAGAGCTGTCACTACACCTGGTCAGTTTCTTCAGGATTCTCTGTTTCAGATTTCCAGCATCACGATATTTTGCCTTTATTATTAGTTTCCTTTTATATTTGGCAGAAACTGTTTGTAAACAGAAATTTAATGTGGTAAATCTGTGATAGATTACAAATGTAAGAAAGTCACTTTTATATTTGCTTGTTTCTCGCTCTGGTTGCTGCATTCTCGATTTTAAATGTTAAAACAGTGAATTTATCCAGATGAGTTGCAGATAGATCCCTCATCTACCTTGGGGAAGGCTTCGCATGTTCATGTTGGATCTCGTCCTTCTCTGCTTAGTCATTGATTTGCAGTTGTACCAAGATAACCAAAGTTTGGTTGATAGCACATGAAGTTTCTTTTTCTTCTTTGGTCTCCCATTTTTGTTTTTCTTAAAGTGAATCCTTAATATTATGGAAGATCAAGGTTCTTTTCAAATTGTAAACAGAATTTTGTAACTGTAATGGCAGGTGAATGCCCTGTAAAATGGTGTTAATTTGATGTAAGTCGAGGAGTAAGCAACCAGCTAATAGCTGCCCATTACTCCAGAAATGTAGTAATGGTTTTGACAATATATTGAATGCATGAACTTCTGAAGATTCTTGTTTGAGATTATTAACTTTGTATGTTTGTTGGGTTTTTAAGGCCATCAATTCATTAACTTATTATCTACAATCAGCTATTCATGTTCTAGGTCTGAGGAAATCAAACTAAGCAGCCCATTTTTGAAAGATCACAAAATAAAGCAACGCATGTAATCTAGGTTTTCAAATTGTATGCTACACTTGAAGGTGAATGATTCTCCCATTTTTTCCGTTGCTCCTTAGCTTGTGTTCAGTTTTAATGACAAGCTTTTTGGATTACTGGTGAAGGATATTGAAGCTATGGACCCCAGCATTCTGAAGGGAGAGCAAGCCTCTGGCAAACGGCAGAAGGTAAGGGTTTAACATTAATTTTCAACTATGTATGTTACAAAAACCATGTTCATAAAATGTAACACTCAATACTAGAGACTAGAACCACTCAATAGGTAAAACCACATCTGTTATTGATTCTGGGCATGGACCCTGGAACAAAACTTTGTCTGATTTTTGACCTGTGACTGTGCAGTAACTTGGATTTTCTGTTCACGAATGTAGCTTGACCAGGATGTTTCCGGCATTTTCTGCTTTGTTTTCAGATCTCAAGCATGGACAATCTTCTGTTAATTTTGGCTTGAATTTTGTTTTCTGGAAGCTTCCCTGTAAAAGGTTAAACTGACTGGCCTTTCATGTCTCACTGCCTTATGCACCATGTTTCAGTGGTGGCACCTCAAAGGGAATATTACAAAATCAGTGGCAGGCAGTAATTCTGGATGGTCATCTGTTGCTCATTCCTAATTGCTCTTGAGATGGTGTTAGTGGTCAACAGCTTTCTGAACCACTGCAACCCAGAAATAGTGTAAATCCAGAAATAGTGTAAAGCCTTTCTGTATAGTTGGCTTTGTATATTGTAATTTTACCATCACAAATAAGAGTCTACCATTTCCTCATGGCATTCAATGCCATAACAACTAAAATGCCCCAGCAGTGGGCATCCCATTGAAGATGGATCCTGCTGGATATAAATGTCATGTAAATACTTATTAGCCTAATAATAAACATTTTCTGGGTCTTGTTGGATGTTGGCACAAACTACATTGTTATCTGAGAGAAATTGCAAATGAAATGGAACGTTGAAAGAGATGAAAGCGATAAAGATATGTAGGCCTGTGCCACAGTCCTGAGAAGCATTTGCAGTGGTGGTTTGGGCCTGAGATCATTTGGTTCCTGAAAACATTTTTGTGTTCAGTGTGATTCCAGTGACAAAAAGAACTCTGTATGCCCCACTGAGTTCAGTTAGCAGCGCTTCTTGCTGCCATGCTCTCTCTTTGTCAGAGGTTGACATTCTCAGCTCCAGAGTTCAGCTATTCTGCCCATGTTTGCACCAGAACTGTAGTAAGACTGTAGCAGAATGGCAAGCATGAGTGAGTAAATTATAGGCTATGGATTGCACTTTTGGCAACTCCTTGCATTACTTTTGAAGATTGGTTAAAGTTAGGATGTGGATTGTTATGGTGGTTGTTTGGTCTTCTTGCCTACCAATACTGTCCTGATGAGTTCCATCTAAGACAGATAAATTGAAGCATTTGAGGTCAAGAAGGTTTATAAGAGTGATGCCTGCCTGGATTGCCGGGGTTAAGTTTTAAGGAGCGATGTTACAAATTAGGCCCATTTTCTCTAGAATTTAGAAATTTAAGGAGTGATCTGATTGAAGTCTTCAAGATATTAACAGGAAGGGTTAGTGCAGATAAAGATAAACTATTTCCACCTGTTGGGGACTCTTGATCTAGGGGTCATAGTCTGAGAATTAGGGCCAGTCCTTTCAGGAGAATTGCTAGGAAGCACTTCTAGGCATAAAACATGGTAGATGTTTGGAACTCTCTTCCACAAATGATAGTGGTGCTAGCTCAGTTCACTCTAAATCAGTGATTTTTAAAAAAAATTCAGTTGTTCATTTTCAATCTGAGATTATTTTAAGCAAAGGTATTAAGGGATATGGGTCAAAGATGAGTACATGGAGTTATGCCATGATTTCATTGAATGGAGGAACAGGTTTGAGAGGCTGGATGACCTAATTCTGTTCCTCTGTTCCTAAATAGATTATTTCTTTCTTGATTCCCTAAGTACCTGCTGCAAGGCCAGTCAGGAAGCTGTGATTGTCGAACATGGCGTTGATGTCAAACACAGTCACTGTACTGAAGAACTGCTTCTTGGAACGATCCATCAAAAGTGTCCCCATCATTTTGTTAATGAAAGAGCATGTGCTGATGGGAAAGTAATTTGAATTGTCCTGTTTTTGTGGACAGGGCATAAATGGGCAATTGTCTACATTGCTGACTAGATGCCATTGTTGTAACTGCTTGGCAAGAGCCACTGCCATTTCTGGAGCCCAGCCCTTCACTATAGCCAGGATAATCTTGGTATTCCAAGCCTGTGCTGTGTCTGGTGTGGTCAGCTGTTTCTTGATATTGGGCAGAATGAATTGAATTGACTGAAGAACAATATCTGTAATAATGGAGAACTGTGGAAGAGGCATACAGAGAAAAATCTGCTTCTCTCTGCTTTTGGCTGAAGTTGGTTCTGAATACATCAGCGTCAATGATTGCACTCATTGTTGAGCTCCAGTATCATGAAGATGGAGGTGTGCATGGAACATCCTTGTTTTATTGGATGTTTAATTCCATGAATTCCACTTACTGTACTGTAAAATGCTGAACTAAAGCAGTACAAAGTGCACACAGACAGGATTGGTCTCACTGTACTCCAATTTGAATGGAGCCTTTATTGGCAGTAGTAGGAAACATCAGAGGGTAGATCTGTGCTTTCTGTTTGTTTTTTTTTCTGATGAACGTGCAGGTGTGCTTTGGTAGCAGCAGAAAGGATATGAGAGAGGGGACACTTTTCTCATTCACTCTACTGCAGATATTGGGCTGACAGCCTAAGGAAAATGGATTTAAATCTCTGGAAAAACAGAAGGACAGCTAGCACTTACGGTGATATGCTGAGGCTGCATTGTTGTTACAAGGTCACTCTGAGATACTAATGTACATTTTATTTTATTAACCCAGATTGAACTTGGACTGGCCATAGCCAATTCCCAGGTTATATTTGAAAAGTCTGATAGTTCGTCTCTAACTCTTATTGGTGAGTATATGTGAACCTTGTGATTCAACTTTGACATATATTGTTTATTTAATTTTAAACCACTGTTTGTTCCTGTCTGACTTGTATGATTTTCTGAGTAAGAATACATTAGACTGAAGGTAAACTTATTCCTTTACACTTCCTCTTCACTTTCTCTTCTCACTCGCCTCTTTTGTAGTTTCACTTGCACGCATTCTTTCCTTGCCTGTCCAGCCTCTACTTCCAGTTTTCTTCTCAATAAGGGAACTATCCCTGGTGCAGCCTACTTTGTCAGCAATCCAAAGTATGCTCCATGGAATCAAATTGGCTTTAGTTGGTGTGGTTTGAAGTTTTCAACCAACAGCTGTCCAATAATGAATGGATCACTAGATCAACTAAAGCACGTTGATATGTAAGACAGAGCGATGCATTACCCAGAGCATTTCAGACAGCTTTGACTGTACCCATTTTACTACCAAGTGAACTATACATTTACACTATTGAAACCTCCTTTCTCTGTGTGTGTTTATGAAATGGCGAGCAACCAAGTTAACTTGTAAGATTAAATTTTGTTATTTCTACCATGTAGCACCATTATCATTGGAGAAGATTCTACTGGCTTTGTTTCTCCTGGTTGACATTTTGTTCCTTATTTCCTCCATCATCAGCTGAAACTGTATGCTGCTCCAAACTAGGCTATTGTTACCTACTTGTGCTGGTTTTTAAATTCTTGCTGCAACAGTTTATCCAGACTGAACTCCATTGTCCTCATGGCTAGGGTGGTGGTTTGATCTTTGGTAGATTTACAACTTGTGCATTGTTAAAAAGAGACAGTAAGCCAAAGATTTTTGTCTTGCAGTCAGCAGGACGAGAACACAAGAAACAGACTAGAAAAAAAATACGTATTTATTTATTTTATTTGTTCATGAAATCTGAAATACAAAGGGACTAGTTCAAGGTTCTCTTAAGGTTAATATTGCAGGTTCATTTGGCAGTTAGAAATGCAAATATAGTGTTAGCATTTATTTCTTTGGGTTAGAATACAAGAGCAGAGATGTACTACTGAGGCTATACAAGGCTCTGGTCAGACTGCGTTTGGAATATTGTGAGCAGCTTTGGGCCTTGTATCTATGGAAGGCTGTGCTGGTGTTGGAGGGGATTCAGCGGAGCTTTACAAGAATGTTCCTGGGAATGAAGGGCTTGTCACATGAGGAATGGTTGAGGAATCTGAGTCTGAACTAGACGGAGTCTAGATGATGTAGGGCTATCTCATTGAAACTTGGAGAACAATGAGAGACTTGGATACAGTGGATGTGGAGCCGACACTTCCATTAGTATCAGAGATTAGGACCTGAAGGCACATCATCAGAGTGAAGGGACAACCCTTTAGAAATAAGATGAGGATTTCTTCATCTATAGGGTGGTGAATCTCTGGACGTCATTTCCCGCAGAAGGCAGTGGAGGCCATGTCATTGAGTATATTTTAAGACAGAGATAGATAGCTAGATTCTTGATCAGTAAGGGGATCAAGGTTAGCAGGGGGAAGGCAGGAGAATGGGGTGAAGAAACATATAAGCCAGGATCAAATAGTGAACAGACATAATGGGCCAAATGGCCTAATACTGCTCCATATATCTTATGAGCTTATGGTCATTGGATGTGGGCATTGTTGTCTAGCCCAGCATTCATTGCCCATCCCTACCAGACCACACTGCTGAGAGTCCTGAGTAGGTAAGACTGGGCAAGGCTGATAGATTTACTTCACTAAAGGGCATTACTGAACTAGACTTTTTTATGACAATCAACAGTGTATATGTGGTCAACGTTAACCTAACTTTTAATTCCAGATTTTTAAAAAATTCAATTCAAATTTTACCAAATTTACCAATTTACCAAATTTTTACCATACAATAGGGAGAGGTTCAAACCCATGTCTCCAGAATGTTGGCCTGGGATTCTAGATTACTCGTCCAATGTCATTACCACTACTCCGCTTCCTCCCCTATATAAAGCATTTGAAGAAGGTCTTAATTTCTGTATTAAATTCTGACCGTTTTTTCTACTGTTTCTTGTATCCTTGTCCCGATTAGTGGGAGACAAAAAGCTTCAATTTCTTGTGTCCATCTAACAGTTAAATATTTGCGTTTAGTCATGCAGTGCTATTGCTTATTTATGACTTACCCAAAAACATTATCCCTGAGAAATCCAAGTCCCACAGAATGATAGAATTCAGAAGCAAAATCGATGGAGAAAGAAGAAAATAGCATTTTGGAAAAAGTGGATTTGCAAAAAGGCAGTTCACCTGTATATGAAGAAGTGAGGTGTGGGTAGGTGCTGTGAGAAACATATCTGCTGGATATGTCATATCTGAACAAGAAAAATTGCATGTTTTTGCCAGCACTTCAAGGATTAGATGACCTTAACCACCCCCTGCTCTCCTCTGGCTAGTCCTTGCACAAATACACGGTGTGTTTCAACATTAAAAGTATTCCCACTTGCTTCAGATCTCAAAATGTATTGTGCAACAATATCTAAACTTGCACAATTTAGTTGATGATTAGATTTCTCAAATAGCTGATGTATTACCCCCATAATCAATTGCAAAGAGTTGTCATAATGAGCTCCACCTTTGTAATCTGGGTTCACTTGAAGGGATACATATTCATGGCACCTATTACCTTCTGTGTCCCTAACCTTGCACATGGTGTTGTTTTTGCACACATTTTGAGGATCTGAACTTCTATAAATTGCACTGCCTCCTCACCCATTATCTCCTCAAAGATCAGTGGCCTTGTTGCATTTTTCTTCACAAGTGTTACCTTATCGTCATTCCCCAGAAAACTAAGCCGAAGTCAGTTGAAAATTTCAAAGCTAAGGTTAATAAATTGTTATTGGAAAAGGGTATAAGGAATATGAATGTGGGTAAGTGGAGTTAGGAAACAGATCAGTTATGATCTAATTGCTTGATGGAATAGGCTCAAGTTGCTGAATGGCTCATGTGTTCATGTGTTCTGTAGGTTATTCCTGCCCATTTGTGAAAATCTTCTGTTCAGTGCAGTGGTCCAACATTAGAACCAGAGCTACGTCCAGGTGAATGAAGATAAGAATATTAGGGCAAAACAGTGCATTGAGGTTGCTTGAAATTTTTGTATTGAGCAACATTCACGGCAAGCCTGTTGATTCCTGATTATGATTGCATATGAAAAGCCAGTGGTTGGGATGTATGGCAGAGACCAGCAGTGGCTTGTTGGGGCAGGTTGAACTTTCTGTCACTTTATTTTTCTTGAGTAAGCCTATTTCTACAACAGCTGTTGATAACTGGTTTGTTTCTGCTGTGTAGTGTGAAATGTAATTTTTCATGGGTTTGATAACTGTGTGATGGGAGTGACCCCTCTCCCTGTAAATTCCAGGTGTGTTTCTGCAGCTGCTGTTCATTCACTCATATCATGGTGCTACTATCAGATTTGTAGCTGTTTCCACAGAATTCGCCTTGTAGGAATGGCAGATCTGTGGAGCAGGTAATGGGTGGCTTAGATTTGATAATTGTTATGGCTCTGTGAAGTCACTAACATGTTCCCTGTGACAGGCTCTGTTGCTGAATAGCACATTTTTTGAACTAAGATAGTGAGAATGATCCTTGTTAAATAGGTTCAAGACAAGCCAAGGGTGCCTGTGCAATTAAACTTCACCACTTGAGCCACATTTAAAATCCCTCATGCAGAGATACAAAAATGCTGCACATTTCCCCAGCGGTATTGATTCCACAGATCATGTGGCAAACTTAGATCCTTTTAATTTAAAACCTTAAATTTAACAATTGAAGAGGCTACTGCTGGATTTGGGGATTTTTATTTATTAAATATACAGTAACTGCTCTGTGGAGGTCTACATGTACACATGACGTCCGCTCCTGTTCAAGTAACACTTGACGTTCGGATGTCAAAATCATTGCCTTGTGGAGTTTCTGGCTGAAGTACAATCAGAAGTAATTTTTAGTATAGATTATCCCTTTAGCAAATTATAAGCTTGACAGTTGCCTGTGTCAACCCTTATGCAAAGAGCATATGTAGTTTGTAAGTAGTTGTGTTTTTGACTTTGGATAGACCAAGGTTTGTTTTGACTTTAAACAATTTACCCATTCTCCCAGACTTCGTTTTGTTTCATTCTGAAGGCATAGAATCCAATATGGCTATGGTCCTATGAGTGCCTGCATGGTTGTTCAAGCATGTCTCGACTTCTGAATGTTGGTGGTCTTTTTGATCATGGAAAACGTTGCACCCAAGTCGGATCCTGTCCTCATGATGCATCTAAATGAATTCATTTTTCATCGGAGCTACTATATAATGATCATGAATGGAAAATGTAACTGATTTTTGTCCCCTCCTTAGCCCTGGGATACTGAGGTCTGTTACAGTATCTTAGCCTCTTCTTTGCTTGAGATGAGCTAATGTAGCACAGGCCCAGGGTAGAAACTTGGGGCATACTAATCTGAATGGCTCAGTTACAAGTTGACATTTCCAACCGGACTATTGATGGGCTTTGACTTTAAAAAAACAACATGGATTGTATTCAGTGGCCAGAGGGTCAGAAACCAGAGAACTAAAGGTTTAAGAGAAATGGTAAAGGTAAAGGACCTAAGCAAATGTTAAGGAGAGTTTTCACATAGTAAGTCATTATGTGGATTGAACTGCCTGAAAGGGTGGTGGAAGCAGGTTTGATAGTAATTTTCATAGGAAATTGGATATAAACTTCAAAGAAAAATGAATGAGTAAAGAGTCAGGATGAGGGATTAATTGGATATATTTCAAAGAGTTGGCACAGACGTGATGGCCTCCTATGCAGTATTATCTTTGGATATAATGAAATTGTTAACTTGAACTTCATTTGTTCTTACATGATTGCTGTTGCTGTAAAATGTATGAAAACAATGAATGTTTACTGTCACAATACAACACGTTGAAATTTGTGTAATGGTGGAATGCTTTTTTCCAAATTGTAGTTGTAAAGAATGTGAATGATGTCATGTAATGCCCATCCCTTGTTGCCATAGAAATGAGTGATAACTGAGTGGCTTACTAGACCATTTAATTTTGAATGGCACCCTTCAATTCTCTGAACGGCATTAATGAATCCATCGCTTTTTATGATAATAGAATAGCCTTGTACTGGTATCAGCTTTTCATTTTTCAAAGGTTTTTAAAAAAAAAACTGAATTTGATTCCTTAAAATGCTATTGTGGACTTTGTATTTGCTGTCTGTGAATTTTTGATCCAGGTGTGTGGAGTGCTAATCTGAAAATTCATCCAACATGGAATCAAATTTTAATAAATCATATTGCATACATAAATGCAATTAAAGTTGACTGATGCTTTGTTCAGTAATCTTTTAATTAATGGATCATTTTGAAATAGTTTCATGAAGTTTTAAATCTCAAAAACAGTCACAAATTGAAATGGGTCGACTGATTGGATACCATGATGGTACTTGTTAATTTTGCTTCAGTCCTGTGCATAACCACTGGATGGCGATAGATTTATGTTTGAAATGTCATGGCTTTTTCTATTCATTCTTGTTAAGGTAAATCTAAAACCAAACAAGGAAGACAATCCATCATTAACCCAGACTGGAACTTTGAGAAAATGGGAATTGGTGGCCTTGACAAAGAATTTTCTGATATTTTCCGCCGAGCATTTGCTTCAAGAGTGTTCCCGGTAGATCTTGTGGAACAGATGGGTGAGTGGCTGCATGCAGTAATCCAGTAACATCAAAATATTGATGTAAATATTTGCTAGATTTAACATATTTTTATTCATAAATTCATGTTTCTTGATCCAGGATTTTCATTGCTGATTATATCAAACCCCTAACCCCTGACACCCCCACCCACAACATCAGCTTTGCTTGTTAATTTCCTTCTTGATCATACAACTTGTTGCTATGAGGTCTCTCGTCAGATGGAAGGTAATGATTGAGCAGCTGTCTTCTCTAGCCCCTTTCACTGCGTCTATAATAGATTAGTGGGTGGTGCCGTTGCAGTGAAATGAACTGATGGCTCTGTCTTGTCATCCTCCTTTCCTTGTTCATTTAATATTTTCTGAAGCTGGCCACTTTTGAGCTCCTGTTTTCAGATGAAATTTGATAGAACTTCAATCTTTATTGATGTGCAGTGCCAGGAATGCGATGCACCACCTCTGAAGTAACTGCTATTGAATGCTACATTCCTTACTTGATTTTTCTCCTTTTAAATGAAAGTCAAAAATCTGAGATATAGCCTTGTAAAAGGAAACCTTTTAAGTCATCTAATTGCCAGATTTCTCCTGTGAAGTGTTCATTGATCTTAATTTGTCCTGATTAGCATTCTGAGCCAGTTTAAGACAAAGGGTAATCACCCTCTGATTAGTGCACCAGGGGTTGCTTTAAAACCCAGCCAATGCCAGTTGGTTGCAGGCTGGATAAGCAAATCATTTTATGATGTTTATGACATTTCATGGGGTAACTAGGGAATAATAGTTCTGCCTGGTGGGGGAACTTTAGAACTGGGAGCCTTATTGGACCAAATGGCCTGTTTCTGAGCTCTGTGTTGTCCTTTTGTGAGGAAGAAATATAGGCTAGTAAATAGCCAAGGCATCAATGAGTTAATAGAAAGCTCTACGCCTGCTGTAACTTCTGAATCCAAATGAGACTTTACTATTTAAAAGTTCAGCCAGTTCACACAGGGAAAAGGACAGTCAAATTTTAAGCTGAAAGTTGTTGATTTAAATCTGCAGCCCATTGGGAGTAGTTTCTTGTGTCGGGAATGGTGGGGGGTGGGGAGGGGATGCTGCCATTGGTGGCGATTGAATACTTTTTCTGCACTTTTGTTTTATTTTCTATTCTTCATGAAGGGTCTGATTTCTGTGCTGCATTGTGGTCAGATTGCACAGGTCACACACCTGCTTTAGTGGGTGAGGCTCTGCTCAGTGAGGATTAGTAGCCTCTGACAGCAAACCTCCCAGGTCCAAGCAGCGATCACCAGCGCACCTGGCTTATCGCCTGAACTTCGAAGTTCCCAACAGCTCGTCGTACAGAAGTAAGAGATGAAATGGTAACCTTTAATGTGCCAGCTTTGAAAGGCCATCTAAATTCTGATAAAATTTAATTTAGCACAAAGCTTAACTTACCTGCAGTATGGGGTCATTTCTTGAATTGGCTGTCAAACATTCAGGTTATTTCATTACGAGGACTAGTTTGATATATCCCAAATGCGCTGTCAGCATTTTCTGGCATGGCTCCAAGTTCGTAGCTGTCTATGCAGCTGTGTACTCATTTCATTAGCAGTAAAAGGAGCATGTGTGTGTATATGAGTGTTTCCAAAAATGTGTCTTATAGTCTTTTTCTAGACCCTCCCTTTGTCCGAATCTGCTCACTGTCACTGACTTAGAGTATATTTCCAAGACCTCATCCTTGCGCTTAATATAATTTAAATACTAAGTCCCTTTGAAGTAGTTCATGTGCAAATATGTTTGTTTAATATACTGTATGCCAATAGAAGAGTAAAGTTCAGGGATTTATTGTAATCCTTTAAATTGTGCTCTAGAACCTCTGCACCACATCACATAATGCAACAGGAATGACATTTGTTTGGCTATCTGGGGAAAATCCTTTTTCTTAGGAATAAAGAACACACCTAAGTATTAGTGATTTGAAGTGCATTTTTATTTTTATTTCTTTTTAGAAACAAGATCTCCTTCACTTCTCCCTTCTTACTCTGTGAATGTGCTAACTCTTGCAGGGGTGCAGTTTTTAATCCATTAATGAGTGTTGTCTGCATGTTTTCCAGGTGAGATGACTGTGCAAAGGTCTGGTGCTGTCCCTGTAAATGACTATTGCTGGCAGGTCTCATTGGATATCGGGCACAGAACCCATTGCTATTCTCATCCATCAGCAACCCCACCTATCCCAAGAAAACTCCAACAAAGTTGCCCTGTAATAGCAAGGGTTTTAATACAAACCCACAGACTGTAGATCCTAGGCTGTGACCCCTGGCCTGCATTGCTTAGTGTCACAGTGGGTAGTGTATTTTAATATCGAGGTATCGAGGAGCTTACTTAAATCTTTGCTAGCTGTGGGAGTGTTCACCTCTGAACAATTTAGTCATGAGATAAAGACGAATGGGCTTCTGCGATTAGTTAAATGTTCTTTAATTTTGCCTCTATGAATCTTCAGTTCAACAGAAACTTATTTATTGAGTACAATTTAGATGAAAGGGTGATTGAAGAATTATTATCCAAGATGAGTAAAGATGAAATAGCCCTAAAAAATTTATTGATGGCAGCAGCAGATTCAGATACCATGTATCAGGGAACAGTGGAGATTGAAATTTTGTAAAGATTCAATAAATGGGCTTTCAGCTTGCTTAAAAATAAAATACTGCAAAGTTGGAAATCTGAAATAGCAAATTTGGTAGCATCGTGGAGTGAGAAACAGAATTAACATTTGCTTTGAATATGGCTTTTCTTCCTTGAAAAGATGTAGCTTCAGTTCAGAAGAAGCCCTATTAGACTTGAAACTTTGACCCTGTATCTCTTGCCACAGATGTTGCCAGACCTACTGCGTTTTTCCAGCACTTTGTTTTTATTCCAGCTTGCAAATGTTGTCTAGTTTTAGCAGAAAAGGGCCATGGTTTGTCATTGCTGTCAGATTCATCTGTTTTCTGGATTGCTGCCTGATACTTTTGTTCTAGAGGTTGTAGCACCTTTAATAGACCTCCACACATTTTGTAATGGGATGAAGACCAAATAAGTGGGGATTGTCGAGGTGCCATTTTTTGTTGATACATTAAACCAAGGCCCCATATTCCTCCTCAGATCAATGTCAAAAGTCCCATGTTGATATCTAGAAAAGCCAGTTTTTTGGGCAGGGCTTATCACCGGGGCTTATCGGTGACACTCGACCAGTGTCACTGAAACCTACTGCCTAATCATTATCAGATTGTTGTTTGTGGAATCATGCTGTGTGAAGTTGACAACGCAGTTGCAAAATTCATACTTTGAAACTGCTGCAGTAGTTGTAAAGGACTTTTAAGCATCATGATGTTTTGAAAGGCAAGTGCAAGTCTGTACTTTTTCTTTCCTTCTGTCTACATTTTATAGTGCAGATGTTTGTTTCTCAGTTCCTCAGTTTCATGTATGTCCTCTAGAGGTTTTCCAGCTTCTTCAAATTTTATATATGTAAAACTAGAAGTAACAATCAGCTAAGGTTTCTGTTCATGATCATTCATTTTAACACCGGACACATTGAACCAGGATCTCTGCTCACATTGGCAATGTGGTTTTGGCTGTGAAGCACTTTGGTTGAGTGGTCTGTCAGATTTCATCATCGGGGTTTGGATGTGTGCTCCACTAAACTACCCACTGTTTTCTGAGAAACCATGTTGCACAATAGGACATAGGAAGTCAATTGGGAGGGAGAAAGTTAAACTTGAGGTTTAAACATACACTTGACAATGGGATCTTAGTTGTTGGGTGACTGGATGAGAGGAGTTGCCAATGAAACTGAGTACGCTAATTCTTCAAACTTCTTAGCACCAGTTAGCCCAAAACAAATGTATTATAATTCTTTCAAGATTTTTGTTCATGCTGTCATTGAGAAACTTTGTCAGCATCGTATATAGAAGGTGCTTGCTGTCAAATTAACATTAATTACCAAACCATCTGGAATATTCCTTCTCAGCTCATACATTTTCAGTACCTTGGCAATTTCAGTCAGCCATGGCATTCAAAGTGTTGAAATGGTGGTTGTTTTTAGTGTAGATTTTCTCCAGTTAACCACTGATCTGAAGCTCAGGTTGCAGTTGGAGTTGTTGGTTGGTTCACGAGATGACTGGTTTTCATGCAAACATTTTGACTCTCGTCTAGGTGACATTGTCAGTGCTGTGTAGCCTCCATTGAAGTGCTGTTGTTCTGTCCTGCTCTGGATTTATATGGGTCCGGTCTGTCACGGTGGGCAGTCTTGTTTCTGGTTTTGTACTGTGGTGGTATGTAGATGGGGTCTATTTCAACATGTTTGTTAATTGCATCAGCGAACCAACCAACAACTCTAACACAGTTCTCCTTCCATGCACAACAGTGAGAAGAAATTCTGTTGCATTACGATGATTACCAGATTACTGGCTTGATACATCAGTTAACCTAGATGCAGTGGCAGTGATAGTGTTTGAGTAATACTTGTCTTACTTTAATAATCTGAAGTAATTGCCCTAAAACATCTAGTAGAATTAAAATGAACTGTGGTGTGCAGCTCCACTTTAGCCCACATTTCTCTTTGAACCTCTGCTACATTAAACCTTGCTACAGTATTGCAGAATGCTGGGAATTTGGGAAGAAACCAATGGAAACTGCTTCAACCTTTGGTACTATTCTAATTTCGCTGACAACCTATGTTTTGGAATTGAGATGTTGTGAAATGGTCAGTAATATGGATCAAGTAGGCTACTGTTAACTCAAAGCTGCATCATTCAGCCTGCTTGTGGGACAGCTTTAACTTATTAGGAATGCAGAAAGAAGAACTTGCATCTATAAGAAGCATTTGCTTCCCCTGAATGATGCCCAAAAATGTTTCAGTCTATTAAACATCTTTGAGTTGCGGTTACAATTGTAATGTGGCAGTCAGTTTGTGTGCAGAAAAGATCCCACGTATATAAGAAGGAAGAGCTGGGACCAGGAATAAGCTATTCAGCTCCTCAAGCCTGCTCCGCCCTTCAAGATCATGATTGATTTACCTCTGTGCTAAACACTTATGAGGTAGCACAAAACAACCCTCAGCTCTCCAATATTTCAAAAATTTATCTCCTACCCCTTGAATACTTTCATTAATTTATCTTCCACGACACTCTGGGATAGAGAATTCCAGACGTTCACTATCCTCTGGAAGATGAAATCGCTTCACATCTAAAATGATTGTCTCCTTAGAGTGTAACTGTCTCCTAATTGGAAATTCTCTCACTAGTGGAAGCATCTTCTTCATCTTAACATATACGTTGTTAAGTCACGTATGTTTCAATAAGATCACTCCTCATTCTTCTGAACTCAAATGAATAAAGTCAAAGCCTTTTTAACAGTTCTTATAAATCAACCCCTTCATTCCCAGGAATCAGCCCAGTGAATCACTTTTGAGCTGCCTCCAGTGGCAATATATCCTTCTTAAATGGGGTCCAGAACTGTAAACTGCACTCCAGGTGCAGCCTCACTAACACCCTGAACAATTGTAACAAGTCCTGCTTACTTTCAAACTCCGACCTCTTAGCAATAAAGACCAAAGTTCCATTTCGCCTTTTTAATTACTTGCTGCACCTGCATGCTAACTTTTTGGTTCATGCAAAAGAATACCCAGATTGCTCTGTGCTTCACTTTATTTAAATGGACAGAGTCTAAACAGTGGTTTGCCTTTTGATTCTTCCCACCCAAGAACAAGACCTCACACTTTTCTACATTAAACTCTATCTGCCAAGTTTTTCTTTCAGTCCCTCAACCTATCGGTGTCCTCTTGTAGATTCCTAATGTCCTTATTACAGTGTATCCTCCTACCTATTTTCATATTGTCGGCAAATTTGGATATACAACTAGGTAATCTAGAGGATCTGCTTCTGGTGCTTTTGATTGACTAATTGTAACTAGGACACTATGGAGATCTCCCTTGCTGTCCTGATGATCTATGATCTATGATCTAATTCATGGTTCAGTATCTATTTAGTAAGCTTAATTGTCTTTTTCCAAAGTCATTGCAGTTGCATGCATGTATTTCGCTTACTTCACGTAGACCGCCCCCAGCCATGATAGTGTCTCCGTCCGTTTCACCTTCCCTAGTTTGTCCTCTCCATTAATGAAGTACAAGTAACCTTTGAAAGCAGGATTGTATTTCTCTACAAATGGTTGTATAGCCTCTTTATAATCCAGGCAAGAAATGTGATATGAAAATACAATTGGGTTAATGCTGTGCCCTTCTAAGATCTGGATGACTTTTCCTATCTGGAAAATGGTTATTGCCAGCACCTCAATGTAATGTGTTTACAGTTGACAGGAGAAAATGAAAACCACCAACCCCCCTCAGTGGCACATACATGACTGTACCCACACACACTTGTAAGGCAACTCTCCCATGCTTCTTTTCTTTAGCTCCACACCAATTTTAAACATGTGCTAAGATTCTATACTTAGTTTATATCTCTATTAAACACACTAACTCAAGAACAGGTGATATATTGGTTGGTAAGAGTAAAATTTTAAGCTATGTTACAAAGACGAGTGAGGTGCAATGAAGCTGCAGCCATCTATAGTGGGCTCAAGGAAAATGTGGACATGCAGCAATTGTAGAAGCAGCGAGATCTTAGATTAGTGGGATTTGAAAACTAAAATGAACTTGAAAATCAAGACACACTGTCTCCCAGTTAAGCAGTACATTGGTGAGTATAAGATGATAGGTGATGGCCAGTGCTAATGGTGAAAAGTAGACTAACCAGGTGAATATCTCCAAGAACTGAATATATCATAGATCATTATCATAGAATCCCTACAGTGCGGAAACAGGCCCTTTGGCACAACAAGTCCACACCGACCCTCAGAGCATCCCACCCAGATCCATCCCCCCATAACCCATCTAATCTACACATCCCTGAACACTACAGGCAATTTAGCATGTCCAATCCATCCAGCCTGCACATCTTTGGACTGTGGGAGGAAACTGGAGGAAACCCACGCAGACATGGGGAGAATGTGCAAACTCCACACAGACAGTTGCCCGAGGGTGGAATCGAACCCGGGTCCCTGGCGCTGAGAGGCAGCAGTGCTAAGCACTGAGCCACTGTGCCACCTCTATGTTTTGGGAAAGCAAACTGTCTGTTCTGTTTGAGGGAATTTTTATGATTTTAGTACAGTGGCCATGTATGCCAGGTGGTAACTTTTAAACTCAAAAGGGGTATCTTAATGACCAATTTAAATACTACACAAATGTGCAATGCAATTCTGGAGTGGTTTTCGAGAATGGTTTTCGTTGCTGGTCTTTTGTTTTAGAAATGAGTTGGCGATAGAGCGAGCACATGAAGCAGCCTTCTAGAATTGAATGTTTAATCAAACTGCTGTTGTTGATATGAATCAAAGTTAGAAATTAAATCTAACTGTGGGAAATGCACTGAAATGTTTCTGGGGATGGGAGGATGGGGAGTCAGCACATGGTTAGGCAGCTGTGAACTCCGAGTTTCATGTGAGATTTGGTTCTAAATTTAAGACCAATTCTGCTTAAAATATTTTAATTGAATTTTAAATGAATATGTTGTCCAAATTATTCTCAAAACCATCAATTCATGTATCTCAATTCATCAAAACTTTCCTACAGGTGGAACCACATTGCTGTTTAGCTCCTCCATCGCTTGTATTTATTGTTGAAGCACCATGATCAATTTCAAATTGCACATTGTGGTGCCGTAGTTGCCACTATGGGATTGACTGTTTCACGGTGGCTTGTTTAGCTGCAGTCTGTCAACATGCCTTAGCTGGGAGTTAAGCATTATTACATCTTTGAACTTCACTCATCACCCAATCCTCCTTCACACACACTTTCTCTGTATACAAAAGGGATCAGATTGCCACTTAGTGCTTAGTAATGGCTTGTGCCTGACACTAATTTGGCAGGACTGGTCTGATTTTGTTTCTTGTTCATCTCTGTGTAAAATTAGCTAATATGACTGCAGCCGTGACTGTTGTTGTGGCTGGTAGTCATTCAGGTTTTATCCATTGTCAAGAGTTTCTGAACCTTAACTGCAGTTACTTGAAGGGACTAAGATGTTGCTGACTGGGTAGAATAAAACAGCTGGTGTACTGTTCTCACGGTAGCCAAAGTCTGTGTCTCTCTGTGTCTGTCTGTCTCTCTCTCTCTCTCTCTTCCCCCCCCGTGTCCCCCCGCCCTCCCCGCCCCCCCCCCCCCCCCCACCCAACTCCCCCCCCCCCATCCCTCGCACGTGCATCTGTGGGGTGAATTTATGTTTGCAGATGCATTTTATTTTGTTCATAAAGCACACAATTTATAGACAGTCTTTTATAAATTCATACTTTAGATGTAAAACCAGTCTGCCCCCAAACTAAAACACACCTAGGTCTCACACCTAGCATGCATTCTCTGACCCAAAATGTCACCTCCTCTTTACACTGATAAAACCTTTAGTTCTCTCAGGACCATGACATGAAAGGAATTTGAGGATTTAAATATACATATTAATCAAATAAAACATTCTGACTGATTAAAGATTTAAGAGCATCTTAGGTTTGTTTAGTACATCCTCATCAATGGTGTGAACCTTTGATCTTTTACTTATAAGTTCTGTGTCTGATACTATTTACCTCACTAACACGTGAAGAACGACTGAGGCTCCGAAATCTTGTGTTTTCAAATAAACCTGTTGGACTATAACCTGGTGTCGTGTGATTTCTGAACTTGTCCACGCTAGTCGAACACCTGAGATTTACCTCTGCATTTGTTCATAAATTTATTTCCAGTTTACCAGATGCTGCATTCGGCTAATATATACATCGAAACACAGTAGAAAGTTCTTGTCTCAGATTTCCCCATATGTAAGTGTGTATTAATCCATGTTGGGATGTTTGAAGGATAGCGCATGCAGCTATGCAATGGGGGAGGATAAATTGATCGGGACATTTGCTCGAGTGCTGTCCAAGGACACTGAAATCTGTTGACTTATATTGATGTGGTGAGGACCCGGTTGGGTACAGCTACAATGTCTCACTCATGGTTGACTGTCGTGGAAATATGCAACTTTGTCGTGTGCACACAGAATACAAGAGGGGGAGCCTGAACTCTGAAAATTAGCCGTACAAGTTCACACCTCCACAAGATTAGGGAGAGAGGGGTAGAGAGAATAGGGTGAATCTGATCAGATTGCTGCCAGGTAATCTATAGATTTTATTGACCTCCATTGAGTCACGTTTCCAACTCCGTGTCCATAACTTGTCAGAATTTTTGAGCTGTTTATGCTAGTTGATCCACTCCACTAACTTGGGAGAAAAATCAATACTGGAATGTTTGGTGTTTTTGCATTTCAATTTAAACTACGCTGCAGAGATTAGAGAGATGTAGAGATACAGAGATAGCTCCTTTCCATGTTGTACGCTGCGTCAAAGTCAGCGAGTTAATAAATTGTAACGTTGTACCCAAGTCGTTGAAAGCATTTTCATACTGCTGTAAACCAAGTTCTGCAGCCGGGTTGGCAATTTGTATATAATATCTTTTAAACTTACTTTTGGATGTGTATTTTTAACACCGGATTTAGAGAGGATTTTTAATGGGTTTCATTCAAGTATTGTGTGTCTGAGGCAATGGGTAGTACATTTTGAAATAAAAACAAGATCTTAAATAGTCAACAGGCCTGGCAGCATTTGTGAAGAGAGAAGCAGAGTTAATGTTCCAAGTCTAATATGACCTCTTAGGAACTGGAGGGGACTGGATAATGATGATTTTTATACTGTTGACAAAGTGAGAGGAATAGCAAGTTGTACAGATGGTGAAGATGCCCAGAACAAAGTGCAAAAGCAGTGCCAATGACAAAGGAGTGAGACACAGAATATGTATTAATAGCAGAAAATAAGTCAGCTCTGTGAGCAAAGCCATACAACCAAGACTCTGGGATGGTGGTTGTTTGCAAGTGTTTGTGATCTGAAGTTGTTGAACTTGAGTTGAATAGTTGAGTCCTGATTGCTGTAACGTACCTAAGTCACTTGCCAGTTCAATACAACATATTGTGCTTTTGCTAACACATGTCTCAGACCTGCTGCAGCATTCGTGTCAAGCCCAATGCAAATTGCAGGAGCAACACCTCATTTGCCACTTAGGTGCATTACAGCAAGGTCATTCTAGGGCATAATGCGGACGTTTTGACAAAGTGATCACCCAATTTAAGTAAGGCAGTGAATGAAGTAAACTAGATTGAAAGAAGTTTCATTGCTTCGCCTGGAAGGTGTGTTTAGGACATTGGACAGGGAAGAAGCTGGCATCATCGGAATAGGTGTGGCTAGGAGAATGGAGTCCTTGCAGGAGGCAGTGTGTGAGGAAATGTGGTTAAGGTAACTATGTGAATCAGTGGGTTTGTAATAGCTATTGATGGACAGCCTATCCACTGAAATGGAAACAGAGTGGAGGAAGAGAAGGGAAGAGTCAGAGATAGAACAGCTGAAAGTGAAAGGAGGTTGGAATTTGGGATCTAATGTCATGATTTTTTTTTCCAGTTCTGGTTGAGAGTAGGAAGCTGCACAGATGATGTCATCAGTGCATTTTAGAAAGAGTTGTGGGAAGGGGCCAAGTTGGACTGGAATAAGGAATGTTCCATATGACCTGGACCCATCCAAATACCCATGTCCATACCTATACCAATTTCTTTTACTTGGAGCAAGTGAAATGAGTTAAAGGAAAAGTTGCTCAAGGTGAGAACAAGTTCAGTCAGGCCAAGGAGGGATGAGGACTGCTCAGGTCTCCTTTCAAGGAAGAAGTGAAGAGCCTTCACGCTGTTCTGTTAGGGGATGGACATGTAGAGAGATTGCCATTCATGTTTATGAAGAGCTGGCTGGTGATCAGGAAACTGAACATTTATGCAACTGAAGTAAAACATCAGAAGAATCATAAATGTAACTGAAAAACAATTGAATGAGGGCAGAAAAAAATAGTCAAGAAAGAATGGGGCAGGAACAAGCTGAAACAAGGGGTCTATTGGACAGTCCTGGTTGTGGATTTTTGGAAGAAGTTAGAATTGGTCAGTATAGGATTGAGGGACTATAAGGTGGGAAGCTGTGGAGGAAGCTCTCCAGAGGAGATTAGGTCAATGACAATCTTGAAAACAAAAGCTTGATGTTCAGTGTGAAATAAAAACCAAAAGTGTTGGAGGAGCTCAGTAAGCCTGGTAGCATGTGAGTTGAATAAAACCAGAAGGTGCCTTCTCACACCTTCCTTCATCTAGTTTGTTTAATATAACCCTCTATTCCTTTCTTCTTCATGCATTGACTTAGTTTCCCTTTAAATGCAAGTATGATCTTGACTTGGCTGTATATTGTCATAGTCGGTTCCACATTCCAAACACACTCTAGATAAAGTATGTTTTCCTGAGTTCCCCATTCGATTTTCTTAGTGATCATTCTTGTGACCATTGTGTCTGGTTTCTACTGTAAAAGGAAAATGCCTCTCTCTTCTGGCTTACCAAACACAATTTTCAAGTATGTCTACATCCACAGATCTCTGTTCCTTCAAACAATATGTATAATTTTTTCGAAGGCATGTGCAGCCTGTGTTATTAGTTGATGAATTGTTTGTACTTCTGAGCTTACGATAGAGAAAACAGGCCAGGCCACTAGTTTCTGATGAAGGGTCTAGGCCCGAAACGTCAGCCTTCCTGCTCCTCTGGTGCTGCTTGGCCTGCTGTGTTCATCCAGCTCTACACCTTGTTATCTCAGATTCTCCAGCATCTGCAGTTCCTACTATCTCTGATACAATTTTAAGGCCACTAGTTTAGTTTGGTTTCAGTTGAGAAGAATCAGGAGTCTAGTTCAGGAGAATATTTTCCACCTAGCAGAAGAGCCAAGTTTTTAGTTCAGGATAATAGTAACCCTAGCAGAAGGGTTTTAGTCCAAGAGGCTTCCAAGTTGTAAGATTTTGTATATATGTTTTAAAGTTGCCAGAACTGAGTTGAGCTTTAGCCCATGCAGAAAGGAGATTCAGGTTGCCACAACTGGAAAGAAGTTATAAAACTGTTTCTGTGGTCCATGAAGGAGAACTGGAAAGCATTGAGATAAGTGACATTTCTCTGGCTTTGAGTATCTGTAAAGGGTATTGCTAGCAAAATGTTTGCGACTTTGAGTTTGTTGTTTGTAAAGATCTTTCTAAACTATTATATTTTGTTTTGTGTCACAAATATGTTCTTACGTTAAAGAACATAGGCAGCTTCATGTGAATTTGTTCAGTGATCATCACTCCGATAACCATCTGCAAAAATTAAACCTGTGATCTATTAAACCAATTTCACTCTGGAATCTGACTTGTCCTATATCACCAAGTGCTGGGATTATAACACAATATTGAAGTTCATTTGCAAATTTGCTAATTGCAAGTGTTTCCCATTGCTATTCTGTTTACTTGGCAATTTTTTTTCTCCAGTTTATTTTCCGTCATTTTGGTTTCAAGTCACGGAAATGAGCTTGCTTCCAATTCATTACTTTAATTGTTTTCTTCCTATCAATCTTTGTATGAAACCTTATTGTTTTGTGATCACTGACTAGATAGCATTCAGTATTGAACTCTCTTGTTTACACTAGATTTCATTACTAGATCCAGCTGTTCTTGAGTTATTTCACTTGGTACATAAAGAAATCGTGTACTCATTATATAAACTTTGCTTTCTCTAGCCTTTTGCAATTTAATAGGAATTGTTCAATAGCAATTTGCAGTGAGGGGCATTAGTTATCATACCTAATTCACTGTGCTGTAATGGAACTTTATCTTTCTCATAGGTTGTAAACACGTGAAAGGTATTCTGCTCTATGGCCCACCAGGATGTGGGAAAACCTTAATGGCCCGGCAAATTGGGAAAATGTTGAATGCTCGAGAACCAAAAGTTGTAAATGGCCCTGAAATCCTCAACAAATATGTGGGTGAATCTGAAGCAAATATCCGTAAACTCTTTGCGGATGCAGAGGAAGAGCAGAGGAGGGTGAGTATTCTGAGTCTTGGTGAATTGTAGCTCTTCATTTTGTGCAGAAGTCATGATTGAGCATTTTAAAAAAAGGAGAACATTGCAATAGTATTTTCAGATGATGTAGATTGAAGAGAGTATCTGTCAGCAGAGATGCTCAGCATTTCTTAATTAAATACAGTTTCTTATCGAAAGCAAATAATACCATGAAAAAATTCTCTCTCTACATCATGTAACAATGGATCATTTAAATTTCTATTTAAATACAAAAGCATAGAGAGGCCAGAATTATTACACATTTTAAAATGGTCATAAATAAAGGCTTAATAAGTATAACAATCTGGACTTAAGCTGGGTCAGAACAAAAATGGACTTCCCAATAAACTTGTCAACGCAACTTTCAAGTGTTCAGTTTTATTTGCATTGTTATTTAGTAACATTCACAGCACGAGGTCTTGGTCTCGTAGTGTTTGAAACTTGAAGTCATTTACATTTAAGCCACTGCTACTGGTGAGGGGGATGATGTGACATTGGGTTATTTCCAGGTGCATGAGGGATTTTCGGGTGGATTTTGCAAACTCCTAGGAATTTGTGCATCCCACGTGCAGCATTTCTAGATGCACAATAGATCATTGAGTCTGTGGTAAGTGCCCTGCCATTCAAGTCTGTCATGTCAACTTCTGTCAAAATGAATTTTGAAGACCATTCTCTTTTTTTAATTAGATCTGGTTTAGTTGTATGTTGGTTACTATTTTGGACAATGGAGTTTAAGGTTGATGCATCTGTGTTGGATGAGAGCTACTTTTTTTTGAAAAGGTCAGTCCTTGTCTGAACCAGTGTCGAGGCAGATCGCCAGGGTGAGGACAGATTTCCAGAACAATATCCACACTGTGGGTTTTAACTTTAGACCAGTCACCTTTTTCACATTTCATTCCAAAGGTTTATGTGGTTTGTCTTTTCACAGCTTGGGGCAAACAGCGGCCTACACATCATCATATTTGATGAAATAGATGCCATTTGCAAGCAAAGAGGGACCATGGCAGGCAGCACGGGTGTGCATGACACAGTTGTCAATCAGCTGCTTTCCAAAATAGATGGAGTGGAACAACTGAATAACATCCTTGTTATAGGTAAGTGCTGCGAACTGATCTGTGTACCTTTATAGCAGTGTGAGTATTTTCCATGATGGGAATGAAGCTGTGAAGCAGAAATTCTGTTGTTGCTTCCTTACTCCATCTACTCAGGATCTGATGGAATCAACACAGTGCTGAATTGCTAAATATATATTATTTACTGGCAGTGAATGATCAGTTTTGTCATCTTCAGAATAGGTTCTTAGAATATTTAGGTACACCATCACTTCTAATTTTATTGGTGAGGATTAATTGATTGTCCTGTTAATTTTTTTTGTTGCCACAGTATTGGGCCCGAATCTGCTTTGCATTTCAACTTTTGAATACCAATGTAGAATTTTATCCAGCGCCTTTTGAAAATATTATATACAGCATCAACTGCATTTGTCCACACAGGACATAACTCCAGTTTACTAATTAAATCATGTAACCTTCCCCGACCCTTTGTAATTCTAATTACTAGCATCATATTGATTTGACTTGATTTATTGTCACATGTATCTTGTCGTAAAATACAGTGAAAAGTGTTGTATGGTGTCGCCACTCTCTTGCGCCATCTTAAAACACAAAAATATTCCAAAACATGAAATATAAAGGCAGAAGAATAAAGAAAGAAAGAAATGTTCAACTTGACACAAGTGTTAAGTGCTCCTCCATAGGCCTGGTGGCCAGGCACGAGTCCCTTTGCTGCGCTGCTGCCGCTGGAATGAAAGTTGCCACTGTTTGGTGCCATCTCACCTCCACTGACACCCTTGCTACCATGAGTCCATGCTGGACCTCCCCAATGTAGATGCCACCGATGCCGCCAGGCACTGCATTGGCCCAAACTCAACTCCGCTGCTGCCATGAATCTGCTTCGGGCTCACCTTGCCAATGCAGCCACTGCTGATGGCACAGGTTCTCACAGTAGGCCCAAACTCCCCTCAGCTGCCTCTTCCATGCATCTGTGCTGGATGCAGTGGCTGCCTGGAACCTAAACTCCCTCCGGCTCCGCCATAAGTCTGGACTGGGCTCCACTCGCTGCCACCAATGCTGTTAGATTGACGAGCTCTTCAGGAAGTAAGTAAAATAAAAGAGAACAAAAGTAAAAAGAATTGAAAAGGAAAGTGAACTAGCCCTATTTCAAGAACAGTTAGTAATGGGGAATGAATTGGCGGTGATGTTCGCATTCCCAAGAACAAACAAAAATGTAAAACTAGCCATGTAGACTTTAATATCCAATTTTTATTAAATTTATTAGCCAAACAACAATGGTCAGTACTGTACTCATCTGCCAACAAGCTAGTTTGCACTTGCTCGGTGGTTACTATTAAGATTTTATTTTTGATTTTTGTTTTCATCTTTTTAATCCAAACTCTGTTGAAAGTGGCTTTAACGTAAGCCTTATAACAATTTCTAGGCATGACAAACCGACCAGACTTGATTGATGAAGCTCTCCTTCGACCTGGCCGATTGGAAGTCAAAATGGAAATTGGTAAGCTTTGTCCCACTAGCAGGTGCTTTTTAATCTCCTTGTTTTGAACATGTCTTGATCATTTGCTCAGCGTCCAACAGTTGTTTTAGAGCAAACATCTGAATAACATTTAAAATATATTTGGATTTAGAATAATTGAATCGCTACAGTATGGAAGCAGGCCATTTGGCCCATCGGGTCCACACTGACCCTCCGAAGAACATCCCACCCAGACCACCCCCTCCCCTATTCCTGTAACCCTGCATTTCCCATAAGACATAGGAGCAGAAATTAGGCCATTCAGCCCATCGAGTCTGCTCTGCCATTCAATCATGGCTGATAAGTTCCTCAACCCCATTCTCCCGCTTTCTCCCTGTAACCCTTGATCCTCTTGATAATCAAGAACCTATCTATCTCGGTCTTAAATGTACTCCATGACCTGGCCTCCCCAGCCTTCTGTGGCAGTGAATTCCATAGCTTCACCACTCTCTGGCTGAAGAAGTTTCTCCTTACCTCCGTTCTAAAAGGTCTTCCCTTTACTCTCAGGCTGTGCCCTCGGGTCCTCGCCTCTCCTACCAATGGAAGCATCTTCCCAACATCCACACTGTCCAGGCCATTCAGTATTCTGTAAGTTTCAATTAGGTCCCCCCTCATCCTTCTAAACCCCATTGAGTATAGTACCAGAGTCCTCAAACGTTCCTCATATGTTAAGTTTTCCATTCCTGGGACAATTCTCGTGAACCTCCTCTGAACCCACTCCAGGGCCAGTATATCCTTCCTGAGGTATGGGGCCCAAAACTGCACACAATATTCCAAATGTCGCCTGACCAGAGCCTTTTAAGGCCTCAGTAGTACATCCCTGCTTTTATATTCAAGTCCTCTCAAAGTAAACGCCAACGTTGCATTTGCCTTCCTGACTACTGACTCAACCTGCAAGTTTACCTTGAGAGAATCCTGGACTAGAACTCCGATGTCTCTTTGCACTTCAGACTTTTGAATTTTCTTCCCATTTAGAAAATAGTCCATGCTTTTACTCTTCTTACCAAAATGCATGACCTCACACTTTCCCATGTTGTAATCCATCTGCCACGTCTTTGCCCACTCTCCTAACCTGTCCAAACCCTTCTGCAGCCTCAGTACTACCTGTCCCTCCACCTATCTTTGTATCGTCAGCAAACTTAGCCAGAATGCCCACAGTTCCTTCATCTCGATCATTAATGTATAAAGTGAAAAGTTGTGGTCCCAAAACTGACCCTTGCAGAACACCACTTGTCACCAGCCGCCATCCTGAGAAAGACCCTTTTATCCTTACGCTCTGCTTTCTGCCAGACAGCCAATCTTCTATCCATGCCAGCACCTTGCCTCTTAACACCATGGGCCCTTATCTTACTCAGCAGCCTCCTGCGTGGCACCTTATCAAAGGCTTTCTTGAAGTCCAGGTAGATAACATCCATTGGCTCTCCTTAGTCTGCCCTACTTGTTACTTCCTCAAAGAATTCTAACAGATTTGTCAGGCATGACCTTCCCTTGAGGAAACCATGCTGCCTTTGCCCTACTTTACCACACACTTCCAAATATTCAGAAATATCATCCTTTACGACGGACTCCAAAATCTTACCCACGACCGAGGTTAGTCTAATTGGCCTGTAATTTTCGGTCTTTTGCCTTACTCCCTTTTTAAAAAGGGGTGTCACGTTAGCGATTTTCCAGTCCTCTGGGACCCTTCCTGACTCTAGCGATTCCTGAAAGATCACCACTAATGCTTCCACTATCTCGTCAGCTATCTCCTTTAGAACTCTGGGGTGTAGTCCATCTAGTCCAGGTGATTTATCCACCTTCAGGCCAATCAGTTTTACTAGCACCTCTTCCTTGGTGATGGCCACAATACTCAGCTCTGCCCCCTGACTCTCGAATTTTTGGGAGATTATTCATGTCTTCCACTGTGAAGACTGACGCAAAGTAATTATTCAGTTCCTCAGCCATTTCCTTGTTCTCCACTACTATCTCTCCACCGTCATTTTCCAGCGGTCCAATGTCCACTTTTGCCTCTCTTTTGCCCTTGACATATTTAAAGAAACTCTTACAGTCTTCATTTATATTCCTGGCTAGCTCACCCTCATATTTAATCTTCTCCCTCCTTATTTCTTTTTTTGTTGCTCTCTGCTGGTCTTTGTATGCTTCCCAATCCTCTGGTTTCTCACTGCCCTTCACCACATTATATGCTTTCTCTTTTGCTTTTATGCTATCCCTGACTTCCTTAGTCAGACATGGTTGCCTCATCCTCCCTGTACCATGCTTCTTTTTCCAAGGGATGAATTTTTGCTGCATCTCGTGAATTACTCCCACAAACTTCTGCCATTGCTGTTCCACTGTCTTTCCTGCTCGGCTCTTCTTCCAGTCAATTCTGCCCAGCTCCTCCCTCATACCTCTGTAGTCGCCTTTATTCAGCTATAATACAGTTACCTCTGATTCTAACTTCTCCCTCTCAAATTGCAGAATAAATTCTATCATCCTGTGATCACTGCCTCCTAAGGGTTCCTTTTACCTTAAGCTCCGTTAACAAGTCTGCCTCGTTGCACAACACTAAATCCAGTATTGCCTGTTCCATTGTTGGCTCCACCACGAGCTGCTCCAAAAAGCCATCTCGTAGACATTCAACAAACTCCTTTTCTTGCAATCCACTACCAACAGGATTTTCCCAGTCCACCTGCATATTGAAATCCCCCATGATCACTGTGACTTTGCCTTTCTTACACACCTTTATTGTCTCCTGGTGTATCTTGCGCCCCAACTCCTGACTACTGTTTGGAGGCCTGTACACAACTCCAACTATGGTTTTTTTACCTTTTGCAGTTCCTCACTTCTACCCACACAGATTCTCAACCATCTGACCCTACTTTGTTTCTTCCTATTGATTTAATTTCATTTCTCACTAATAAGGCAACCCCACCCCCTCGGCCCACCTGCCTATCTTTTCGATAGGATGTATATCCTTGGATATTCAGTTCCCAATCTTGATTCCCTTGCAGCCATGTCTCCATGATGCTTGCCACGTCTTACCTGCCAATTTTGATCTGCGCCACAAGCTCATTTACCTTATTCCTTATACTGTGTGCATTCAGATATAACACCTTCAGTCCTGTATTAACCCTCCCTCTTCTTATTCATTTGTTTTTCCAGTGTTTGATAGCTAGCCCTTTCCAAACACTCAATCCTATTTGTGTCTGTGCTGGAGACTTTAATAACCTCTCCTGAGTTCTCCTGCCCTGTCATTTCTTTCATATTTTTCCACGTAGTTGAATCCACCACCACGGATGTTAACTTGCTGCTTTGTTTCCCACTGGGGCAAGTTTCACCATTCCCTTCCCCCGCTACTTTCTAGTTTAAAGTTCTGTTGACCAGCCTATTTACCCTATTTGCTTGAACATTGGTCCCAGCTCGATTCAGGTGGAGACCGTCCCAACGGTACAGATCCCTCCTGTTCCAATACTGATGCCAGTGCCCCGTGAAAAGGAACCCCTCTTTCCCGCACCACTCTTTTAGCCACGTGTTTACTTCCCTTATTCTCATGTCCCTATGCCAATTAGCAGTAATCGGGCAGTAATCCGGAGATTTTAACCCTTGAGGCCTGTTCTTTAATTTGGTTCCTAGCTCCCATGGTTAATCCACCTAGCCTGCACATCGCAGGACACAATGGGGCAATTTAGCGTGGCCAATCCACCTAACCTGCACATGTCTGGACTGTGGGAGGAAACTGGTGCACCCCAAGGAAACCCATGGGGAGAACGTGCAAACGCCACACAGTCGATCACCTGAGGCTGGAATCGAACCTAGGTCCCTGGTGCTATGAGGCAGCAATGCTGACCGCTGAGCCACTGTGCTGCCCCATGAAGGTTTTGTTAATATGGTTAAGTAAGTAAACTTAGGAGAGTCACAGCAATCTACAGTACATAAAAAGGTCCATTGCATCTGCGCCAGTCAAAACGACCACCTAACTATTCTAATTCCATTTTTCACTTCACCCATAGCCCTGGCATCGCAAGTGCACATCTTAAATACTACTAAAATGTTATGAGGGTTTTTGCCTCTACCACCTTTTTAGGCAGTGAATTCCAGATTCTAACCACCCTCTGGGTGAAAAAGTTTTTCCTCTCATCTCCTTAGCTTAAATTTTATGCCCCCTGGTCACTTATCCCTCCTTCAAGGGGAACAGTTTCTTCCTGTCTACCCTATCTTTGCCTTCGACAATTTTATACATCTCAGTCATGCACCCTCTCAATCCCCTCTGCTGTAAGGAAAATAACCCCAGTTTGCCAATCTCTCTTCGTAACCGAAACTTTCCCGGTTAGGCAAAATCTTGGTAAATCTCCTCTATGCTCTCTCCAGTGTTCTCATATCTGTCTTATAATGTGAGCACAACTCTAGTTGTGGTCTAACCAACATGTTATACGGTTTCAGCATAACCCTCCTGCTCTTAAACTCTGTGTCTTGACTAATAAAGGCAAGTACATCATATGCTTTCTTATCCACCTGTCCTGATTACTTAAGGGACCAGTGCAAATGCACACTGATCCTCAGTGCTTCCCATGATCCTACCGTTCATCAGGTAATTTCTTGTCATGTTTGTCCTGCCCAAGTGCAATACCTTGCATTATCCAATTGATGTGTTGATGGAGAACCGTTGTTCCCTGCTCTAAGCATACGGAACCAGTTTCACCTTATTCTGTTGCCATTACGGAACCCCACAACGTGTGAGTGCCGCATAATGTACCTTGTACTTGCCAACCTCCGCAGAACCTGTCAAAAATACCCTGTGTTTATTTTCCAACTTTTTTATTAACAAAAAAGTTGACACCTCCTGTCGTTGATTTGCTAAGTGTTGAGTTAAGTGTTCAACTCGAATGGGCCAGAGAAATCTGATGCTCCTGACTGTTAAGAAAGACAAATTACCCTTCTTTGTCTGAAGACATTGAGGTGGAGTAGTGGAGGACAGAGAAAATCTTTGAAGAAATATTTATAGGTTTATATGTATCACCTGGAGTTGAGCTATTTGCAGCTTTCCCTGCTCTGGCTTTTCTTCTTTGGGCACAGAGTCAATGAGTTGATGACCTTTCGGCTCATCGCTGATTCTGATTAAAATTATCAATAAGCTGACAAAATGTTGTATGCAATATGTAACAAGTAACAAAAAGGATACTGTTTCTTTTTAATGAGTTATTGTAACTACTCTTTGATTTTAACTTATCTTTGGTGCCAAGCACTTCCTGGCATGGTTAACCAAGGAAGTTCACTTATTGGGAAAATTTAATTTTCCCACAATGTTTTTGTTGGCTAAAGTTGTACAGCTAAGCTACAAAGGTTCATTCTCAAGTTATAAACAAGTTTTCAAATGTTCATTTCTTTCTCCGATGTTCCCAATGAGTCTTTGTACCCTTCACAAACATTTCAATAAGCGAGATGGCTGAAATAGCAAAATCTGAAATGTGTTGCACAGTTGCTTTTGACGTCCAAGTTGCTTTATTGTAGGGATACATACTGAAGAGACTAATTGTAAAAGCTAATTACAGCAGATCCCAGCAAAGCATTTGAAAATCTTGAATTAAACTTAACAAGTAAACTGCCATTTTAGTCATTTCAAAATTGAATATAGTCTGTACAGAAATCTCCCCTTGGTGAATCTAAACTTCCATATTGCAACAAAGCTGCACGAGTTTAACTGATAGCACGAATTAGGCTCTGGTTTTGAGTGCATTATCACTGAGCACATAATCCAGGCTGGCAGATGTAGTAGCAGAGAAGTACTACATGGCTGGAGCCATTGCTGCTCAATATGGTGTTGAGTTAAGTTTGCTTGGTCAGCAGTAGATGTTATAAAACTCATAATTCTTCAAATCGTATCAACGTATTTCCTTCAACTAATATCACTCTATTAAAACAGAAATGATCAACTATTTTGTGGCTTTAATGGAGCACAGCTGATCTGTTCATCTGCAGTTACTGCACTTTGTATAACTAAAACATTTGGAAAGACACTAATGTATAAATGCAAAGAATTCAGTGTTTATGCTTGTTGATCTTTGTTTTGTGGTATGCAAAGGACATACAGTTCATGAAAGAATTACAATATATTAAGTACTACACTTTTATCTCCTCACAAAATATGCATCACTTGGTACACGCTTCAAGATAATAATTGTTATGACTGAGTTAGGAGGAGTAAAATGATTCCTTCCCTTGTCCCAGCCCTCCAATGGTCACTATAAAGTTTGAACAAAGCTCAGTTTTAGAAACAAGGGAACCAGGTTTCTTTAGTGTCCAATAAAGAACCTGCTTATTGCAAACAAATTTATTCAAGCAAAGACTGCTAACATAGCTTAAACGTTAGGTGAGTACATAGAACAATGTACGATAGGGTCGGCTGGACAGCTGGTTTGCAATGCAAAGTAATGCCAACAGTGTGGGTTCAATTCCCGCACTGGGTGAGGTTACCATGAATGATTCTTCTTGTCAACCTGTCTTCTCACTTGACACGTGATGATCCTCAAGTGTACCACCACCAATCACCTCTGTAATGAGAGAGCAGTCCCAGTAGGACTGTGGTGACTTTACCTTTATATGCAACCCTAACCCTTCTTGAAAATTAGCACAGGCGCACACACTTCCAAGTTTCAGAAAAAATATGTAAAATCGCTTTAGAGTATTTTCTTAGAAGCACATGAAAGTTAAAATTGGAAGAATCATTCACAGATTGTCCAAAATCTTGTTCTGTAGCTGTAGCCACTTTGGCACTCGCATCTTTCTGGTTATGGGGCTGATTTCACTTTACTGGAGACAGTGATGTAGATTTTAAGTCCTCCCCGTTAGCGACACTCCTATTGTGGTGATAAGACCTTCTAGAGGGTTTTTAATTTACACACTGAGAAGGATTTCAGATAAAAAGAAAGACGAGGACGATCGTTGTTGCTCCAATCAAGTTATTTCTCTACGCCTGCTTTCATATCCATTGGTGGATTACAGCAACAAACTGAGACCTCACTGCGAAAGTATTGTAGAACTCTGTAACCCCAGATGAGCAACTTGTGTTCTTTGCAAATGCACCTTTTCTCCCTGGTCGACTTTTTTGCAAAGCACTCATTCCTAAAGTCCAGGATATAGGTATATCCAGTCAATGATGTTATAAATTCATATTTTAGAAAACACATCTTCATAACCAATTGCTTTGTTTTCCTAGCTCAAACAGCAATCAGTTGTCTTTGAACAAGCCTGTGGAATATGGAAGTCAGAGTGTAATTTTCTGCTGCCTTGAGTGTTGTAGGTAATGGCAAGAAAGTTTGGAAAATATTAGGCAAATAGACAAATTCCTTTGGGGTTTCAACGGAGAGTTCTGAATCTCACTAATGAATGGTGACTATCTTACGTTCATGTATTTGCACATCATTGAGTTAAACTTACCTCATTCTATGCATCACCTAATTCGACACCCCTTATCCAAGATACGAGGTGGTGGCAGTTCCTGACTTAAAAGCCATAGTGATTACCAAATTTTTTTTTCTGGTTCTGTGCCTGTACTTGGCACCTTGCTCTGCTGAAAATGGTGAAAAATGACCTGATGCAGGAATTTTCGTACATAACTAACTTTTTCTCATTTAATGCCCTTTTTCGAGTATTTATGCTCCATATTTAACATTGGAAAAAGACCAAATATTTTTCCAGGTGTGGTAGATATAAGTATATTTGAAAAGCTGCTAGCTGATTCAGTGTCTAAGTAGCTATGTATTCAATAGTTCTTAAGGATGCCTGCTCATACAAGTTAAAACCTTGAAGTTCCTTGCCTGACTGAATGTATTTTCACTTGTAAGTAATGTAAGAAATGTGGAATAATCGATGTATAAGTGAAAGTTGCTATCAGCCCAGCAGTTAAGATGACATAGTAGGTTTAAAGTGTCATTGAAGCAAGACTTCAGGGCACATCATGAGACTTTTTGCTCTCACTTCAGTGTATTGTGAAGTTCTCAACCTTATTTATGTGTTGGATCTCGTTCAATATTTATATACTCTGGAGGACCAAGACAGCAAACCCTCTGATATGTATTTGTGGCAGAGAGCTTCGACAAGGACACATATAAATCAAACAGAGCTACCTACTCTCTAGTGAGGGAAGCATTGGGAGCACAGCCTCATTGTAACATAGAAATATAGAAAATAGTAGCAGGAGTTGGCCATTCAATATTTAAGCCTGCTCCACCATCCAACACGATCATTGTGCATCATCCAACTCAGTACTATGTTTCCTCTTTCTGTCCATACCTTTTTAATCTCTTTAGCCCCTCCTTGTCAAAAACATTGTTTTGAAATCATTCTCGATCAGAGAATTCTTTGCAGGCTCACAACTCTCTGACCGATGAAATTTTCCCACATTTCAGTCCTAAATAGTCTAATGCATAACTTAAGATTATGACCCCTGTGATTATCTGGAACATTATTCTTGTGTTTATCCTGTTTCATCCCTGTTTGACTTTAATAGGTTTCTCATTCTTCTAAATGCGAGTGAATGTATTGTTCAGCCTCCTTTTAATCTGTCAGTCTTGTTATCTCGGGAATCAACCTGTTAAGCCTTTTCTGCAGGCCCTCCATAGCTAGAATACCCTTCCTTAGATAAGGGGACCAAACAGCATACAATATTCTAGGTGCGGTTTTACCAAAGTTCTATACAATTGCAGCAAAACATCCCAGCTCCTGTCAGGGCTGCACGGTGGTACAATAGTTAGCACTGCTGCCCCACAGAACCAGGGACCCGGGTTCGATTCCAGCATTGGTTGACTGTCTGTGTGGAGTTTGCACATTCTTCCTGTGTCTGCGTGGGTTTCCTCTGGATGCTCTGATTTCCACCCACAGTCTAAAGATTTGCAGGTTAGGTGGATTAGTCATGCTAAATGGTCCATAGTGTCCAGGGATATGCAGGGTTTACAAGGAGAGGGCAGGGGATGGGTCTGGGTGGGATGCTCTTTGGAAACTTGGTGTAGATTCAACGGGCCGAATGGCTGCTTCCACACTCTGGGTTCTATGATCCTAAGTACTCAAATGCCCTTGCTATAAAGGCCGACAGACTATTTGCCGCTTCCACCACCTGCATCTGCTTGCATACTTTGAGTGCACAAGGACCCCCAGGTCTCGTTGCACCATGCATTTGCCTGCTCATTTAATTTAACCAAAACGTATCTTTCTTGCACCTCACCTTCTCACCCAGCTTTGTCATCTACAAACTTTGAGATGTAATATTTAATTTCCTCATCTAAATATATTTGATATATTTTGGAAGTAGTCAGGGTCCAAGCACTAAACCTGACGTACCCCATTGCCACAAGGTAAAAGATCTATTTATTCCTGCTCTTGGTTTTGTGCCTGCCAACCAGGTGCCCTAATGTTAGTTACTTGAAGACAAACTGCAGTTTTGCATGAAATGTGGGGTGGTTTTGGTTGAGTATATTGCACGTCCGGTGCAAACCCACGCGTGTATTATTTTGTTTAATCTGAGAGTTGGTTGAATCCTATAATAGTCACCATGTTGTTTAATGGCCAGCTGCAAAAAGGTTTTTCGGCTACAGGAAGGGAACAACTTATTTTCTCGCCCTGCATGCTTTGCTTGATGATCTTCAATGATGACAGGGTTGTGGAACACATGTAGATGCATCCCACCTGTAGGGAAGTTGTATATTGGAAAATTAAGAGATTCCTCAGTGGTCATTACCTGCTGATTTTCCAATTATAAGTACACCTGTATGATATGGAATCATTATTATCCAAACAGCTACCCTATAAGGGAATCCAGAAAATTGCTTAGTTATAGGAGAAGGGCATAGTCACAACAGATGACATCCTGATATCATCATTCACAACCACTTCTGATAAAGCTGTGAAATCAATGGCTATCTTTTAGATAATGTTTTGAGATAAATAAGAAATGATAAAGATAATGTTTTGAGGAAAAGAAGCTTGACAAATTATTAGTAGGTTTGTGGATTTTCAGGCTGTAATAAATTTTGCTGGTTTTACAGATGTGCCTGTTTGTTTCTGCTATTCTTTTTGCTCTCTGTCAGGCTTGCCAGACGAGAAGGGGAGAGTGCAAATTCTGAATATTCATACAGCAAGAATGCGAGAGCACAGTCTGCTGAGTGATGATGTTGATGTTCTTGAACTCGCCCAAGAGACAAAGAATTTCAGTGGTGCTGAGCTGGAGGGGCTAGTGAGAGCTGCTCAGTCAACAGCAATGAACCGGCATATAAAGGTAAGCAAGGACATTTATGGGCTCAGTGCCAATTAGTTAAGTTGTATTACTGTTGCATTGCTAGCTGTATCCAGAAATAAAACATCTGCCACCATCACCAGTCCTCAAATCAAAGCTTGAACACCCCATCTCTGCAGATCACCATGTCAGCTCTGACCCAGCTTCGTCTTAATCTTTGAACAGGTTATTTCCTCCCAAATCTGTGTCCATCTTGTCTGGAACTCTACAACTGAATCTCTCTAAATCGAGTTTTCCTCATGCTACTCTGTTGAAATGGCCCTTACCAACTTCACAAATCATATTCTGTGTAAATTTAACAAAGGTAAACCATACCTCTGCCTCCTTGACTTGTCAGCAGCTTTTGAGATGAGTCATCAAACCATCTTCCTCCAGTGCCTCTACCATATTCAGCTGGGTGGGATTGCACGTGCCTGATTTCAGTCTTTAAAATTGTAGCCAGAGAACAATTTGCAATGGATGGTCTTCCTCATTCCTGCACAATTATTTTTGATATCCCCACAGGTGTATCCTTGGCCCCTTCCTAATTCTCATCAAAATATTGCTGTATGACGACAACATTCAAAAACCCATCAGTTTCCAAGTAAATGCCGATAGAAACCAGCTCAACTTCAGCACATCTTTCAATTCCTCCGTTGTCTCCAAGTTGTTAAACTCCTTATCCAATATCCACTCTGGATGAGCAGAAATTTCTCCCGATTGCCTATTGGGAAGCCATTGTCTTTGTTTCCTGCCACACCCTACTGCACCCTGTCTCGCTGTCTGAGGTTGAATCAGATTGCTTACAACCATGATGCTACGTACCCCTGTCACCACTTTCTATTTTCATGACATCATCCAGCTCAATTCTGTCTCAGCTCATCTGTTGCTGAAAGCCTTAGTTATGCCTTAGTTATGCCTTTGTTATCTCTAGATTTGACTTACAAATATATCCTTGGCTTCCATCTCTCTGTTGAGGTCAACTTCTGTGCTTTTTATTCTGAAAACTTGGGGTAAGGAGATACACATGAAGGAAAATACAGAAATCTAGAACAAAGCCCGTTTGAGGAGTGCCTGACCTGACAGACAGGATAAAAGACCAAAGTATGGAATGTTTCCTGAAAATCCAGAATGGTTGACCACTGTGCTCTTTAACCTCACCCCTCCCTAGCTGTGTAATCTCCATTATCCTTCATGCCATCTGTATTGATTTAGTCTTGCTTCTTGACCATCCCTGATTTTTGTTGCTCCACTTTTTGGTGACTGTGCCTTCAGCTGCCTTGATTCTAACCTCTAGAATTCCTTCCCATCTTTAACCTCTTTACATCACTTTCTTCCTCTTAGACTTTGTTAAAGTTAGATTCAACATGATTTTGTGAAAGAGAAATTGTATTTTATTTGATTTATCAGAGTTGTTTGAGAAAATAACATTTAGGACAGATAAAGGTTCCAGGGATTTGTCCATCTTTAATTCCATTTATTTCCTTGTTACTGATGTCCTACTTACATTAATTTTACTCTGTCCTTGTTCCTGATCCACTATTAATTTCCTTGGGACTTCCAGCCTGCTATCCTCCTTTTAAACTGCAAATACTGAGGCAACAGTGTCATAACAACATCTACAGGGAAAGCAAAGATCATCATGGAGGAGGATACACCAGAGTGAGGGCTTGGACATGGCCCTGTTGCATTATTTTCTACACTCTGAAACTGTCAAAAGTGGCTCCTTCCAACTATACAGTGCAATGAATGTTATCATGGACGGAGCAGATGCAACTGAGGAGTTTTGATGGAGTGCCAATTTTTACCAAACTCTTGCAGAGCCTTTCCCTGCTGATTGTGCTAGGAGGTTTAGTGAGCTAGACAAAAATAAGTTAGAGATATTCCTGTTTCCTGCATTTCTCGTGTAGCTGGGGTTGGAAAGGATTCTGGCTGTAGTAGATTTGCCAGCACAGAAATCCCGCTGTACCCCTCAGTCTGCAAGGGGATGGAATCTTTTAAGCATGCCTCTACCAAAAACCTACCCTATGACATGGAGTGAGATGCCCCTGTAGTTTTTGTAATCTCCTTTGTTGCCTTTTCATTTTTATTAATATAGTGTACCAAATTTTGCATTTTGCATCTCTATTTTAACATATTTTTCAATAGAGAAGGTAAATGTCTAAAGGTGTGGCAGTACAGTTGACTTTCCCTGTTGGGTTGTTCAGTTGGGATTTCACCATTGCCGGGTCTCTTTCTGTTTGCAAAGCAGTCCATGATCACCTTGAGCTCAAGTGATGAGTGTCCTTCAGTTAATTAATTTATACAGGAAGTTGTTGGTGAGCGCCCAAGTGTAGAATGGAACTTGCCTGTCTCATAGGAGTACAGCTCACATAGCATTAGGCCCAGTGCGGCATCTATTTAATTCAGTCAGTAAGTCTTTCACCATCTTTCACTAAAGTTGGTGCACACGCACATATGTTGACCATGCTTCCATTAAATGACTAGTCACTGTGAAACGAGTTGCTACTGGTGACACAATTGGCTGTTTCTGTTGGTTTTTCGTTATGAAGTCTTCACAATGCTCAAGCTCGTCTACATTGCCCTTTTCATGCCAGTAGGTGTAATTAACCTCACGAACTGAGCTTGTTATGGCTAATATGGTTTGTTGTAGAGCAGCAATATCGACGTTAACCTTCTGTACCTCACAATCAATCAGGATAGTTTTGCATATACTTGTTGTGGAGTGTGATGTTGTTCATGCCAAGGTTCTGACATTCAAAGGGTTGCTTTCTTTGTTTGCTACGAAGCATAGGCATGGTATAAGAGGTACAGACTTGCCTAGCATCTGTATACCTCTCATGTCCTTGTGGGCTGGTATCCGGAAGAAAGATGACATCTAGTCTGATACAGGAGTTGCCTGAAGATATTAACTTGAGGGAGAAAGCGACCATCTAGGATTCTACTCCATATTTCTGTCAGCTTTACTTGCTGAGCCATCAACTCTTGCTGTCGATGTTGAAAGGCACTGACTAAGCAGGATGTGTTCTTCTCCTCCAGGGTCCCTGAACCAGGTATGGCAACAAACACATCACCTCCAGTACTTACCTGTGAAACTCGGTCTACCCACCAAACCCGCTTGATTGAGCCTCACCTCAACAAACTAAATTTAAGTTAAACCCCCTCAGAAATTTACTCTTGAAGGAAAACCCAGACTTCAATATTAAACCACCTTAGTAAGCCCAGTTAAGACCCCCTGCTAAAGCCCGTTCTCAATAGCACCTCATTATTACACCAGATCCTCCCACAATTTCCCGTCTGGAATATTAAATCACTCAATCTCTCAACAAATCTTTCACTACAGCTCTAAATCTTCGCAAAAGGGCCCACCACAGTAGAACAAGCAATCCCCCCACAAGGAATTTTTCTCAAAAGAACTAAATCTCCCAAATATAACTCCTTGCCACAACAAAATTTCTCACGATTAAGTAGGAGATCCTCATTATGACAGTATATTTTACCCAATTAGCCTGTCACTCAGTGCTAAAAATGAGGCTAGAAGACATCCCATACCACCTGAGACCTGGAGGTGGCCCCATTTAGACAGTGGTATGAGGAGAACAGCTCCCTGTGTTGCTGGAAAGAAGGTCCCTTCATTCATTACACCAGTTGGTGGCTTCCAGGGACAAGCCAAACTAATACTACTTTGTGGCTACCAGCCATCCCCACACTTGGTCTTCACACTGTGCCAGGCTCTGGCTCTTCGAGCCATCATCCAGAAAAGTCCTGCTTATAAACAGCAGCTGGCAACTGCACTTGATATGATAGCCTGGAGGAGCGTGGGAACAGTGATTACCCCAAGCTGTAGTGGATGATCAGACCTCACTTATGTAGAGTTTGGCAGCATGTTGTTTGCCCATCTGGTGCGGATCTTTGGCATTCTACTGAACTGACAGGTCAAATTGTACAGTAATACTCAACGTTGAGATGAATATAAAGTTAGCAGAATTGGAACTTTTTTTATGCAAAGGATTTTCTGACCTTCATTGGGACTTCGTTTAATTTTCCAAATTGATAATTGGAGGCTGAATTCAGGTTCTGGCATTTGGTTTCTTCTTGTCTTAGCAGCATTATCCATGTCAAGATGTTATTTTTTCTCACAATGTAGATGCTTTAGATTACAGCAGTTCCATTGTGCTTGTTTTAGGTTTTTTTCTCTCTGCATGCCCTCCATCTGCTTCCATCTTCTTCCCCACTTTCCCCTTCTGATTGGATCAAATGTCCTGTTTTCCTGCTTTCACTCATTAAAGTTGACAAATTCCTCTGAAATTGGTCTTCTGACCAACCTGTGGTCGAATTTCTGGTGAGGCCCTTACACAATGACCTTGAATTTTTTATGTTGTGTACAAAAATGACTGTCACCAAACAAAACTGTTTTACACGACTGTCCTTGTATATGTTAGATTTGCATATATCCAAAACATTCTTTCCCATTTTATTGATCCCTGCATTTACCTAATGTGGGATTGGCAAAAATCATGGAATTGTACAAGACCAAAACACCAGTAATGTCGTGACTCTTGCAGGAAATAAATGTCAGAGGTGAGTCCAATTTAATTTAATTCCTTGATTGTTTACTAATCAAGGTACTAATTAGCACCAGAGAACTGCTTTTAACTGATGCAGTGATAATGGGTTAGACAGCTCAGCTGGCTGGATGTCTGGTGTGTGATGCAATGTAACACCGACAACACTGGTTTAAGTTTTGCACCAGCTGAGGTTACCATGAAGGTCCTGTCTTCTCAATCTTTCCCTTCACTTGATTCATTGTGACCCTCAGGTTAAACTGCCACCAATTGTCTCTCTCTAATGAGGGAGCACCCTTTGGTCCTCTGTGACCACTGTCACTTTACTTTAACTGATGGACTGGTTGCTACAGTTATAATTTTGACTGTCCATCCAGATCATACCATGATTTTAAGGGAGTTAGCTTTGGCGCTGCAGTAGCACTGTGGCCTTAATGAGAAGACTGTGTGGTTTTTTTACTCCTGGAGACTTGAGCATATATCTCATGTTTGAAAGGCTGTTGTGGTGTAGTGGTCATACACTATGTCTGGGGCAGAAGGTACAGATTTAAGTCACACCTGCCCCAGAAGTTTGTCATAACATATCTGAACAAGTTGGTTTAAAAATACCTAAATATCAGATTCTGCAACCTTCGGGTGGCATCGTTGTGGCACTGCAGGAGGCCCAGGATGGACATGTCGTCTGAGGAATGGGAGGGGGAGTTGAAATGGTTCGCGACTGGGAGGTGCAGTTGTTTGTTGCGAACCGAGCGTAGGTGTTCTGCAAAGCGGTCCCCGAGTCTCCGCTTGGTTTCCCCGATGTAGAGGAAGCCACACCGGGTACAGCGGATGCAGTATACCACATTGGCAGATGTGCAGGTGAACATCTGCTTGATGTGGAAAGTCTTCTTGGGGCCTGGGCAGTCGCGAACCATTTCAACTCCCCCTCCCATTCCTCAGACGACATGTCCATCCTGGGCCTCCTGCAGTGCCACAACGATGCCACCCGAAGGTTGCTGGAACAGCAACTCATATTCCGCTTGGGAACCCTGCAGCCCAATGGTATCAATGTGGATTTCACAAGTTTTAAAATCTCCCCTCCCCCCACCGCATCCC
>NC_063361.1:7310920-7332546 GCF_021869965.1 Rhincodon typus | reverse complement strand
CCTATCCCCTCCTCCCACCTCAAGCCGCACCTCCATCTCCTACCGACCAACCTCATCCCGCCCCCTTGACCTGTCCATCCTCCCTGGACTGACCTATCCCCTTCCTAACTCCCTACCTACACTCACCTTTCCTGGCCCCATCCCCGCCTCTTCGACCTGTTTGTTTCTTCTCCACCTATCCTCTCCTCTATCCCTCTTCTATCCGCCTCCCACTCTCTCCCTATTTATTTCAAAACCCCCTTCCCCTCCCCCTTTTCTGATGAAGGGTCTAGGCCCGAAACGTCAGCCTCTCTGCTCCTATGATGCTGCTTGGCCTGCTGTGTTCATCCAGCCTTGCACCTTGTTGTCTCGGATTCTCCAGCATCTGCAGTTCCTACTATCTCTAAATATCAGATTAGCTGCTTTGATCCTGAAAGAGCAATGAAAAGCTGTGCTGCAGTTTGTTTACAAGTAGGCAGTATATTAAGCACTGTAAATCTTAAATATTTTAGAGGCCATGCAGCAGCAGCTAGTTAAACAGTGTCATTGGTAAAAATTTGAGCTTCAGCCCCATGGAAGGAGAAGGCAGTAAACAGAGGCTGAGTGGAAGAATTAGGGGAAGTGACAGAAATCTCAGACTTGTGTTTCAGAGCTTTTTAATTAAGTGTAAAGGTTTAGTGAGGAGATTGAGAGGAGAGGGCTGAATACCTGGAAATTACAGAGCCGTAGAGATATACAGCACAGAAACAGACTCTTTGGTCCAACTTGTCCATGCGGACCAGATATCCTAAATAAATCTAGTCCCATTTACCAAGATCCCTCTAAACCCTTCCTAGTCATATATCCAGCTAGATGCCTTTTAAATGTTGTAATTGTACCAGCCTCAGCCACTTCCTCTGGCAGCTCATTCCATGCATGCACCATCCTCCGCATGAAAAAGTTGCCCCTTAGGCTCCTTCTAAATCGTTCCCCTCTCACCTTCAACCCTCTAGTTTTGGACTACCCTACCCTGGGGAAAAGACCATGTCTGTTTATCCTATCCATGCCCCTTGTGACCTTATAAACTTCTATAAGGTCACCCCTCAGCCTCTGACCTTCCAGGGAAAATAACCCCTGCCTTTTCAGCTGCTTCCTATAGCTCAAACCCTCTAACCCTGGCAACATCCTTGTCAATCTTTTCTGAACCCTTTCACATTTCACTGCATCCTCCCAAAGCAAAGGGACCAGAATTGCATGCGCTATTCCAATAGTAGCCTAACCAATGTCCTGTATAGTTGCAACATGACCTCCCAACTCCAATACTCAATGCACTGACCAGTAAAGGCAAACATAGCAAACGCCTTTCTTCACTATCCTATTGACATGTGACTCCACTTTCAAGGAACTATGAACCTGCACTCCAAGATCTCGTTGTTCAGTATCAGTCCCCAAGACTGTACCATTAAGCATACAAGACCTGCCCTGATTTGCCTTTCCAAATGCAGCACCTCACATTTATCTAAAATTAAACTCCATCATCCACACCTCAGCTCATTGGCCCATCTGATCAAGATCCCGTTGTATTCTGAATTAATTAGATACCTTGGTAAATGATCAATATTTGTTTGTTATGCTCATTATCTTGTGTTTTTCACAGAAAAGTTGTTTGCATATAGTGAAATTCTTAGCAGTTCCTTTGTGTAACATGCTCTCAAAACCAGCATAAGATGTCGTTGCTTGTCCATTACAGTGGTATTTAAAGTGACATGTTAAGGCTCGAGTTCCTTGTTATACTGTAAGCAGTAGAAGGATGAATAAAAAATATAACCTGAAGGGAATCAATTCTTTGGGACTTACCTGCTGAGCACCTTCACTAATTGCAAACTTCACACTGATTATTATTGTAATTTAAGAATATTCTTTGCATTTCATCATCGGTGTTATGAACGTTGCTAGTTTTAGAGTTTCCTTCTCAGATTGGAATTTGTCCCTCTGTACAGTCAAAATTATTTTTGCAGCTGTTTGAGTGTCTATAGATTATGTAATAAAACTGCTTGGCCACAATCCCAACTTGCATTCATATTAGAGATTTTAACCAAGACTGATGTATTTCACAAAGCCATAATTGGAAAAACCTGGACTCCAAACGAAAAGGAGATAATACACTGGGTCACCAAAGGCTTTGCCAAGAGGTGCGTTTAATAGCTGCTAATCAAAGAGGTGAATGGTAGTGTTAGAGGATTGATGGAGGAAATTGCCTGCCATGAGGCCTAGGTGCCTGAAGTGATAGTTTGAAATGGAGAATACACAATGCTAAAATCGGAGGAAAGAAGCTGGGGAGACGGTTGTCAGGCTGGAGGAGGTTACAGAGGTATGTTGGACAGGGTGCGGTCAGTGGAAATAAACTGAAGTTTGTGGAAAATGAGAATGCAGAGCTTGCCACGAAAGCATTTTGTTAATGCACAGAGGTAGATGAGGCTTTTGTCAGTCTGACATGGAAACAGATCAACAACGTAACCCATGTTATAGAGGTAGAAATATACCATGCTTCTGATAAAGAGGATATGAGATTTAATAGCATAGTTGCAAACAATCTCATGCAGCCTGAAGAAGTTGATGGGAAGGTAAAATTGGTGCAATGGTAGAGTTCTGAAGGTGGTTCAAACATGATGGGTTTCCTGTTTCTATATTTAACTGGAGAAACTTGGCATTCAGGCAGGGCTGGATGTTTGAACAGTCGGGTGATGCTGAGACAGTGGAGAGAGGTGATGAAAGTACAGACTTGGGAAAGACCCCTCATCGAAAAACAATGAGAGAGAATTGGGACACTGGACAGATCCTTTGGTGACCCCAGCAATAATTGTGTGGAGGCAAGAAGGAAAGCCATTGTTGCCGATGCCCTGGTTCTGATTAGAACTGAGCTGGCCAGTGGTAGATGAAGTGTCTGAGGATCATATATGGTGGACTAAAATCCAGTCCCTTTATTGGAACAATCCCAGATCGGGTATACCTCTGAATAAAGGCAAAATATGTGGGTGCTGAAAATCTGAAACACATTCGGAGGATGCTGGAGAAACCTAGGTCTGGCAGCATATGTAGGGGCAGAAACAAAGTTAACATTTCCATTCCGGTAGGATGATTCTTCATTTCTGCAGAACAGCCATACCAGACTTGAAGCATTTGTTTTAGGTATACCTCAATTGATTCTCTTCGGCTTTATGTTGAGAAAAGCAGGTCCTAAAAATGGTAAATGAATCTGTAGGTCTGATTTATTTTGCCCAAAGTAAAGGCTTCTGCTGAGCCTTCGACTGTCCCCTTAGCCTTTTCAACAAGTTTTAGGTAGGTTACAACATCCCAGACAATATAATGGTCCGGGAATAAAGCTTCAAATCTTGTGTCCCTCCCACACCAAAGTGGGGATGGAGTCAGGTTCACAAGTTATAAATAACAGATGACTGTGCGACAGTAAAGATTTGAAACTGTACAGATGTTTGCTAAGGAACTAAGCATGCAATTCACTGTGAGGTGAACAGTCAGTCACAACATTAAAAAGATCTAGGAAAAGAGTAACAATCTTCATTCCAGTAGAGAATCCAATGTGTAAATTCAATTGTTACAGTAAAGTATTGTACGTGGGATCTCTATCAGTTATTGAAGTAACCTTAATCCATGAATGAAGACTATGGAGTTGGAGAGATAGATTTGCCTCGGTTAGCAGAAGAATCATTGTCGCTGAGGTCCACTAGTTGTAGAGTTTATGACTTCAGTGGGGATCAGTAGCCTTCAAAAAGAAATTCCAACTCCCAGTTATTAATGGAAAGAATTATGCTACATGACATCATTTATAAGCAAAACTCTTTGAGAATAAGAGTTATTGCATGTACTACTAACCTAACATTAGATTTCGTGAACACTTAGTTTGTAGACCTGAAAATTACCACCAAGCACTTCTTGTTCTAATTATTTCTGAAGGACGACTTCGTTTCTCCTGGGACAAAGTTAAGACTTGTCATAGCTCTCAGGAATTCATTTTGATTTTCCTCTGGGATCCTGCTGTTCTGAGGATGAGATTTCTGAGGTCTTCTCACTCATGCAGTCAGGTGATCCTCTAACTGCACTTCAATACTGCATTATCGTAGATACCCCAGCTCATATGCTTTCTTGTTTAGTAATTCTAAATCTGCTAGCACATTGCTATTGGCCTATAAGTCCTTGCAGATTCTCTCTATTCTTTGTACTGGTGTTTCCAGGCTTCAATGAACACCTCTGAAAAATCGGACAGAGAAACCCACCTTCCCTCCTTGCTTCTTCCTCCTCTCATCTACCTCTGCCGCCTTCTTCCACCCCTTTCCAAAGTTAAAGTATTCAAAGCTCAAAGAGTGGCCTAACTTGATTTAATTAGTCAGATTGGGAAGTGAAAAAATCTTAAGAGGTGGCCTCACTCCCGAGTTTTTTGGTGAACAAGGATATGTTGGCAGCTGTCTCAATAAGGCATTTAAATTATACAAGTGGTTCACTGGAACAAAAGGAAAGTTGAGAATTGGATGCAATGGATCTGAATCTCTGTCTGGATTATCCCTAATGTGCGATATTGCTGTGGCAATAGATTGTAGTGAGGATTTATTTACTGATTTCATGTAGGTTTTTTTAAAAAAAGTTTAAATTAATTCTTGGGATGTGGGCATCACTGGCTTGGCCAGCTTTTATTGCCAATCCATAGTTGACCTTGAGAAGGAGATGGTGATCTGCCTTCTTGAACTACTGTAGTTCATTTGGTGCAAGTAGACTCCCAAAGCCATTTGGGAGGGAGTTCCACGATTTTGACCCAGTCACACTGATGGACAATGATCTATTTCAAGTCAAGATGGTGAATGCCTTGAGGAACTTGCAGGTGGTCATGTTCCCATGCATCTGCTACCCTTTTCATTCCAGATGGTAATAGTTGTAGGTTTGGAAGATCTTGTCTAAGGACCCTTCTGAATTTCTGTAGTGTACCTTGTAGATGGTATGCGCTGTTGTTAATGACAGTCCATTGTTTATGGAATGAATGTTTATAGATGTGGTGGCAATCAAGCAGGCTTCTTTGTCCTGGATGGTGTCAATCTTTTTAAGTGTTGTTGAAACTGCATCCATCCAGATGAGTGGAGATTACAAACAAGGAACAAGACTAGGCTATTTTGCCCTTCGAGCCTGCTTCAAAATTCAATAAGATCATGCCTGATCTGATTTTAACCCTGACTTATACAATTATCATTCCATCATACTCCTGACTTGTGCGTTGTAAATGGTGGCCCGGTTTTGGGAAGCTGTATTCATGTGGCTAGTACAGTTCAATTTCTGGTCAATAATAATTTCCCAAGATGCTCATAGTAGTGGATCAACAATGGCTGTGCTTTGAATCTCAAGGGGTGATGGTTAGACTTTTCTCTTTTTGAAGATTTTTGTTTTCTTTATTCATTAATGGGATGAGGACGTCGCTGGTTAGGCAGGATTAATTGTCCATCCCTGATTACCCAGAGGGCATTTCAGAGTCAACCACATTGCTGTGGGTCTGGAGTCACATGTAGGCCACCCTGGGTGAGGATGGCAGTTTCCTTAAAGGACTTTCGTGAACGAGGTGGGTTTTTCTGACAATCGACAATGGATTCATGGTTGTCATTAGATTCTTAATTCCAGATATTCTATTGAATTCAAATTCCACCATCTGCCATGACTGGATTTGAACCCGGGTCTCTGGATTAACAGTCCAGCGATAATACCGCTAGACCACTGTCTTCCCATATTACCTAGAACTTCCTTGGTGTGAGTGTAGTTTACCACTTGTCAGCCTAAACCTGGTTATTGTACAGATTTTGCTGTGTTTGGACATGGACTGCTTTAGTATCTGAGGATTTGTGAATGGTGCTGAACATTATACAATCATTAACAAACATCCCCACTTCTGATCTTATGATGGAGGGAAGGTCATTGATGAAGCAGCTGAAACTGTTTTGGCTTAGGACACTACCATAAGGAACTCCTGCGTTGTTGCCCAGGAATTGAGATGACTGACCTCCAACAAGCACAACCATCTTCCTTTGTGCCAGGTATGACTCCGACTAGTGGAAAGTTTACTCTCTGATTCCTATTGAATCTTGTTTTGCTCGGGATCCTTGATGTCACGCTTTGTCAAATATGGACTAGATGTTGAAGACAGTCACTCTCATCTCAGATATTCAGTTCTGTGTTCACAGAAGATAAAGCAGTATAGCACAGGAACAGGCCCTTCAGCACACCATCTCTGTGCCAACATTGATGCCATTCTAAACTAATCCAATCTGCCTGCACAACGTCCATATCCCTCTTTTCCCTATCTGTTTGTGAGATTGCCTAAATGCTTCCTAAACATTGCTATCTTCTCTGCTTCTACCACTTCCTCTGGCAGCGTGATCCAGGCACCTACCACCCTCTGTGTTTAAAAAAAAAAACTTGCCTTGCACATCGCATTTTAACATTTCCTGTGTCGCCTTAAACTGTGCCCCTTCGTATTTGACATTTCCACCCTGGGAAAAAGACTCTGATTATTCACCCTCTCATAACTTTATTTATTTCTATCAGGCCACCCCTACTAGTCCAACGCTGTAGCAAAAACAATCCAAGTTTATCCAACCCCTCTCCTTCGAACTAATGCTCTGAAGTCCCAGTAATGTCCTGGTAAACCTCTTTAGAGCCTGCTCTAAAGTCTCTATATTCAATGGTAGTGTGCTGACCAGAACTGCACCCAGTAGTCAAAATGTGGCCTAACTAAAGTCTTACATAGCTGCAACATGACTTGCTGACTTTTATACTCAGTGACCTGACTGAAGTCAAGTGTGCCTTCTGTGCCACCCTATCCATTTGTGTTGCCACTTTGAGGAAGGTATGGATTTGGACTCCAACATCCCTCTGTATATCAATGCTCCTAAGGGTCCTGCCATTTACTGTATACTTTTCACTGGCATTTGACCTCCCAAAATGTATCACCACACACTTGTTTGGATAAAATTCTATCTACCATTTCTCCATCTGTAATATCCTTTGACAACCTTCCTCACTATCACAACTCCACCAATTTTTGTGTCATCTGCAAACTTACTAATCAGACCACCTACATTTTATCCAAATCATTTATATGTATGACAAACAACAGAGGGTTCCAGCACTGATCCTTGTGGACCACCAGTAATCACATAACTCCAGTCAGAAAAATTTCCCTCCACAACTACCGTCTGTCTTCTATCACCAAGCCAATTTTGTAAACAACTTGCCAACTCACCATGTGACTTAATCTTCTGGACCAGCTTATCATGAGGAACCTTCTCAAAGCTTTCATACAGGCCTTGTAGACAACGTCCACTGCCCTACCCTTATCAATGATCTTCATTACTTCCTCAAAAAAGTGAAACAAGTTTGAGGTAAGACCTCCCCCACATAAAGCCGTACTCACTATTCCTAATAAATCCATTCTTCCCCAAATGTGAGTGAATCCTGTCCCTAAGAATCTTCTCCAATAATTTCTCTCATTGTGCCACTGACGTAAGGCTCACTGGCCCATAATTTCCTGGAGTATTCTTGTTGTCCTTCTTAAAGAAAGGAAGAACATTGGCTATTCTCCAGTCTTCTGAGACTTGCCTGTGGCTAAAGAGGGTATAGGGAGCTCTTGTCAAGGCCCCAGCATTCTCCTCCCATGTGCGGCGATAGATCCCATCATGTTCCAGGGACTTATCTACGTTAATGTCTTCAAAGACACCCAACACCACCATCTTCTTAATATCGACTTGCCTCAGAATATCATCGTACACCCTTGCTGATCATACCATCATCTATTTCTTTCTTGCTGATAATGCATACCAAGTACTCTTGCTATCCTCTTGCTCATAATATACATATAAAATGCCTTAGGATTCTTCTTAATCTTACTTGCCAAGGACATTTCATGACCTCCTCTAGTCCTCCTAATTTCTTGTTTAAAGTCTTATCTGCTTTCATATTCGTTAAGGGCCTTGTTTGAATTCAATTTCCTAAGCCTTACATATGCTTCCTTTTCTTTTTTTACCTGCCTTTCAATAAGTTCTTGTCGTCAGAGGTTCTTGAATCTTGCCTTCCTTATGTTTCATCCTCACAGGAACATGCTGGCCCTGAACTCTGCTCAACTAGTCTTTAAACGACTCTAAAAGACTGTTAGCTGTGGATTTTTACCTTCAACAGCAGCCCCAACCACCCCTTCCAATTTCTCCTGTTCCTTGTAATACTGTTGTAATTAGCCTTCTCTAATTTAGCATTTTCACCTGAGGGCCAGTCTTATCCTTATCAACAACTATATTGAAATTTATGGCATTATGATCACTATTCGAAAATGCTCTCCCATTGAAACTTTGATCAGGCAAATTCCCCAATACGAGATCTAGTACAGCTCCTTCCCTAGCTGGACTATCTACATATTGTTTCAAGAAACCCTGTTGGATGTACTAAACAAATTCTGCCCCATCAAAACCCTTAGCACCCCAGTCAATATTGTGGAACTTAAAGTCACCCACTGCAACAACCCTAAAATCGTTACATATTTCCATGATCTGCTTCTCCATATCGGTTTCTCCACCATCTGCTGGGTATTGGGCGGCCCACAGTATAACCCCGTCACAGTGGCATTCCTTCATGGTTCAACGAAGGCTGCAATGATGTTAGCAGCAGTGTGGCATTGGTGAAACCCAAAATGAGCATCAGTGATTAGGTTATTCCTCAGTAGGTGCTGCTTAATAGCACTGTTGATGTCTCCTTGTATCACTTTACTGATGATTGAGAGTAGACTGACGGGGCAGTTGTTGGCTGAGTTGGAACTGTCCTGTTTTTTTCTGTACCGTGTACATGGAATTTTCCACACTTACAGGTAGATGTCAGTTCAGTAGATATACTGGAGCAGCTTGGCAATAGGTGAAGCAAGTTCCGGAGAACTTGTCTTCACTGCTGTTCCTGGAATGTTGTCAGAGCCTGTAACTGTTGAATATCTAGTCCTTCCGCCTGTTGCATGATATCATGTCTACTGAATCGAATCAACCGGAGCCAGGCATTTATCCTCCTGGAGATCTCTAGAGGAGGCTAAATGAATCACATGGTTGGCAATTTTAATTCAGGATTTTCATTGAATTCAGATTCCAGGATCTGCTGTATATAATATGTTCCCAATTTCCCAGAATATTACCTGAGTTTCTGGGTTACTAGTCCATTACCATTTGTGCAATATCATTGTATCTTCCAGCACCTTCCTTAGATTTAAAAAATCTCCAGCTGAAAGTAACCCTCTTAAATCGTATGGATGATGGAATTTGTTTTCAGAACTCTTTACTGAGAGAGAGAGAGTGGAACAAATTTAAGTAATCTAAACTTCTAACGTACACTCTACAGTATTTAGTATTTTTTGAGGCTGCATAAATAATATCTTATGGGGTTCTATTTCGACTGTAACCAAGTTCTAAGACCATAAGCAGAATTAGGCTTTTCGGACAATCGAGTCTGCTCCACCGTTCAATTAGGATTGGCAGTTTTCCAATCCCATTCTCCTGTCTTCTCCCTGTAACCCTTGATTCCCCTAATTAATCAAAAACCTATCTACTCCTCTATGACATCATCTCTCCACTCCTCTTTTGTGAAGACAACCACAAAGTATTTGTGAATGCGCTGTCTCTGAACACACTAATTTTTGGATCCTTAATTGGCCTCTTAAACGCTGACAAAATCACTGGACCTGATGGGTTGAACCCCAGGTTACTAAAGGAAGTAGCTGCAGAGGTAGTGCATGAACTGGTAATTGCCTAAAAACAGTATGCATGTGAGCAATATGTGCTGACGTCCTGGTGCTTGCAGGACCCGCTGCAGCTCGAGTTTAAAATTAACCCGTTGAATACAAAATGGAACGTGAAGGTAACTGGATGGTTTGAGCCATGGATAGGTTGTCATGAGAGGGGCACATCCTTAAAATCTGTTTTCCAATAAGTTCTGGAGGCTGGGTCAGTTGGAGCAGGGGACAGTAAGAAATGTAATCAACTTTAAAGATGTGAAAGTGCGAAAGGGTGGAAGGAAACAAGTTTCCGCAATCTTGATTAATTAAGCCAATGAGCTGAGGAGTGCCAGTGGAGTTTAATTTGGATACATGCGAGGTATTGAGTTTTGGTAAAACAAACAAGGGCAGGACTTATACAATTAATGGCAGGGCCCTGGGTTGTATTCTGGAACACTAAAGATCTAGGGGTTCAGGTACAAAGTTCTTTGAAATTTGCGTGACATGTGGACAGGTGGTTAAGAAGGTGTTTAGCATTCTTGCCTTCATTGCTCAGACCTTTGAGTATAGGACTTGGGATGTTATTTTGTGGTTGTACAGGACATTGGTGAGGCATCTTCTGGAATGCTGGAGTTCTGGTTGCCCTGCTACAGGAAGGTTATTATTAAATTGGAGTAGGTTCAGAAAAATTTAGAAGGATGTTGCTGGGAATGGAAGGTTTGAGTTACAAACATCAGCTGGGACTTTTAGCTGGAGTGTAGGAGTTTGAGGGGTGACCTTAGATTTCATAAACCCCTATGAGGGGCATAGATAAGGTGACTAGCAAGGGTCTTTCCCTACGATGGGGAAGTTCAAAACTAGGGGGCTTATTTTTCACAAAGCATGGTTCATGTGTGGATTGAGCTGTCAGAGGGAAGTGGTGGATGTAGGTACAATTACAACATTTAAAAGACAATTTGATAAGTATGTAAATAGGAAGGGTTTGGAGGGATATGAGCCAAATGCAGGCAAATGGGACTAATTTGCTTTGATAACATGGTCAGCATAGACTAAATTGACCAAAGAGTCTGTTTCCATGCTGTATAACTCTCTGACTCTTTCTTCAAGGCACTCAATGACCTGGCCTCTATAACCTTCAATGGCAGTGAGTTCCACAGATTCATCACCCTCTGACTTCTCATTTCAGTTCTAAAGAGTCATTCCTTCACTCAGAGGCTGTGCCCTCAGGTTCTAGTCTCTCCTACAAGTGGAAATTTCTTCTCCACATCCACTCTATCCAGGCCCCTCAGTATTCTGTAAGTTTCAGTGAGTACAGACTCAGAGTACACAACTGCTCCTCATTTAACAAGCCATTCATTCCCAGAATCATTCTTGTGAACCTTCTCTGGGTCAATTCCAAGGCCAGCACATCCCTCCTTAGATACGGGGCTCAAAACTGCTCATAATATTCCAAATGCAGGCTGACCAGAGCCTTATACAACCTCAGCAGTACATTCCTGCTCTTACATTCTAGTATTCTTGAAATGAATGCCAACATTGTATTTGCCTTCCTACCTGCCAACTGAACCTGCATGTTAATCTTAAGAGAATCTTGAACTTGGACTCCCTTTGTGTTTCAGATTTGTGCAGGCTTTCCCCATTTAGAAAATAGCCAGTGCCTCTATTCTTCCTACCAAAGTGCATAACTTCACACTTTTCCACATTGTATTCCATCTGCCACTTCTTTGCCCATTCTCTGAGCTTGTCCAAGTCCTTCTGCAGCTTCCCTGCTTCCTCAACACTACCTGCCCTTCCACCTGTCTTTGCGTCATCTGAAAACTTAGCAACAAAGCCCACAGTACCTCTTTATGTCCCAAATGGGTTTTGTATCACTATCAGTTTCTAGATAGATGTGCTGTCTATGATTTTTTCAGTTTACATTACTGTTAATTTTCAGGTAAGATTCAAAGGAAGCGCACATGATGGTTAATTTTCCCTTGGTCATCTCGTTGTGTTTTAATGTTGTCATGCAATGTTTGAGTTGAGAACCTTGAATTGAGTTGCCTTTTCTGACACACAAGTTATCTGGGTCTTGGTGTGCAGGAATCCGTTTCAAAGCTTGCAGATGATGCAAAACTTGGGAGCACTGTGAACTGAGTGGAGAACAGTGTAGAATTCCAAACCGGTATAGACAAATTGGTGCAATGGACAGAGAGATGGGAGATGGAGTTCAATGCAGAGAAATGTGAGACAATTTATTTTGTTACAACGAACATAGAGACACGATATAAAATAAAGGGTAGTATTCTAAAGGGTGTGCAGCAGCAGAAGAAACTGCGTGTACACCTGCATATGTCATTAATATGGCAGGTCAGGTAGCAAGAGCTCTTAATAAAACACAGTATTCTGTGCTGCATTAATAGAAGGATAGAGTACAAGAACTAGGTAGTTAGGCTGAACTTGTAGAAGACACTAATTAGAGCTCATCTGAATGTTGTGTACAATTCTGGCTACAACACTGTAGGACAGACTTGAACACATTGGATGGAGTGCAGAATACATCTGCAAGAATAATACCAGTTTTGAGGAAAGATTAGTGAAGTTGGGCTCTCATCATTTTCATAATATGCTTCTTTTGAATTCACAATTTCCCACATTGTATTCCATTATCCACATCTTTGCTCACTTACTTAACCTATCATTATTTTTTCTTACCTCCCTCTATCCTCAATCCTGACTTGTATCAGAATCTTATCCCACACTGATGTTTCTGAAATGTGTATCTCAGCTGTATGGTGTTGTAAGAAATATGTAGGTGTGATCAGCACTTATTATTCTTGGATGGGATATAAGTATCTCTGGCTAGGCCAACATTTGTTGCTCCTCCCTGATTGTCCTCGGGAAGGTGGTAGTAAGCTGCTATTTTGAACTGTTGCAGTTCCTCTCATGTGGGTTCACTGTGAGCCAGTACTACTGGTAAGTAAGTTCCAGGATTCTGACTTAGCAACAATGAGCAAGTTAGTTCCAAGTCAGGATGAGAAATTGCGGGTGGTGATATACCTATGTGTCTGCTGTCCTTATCTATGTAGGTGGTAGGAGTTGAGTATTTGCAAGGTGGTGTCTGAAGAAGCTTGGCAGGTTGCTGTCATTCATTATGTATGTGGTACATACTACTGCTACTGTGTCTAAATGGAGGGAGTGGATTTTTATGGTTTGAATGGAATGCCAATCAAGTAGATTGTTTTGTGCTGAATGTTTTGAGCTTTTACAGTGATGTTGGATCCACACTTATCCATCACATTTTCGACTTGTGCCTTTTAGATGAAAGACAGGCCCTGGGGAGCCAGGAGATGAGTTACTCACTACAGAATTTCCTGCCTCTGCCCTTGTAGCGACAGTATTTATATGGCTTAATCAGTTCCGTTTTTGGTCACTGCCATCTCCAGGATGTTAACGGTAGGCAATCCAGGCAAAGTAATGATATTGAATGTCAAGGGAAGATGCTTAGATTCACTCACTGGAGATGACCATTCCCTGGCACTAAGATGGTGCAAATGTTACTTGCCACTTAGCCCAAGCCAGGAGGTTGTCCAGGTCATGTTGCACATGGGCATGGATTGTGTCAGTAACTGAAGAGTTGCAAGTGACACTGAATCTTGCATTGTTATCTGTGAACATAATGGACAGATGGATTATGCACTCAGCACTCTGGCTGAAGTGAGTTGTAAATGCTACATCCTTGATTTTTGCACTGATGTACTGGGCTCCCCATCTTAGAGGATAGAAATGTTTATGGGGCTTCCCCCTCCAGTTAGTTTTTAACTGTTCTTCATCATTCGTGTCTGGATGTTCCAAGACTTCAGAGAATTGATTGAATCAGTTGGTGTGAGATTGATTACTTTTCTGTTGCTGCTATTGTTTGATTTGCGTGTTGTCCTTGTTTTTGGGTCTCCGTGGTGCTGCTCTTTGCATGCCTTTCTGCACTTTTCATTAAACCATAGCTGATCCCCTGGCTTTGTGGTAATGGTAAATTGACAGATGTGCTGGGTAACGACATGGTAGAACACAGTTCTGCTGCTGATTGCTTACAGTGCCTTATGGATGTTCATACGATTTGTCCTACCCTTTCTATCAATGCATTAAGCTCACTCTCAAGATAGAGATATTGACCTCTCCTAGAGGATTGTGTCAAAGTTAGTTAGGATTCATTTAGACACACGATCTGTTGGCACTTTAGGCATCTCACTGTAAGATGCTTGTACACTTGAAATTAATCTGGAATGTTGGCACTGAGCACCTTGTTCTGGATGACTCAGAATTTGGACAAGATTTAGGACCGCAAGCGGTATTTATAATTTGAGAATTTTGAGAAGGTTAATCCATACGCACTTTTGGTGCCATGCAGGAATTCTGATTATGAATGACATCGTCAAGGAACATTGCCTGTTTCCTTGATTCTGATTATTTCCTTGCTGCACTTTGCCGTAAAAATATAATTCATTCAGGTATTTTCCATAACTTTGAAGAACGAACCTTAACTCATTCTGGGGAAATTTATGCTTATGTAACAAGTACATATGGCACCTTTCGCAGGACATCCTAAACTACTTTTTAATCAATATAGCACCATTTAACTGTATCAGATATATTGCAGGAAACATGACATCCAATTTATACACAGAAATAGTGGTTGAGATAGTGAACATATTGCTCAGCCAACATCAAAGGACAGTTTAAAAGTATTGATCAAGTGACCAGGGAGAACACCTGACCACCCCAACTCTGAGTTTGAGATTTCAAATATTGCCCTGATTGATGGGAGCTCTGATATGACAGCACTCCTTTTGAACAACAGTTGCGTGTCAGTCCAGATTATGACAGAGAGAAATCATTGACCTGAATTTTCTCACGTTTCCAGGGCACTTATCTCCCCTCATTCCATCCCTTACTAACCCATAACAGTTTGTGTCGACTGTATTTGCAATGTTTTGTGTGTCCAGTAGAGCATCCTCAGGTTCGCTGTAATCCCTCACCCTTGGAGCTGTTCTTGTAAATTTCTTCTAACCTTCCTCAAAACCTTCCCATCCTTCTGGTGCCCAGAATTGGAAACCATAGTCACAGTGGGATTGAACTGTTTTATACAGATTCATCAAAATCTTCTTTTTCAGAATCCCCACAGTGTGGAATCGGGCCATTTGGTCCAACAAGCCTACACCAACTCTCTGAAGAACATCCCACCCAGGCTTACCCCCCTACCCTTTGAGATACCACATTTCCCAAGGCTAATCCACCTAACCTACACTGTCCTGGATGCTGTGGGCAATTTAGCATGGACAATCCACCAAACCTTTCAAATCTTTGGACTGTGGGAAGAACCCGGAACACCTGGCGGAAACCCACATTTTTGTACTCTGCGCCACTAATTTTAAAGCTTGTCAAAAGTTCAAATTTCTACATGATGCACTTTACAACCACAGCTTTGTCAGGCAATTTCACACAACCTGTTCGTTCATATTTTGCAAACAATTCTGCTTCTTTGGATCCGGTGACGTGTCAAAATAAAATTTTCTTGATGGCTGCTCTTGAGATTTTGTCAAGGGTCACCTTAAATTTTTCAGTTTTTTTGGTTTTCACAGGCTTGTTTTTCATTTTCACTAGCTCATTTATTCGGTCATGCATTGCGCAGTAACAATATCTTCCGTATTAAAGTTGACAAATGGAGTATTTGGACCCTTGGAATCAGAAGAATTAATTTAGTAACCCGGATTACCAGCCTTGCATTAAACCTAAAGCAATAGCACACAAGGAAAGCATTAATTTCCTCGGCACCGCAATACTTAAATATCTAGAAGACAACAGGCACAAGTTAAAATCAAAAGTTTTTTTTCGGCATAACTTCTACACAGTAAAAGCTATCCCCCTAAACACACCCACCTGCAGACTGGTGAGGTGACAGCTAATGTGTTTACATCACATATACATAAAGCTGCCACAGTTTAACCAGGTTCTTTATACCCAATTAACTGCATCTCTGATCCCAATTGTAGATTAAAGTTTAACAGTTTCATTGTAGAAGGGTTCGCTTAATTTTTTCTAAAACAGTAGCTGTTCATATGGAGAATCAAGCTAGAGATTCCACATTCATTTTCAGTTGTTTCATGACCATATTCATTTCAGCATTTCTTGGCTTCTAGATAGTTAAGTATTCTGTTGTTGACAAGTTTAAAACTGTTTTGGCTCCTTATAGCCTCATTCTCAATCCACCACTTCGCAGGCTCCTCCTTCACACTTACCTTGCAGCGACCTTGTTTTCATCAACTGTGCAGCCTCTTTTTTTTTGCCCTACCTATTTTTGAAGCTACCTCCTTTACCCCCTCTACAACTTTTACAACCTTTTGCTCTCTCCCACCACCTGCAACCAAACCCACGCTGTAGTGGGCAGCATTTCCCAGTCACAGCTGACAGCAGCCTCCAAGGTAAGGAACTGTCTGCAGCAATCCCAACAACTTTCTCACCACAGCCAGTTACCTTCCAAGCTGCACCTCTGATCAGAGGCTGATTCTTTTCCACTTTTGATGTTCATAAGCTCACCTATGAGCCAACAGTGCCTTTCAATCAAATGGTTATGTGCCCAGTACAATGTATGTTCATCAGGATGGTAATAATGGACAAGTAGATCATAATAAGTTTGTGTGACTGTTATGGGCAAGATGCTGTTTCAAATGGATGATGGTAAGGCGATCCTAAAGAGTAATAGTGTCTGGAGGACAGAAAGGCAATAAGGAGAATTCTGAAGACAGATACACTTGAAGGTAAGACTGAGTTGTGAATGAAGAAGTAAACGGAATTAGTCATGCGTGATTAAAACCTAACTTCTTGCTAAACAGGAGGGAAGTGTTCTCGTTTAGCCTGAGAACTTGTCAGGGGTGTAATAGGTGAGCAGAATGGTTGGTAAAGTCTGTCATCAGTGACTTAACCCTTAAACTGAGTTGCTGAAAATTGTGGCTCATCCAGGATACAATGCTGAACAAAGTCTGATTTGCTTTGGGACAGCCAAGAGTCCAGCAGAAAAATGGAGATTTGTGTCTCTGTTTCCTTCATGAACTGCCTGCAAGAGCAGTTCTTCTCAGAGCAAAGAATTATGGATTGTTTCAGGTAGTGGCATCTAGTATTTAGATGTGAAACAGCATTGCATTGAGATTAGCTTTGTTTCTTGGCACTACAACCTGCCTGTAAGGTGTGATGCCTGATAAAGCTTTAATAGGGCTTCGATTTAGCACAGGCTATATTTAACAGCCATTTTCCATCTGATGAGTCAATGTGTTTCATCTGAATGAGATCTTGCAATTACTTGTTTGTAGAATTGGAGTTAACCCCATAGTAATGAAATTTGGCACAATGCTGAGTTAGTGAGAATATGTTCATGAATTCTCCAACTTTTGCTCCATTTGCTTTAATTTCCTATTGATGTTTGAGGGTATTGGAAGTAATTTGCACAAACATTTGGGCAGTCAGCAATCAACCAGCCCAGTCAGTCAAGCTGTATCTCAAATGGCACAATTTAAATATCCTATGTGCATGGTGGTTCTTGCATTAAATTCCTGACCTCTTGTAGCTCTTGTGTTTGTTTAGAAAAGTGGTTTGGTGAAGGAGTACATAAAATGAAGTATATCTTGCTTTTCACAAATTTTCCTTTTTCAATATTTTGAGCACACTTGCTGTAGTCTTTATCTAGCCTTATGGAATGCTATTTTTTTTAACCTGTGTAGTTATGCTGATAGTACCTGAGAAGATGGCGGAGATTGGGCAATCCCCTAAATGGGACAAGGTCTGTTCATGAGTTATAATTCTGTCCTGTAGACCTTCATTTTTCTATTCTCCTATTAATTTGCTCTGTTTTTCTCTTGAAACTCTGGTTCCTTCCTGTAGCAAATCCCACCTCTATTGCTTGCCTTGTTCATTTCATTATTCACATTGACCTCAATGGCAAATGGTGAATGGCTATTCATCAATGTGGAGCTCCTACCCCAAAGAATTCTTGTGACCTTTTTCTGTTTAAAAACAGTATCTAAAATGTTTTACTGATGCATGCAAAACAGACATACACATCCAGCAAGGCCGTATCCAACTTTTAAATTACCTCCCTTAACCTCTGACTGCTCTTTACTCTATTTAATGTGCTCCTTGAAGGCTACCTCTTTAACTAAGCTTTTGGTCATCTGCCGTAATATCCCCCAGTGTGGCTTGGTATCAGGTTTTGTCTGCGTTTACTGTGATCAATGTGCTAAATAAAGGTGAGTTGTTCTTGGACAATATGTGCTGAGGTCAATTGTACTCCAACTGTGTTCATGATGTAAATCAATCACTCCAGACCTGCTGGTTTGAACCCAGTCTGAACTTCTGCAACACTGGATAAACTTGTTTGGCCACTAGATTTACGGTCTCCAGGTTCTTCTGCTACCCCTGCCAAACTCTATTTCGGAGAAATGTTCTCCATTCCCCTTCCCATGCTGTGATACAGAAAAGTTGAACAGCTATTCAGTGTAGGTCCAAAAGTCCATTTTCATGTGCTGCTGCCTTCTGAAAATTATACAGACATTTCACAGTGCATCTTAACCTTTAGACAGCACCACCCCCTGACATTTCTGCTGCATTATTCCTTGAACTAGTCTGGGCAAGTGTGAAGGGTGAAACTATACAAAATGCCATGTTCTCCAGGACAAAATCTAAACGTTCAGGGAGGTCTTTTTCAGTGCTTCGTCTCTGATGTTCTGCTCGCTTTGCATGCATCTAATAATTAATATTTAAATTGTTCTATGACCTAGATATGTGCTGTCGACATCAGCAAATTAGTGATTTTAACTCCGAATTCCACTCTAAAACACACAAAGGTAGCACTAAAGTTTTGTCAGTTTTCTCACTGACACTATTAACCTGATCACTGGTTCTGGTTAAAGAAGCATGTATACAAAAAAAGACCTTTGTTACTTGCTGCTAAATATTGGTATTTCCAAACTTTGCTCAATTTCGTATGGCACGATGTCTCTTTCATTTAACAAAGCTTTAACTTAACTATTTTGTTTTAAAATTTAAAATGGGGAGAGAGCTTTGTCAGAGGAATATAAGGCAATGGACCTAAATTAGTCTGCTGAACCAGTTGTACTTTTGGTTCATGCTTGTTGACCCTGAAGATTGAGTTTGAGGCTATATCCAGGACTGAAGCCTAGAGTACACACAGACATTAAAATGTTGCAGTGCTGCAGGTGTTTCTTCAAACTAACCAAGCATTTCAAACTGCTTGTGTGAGTGGAATAAAAAGTCATTTAAGATTGCTTATAAGCACAGAGGGCTTCTGTTTTTCCAGATAGATGAAGCAAGACGAAGCAAACCTACTGAGGTTAGGCAAGGCCACCTGATTTCTTGCCCCTCCCTGTTAGTCCAATTTTGTTGACACTGGTGCAGTAGATAGTGTGGTATGATCACCTCCAAATGAGATGCTAAAAATTTCACCTTTTTAGGAAGTCTAACATTGTGTGGAATCCCAAAGTGTTTACAGCATATAATCGAGGAAAATTTGACACTGAGCTGAAGATGATATTACAGCATATGGAAGTAGGTTTTAAGGAATTGCTTAACATAGACGATGATGAGGCAGAGGTTTAGGGAGGGAACTGCTGATATTGGAGCATGGGTAGCTGAAGGCATGACCATCAACAGCCTTCACCTGAAACATTGATCCTTGGGGATGCCTTGAGATACTGTTCTCCTTAATCAATGTGAAACTCTTAGTGTTCTGAAGAAGGATCACTGAGCCGAATGTTAACTCTGCTTTGTCTGCATAGATGCTGCCAGACCTGTAGATTTTTTTCCAGCATTTTCTGGTTTTGAGTGTTTACTGAAGCTGTTCCCAAATTGTGGATCCTGAGCTGTTTACACGTATCCTACTATTAGTGGGCTGAATTTACTACATCTGATTATTGAATTTTCTCATCCTTCCTTTGCCTGTATTTGCTTAAACCTGTGGTTTTGGGAACCAATACATTGTCACTAATATAGCAACTGCTTTTCTTCTAAAATTCATTCTGTAACTGTGAATATCTCTGAAAGGACTGACATTTATTTCTATCTCTGGTTGCTGTAATGCAGGCCACTTTTTAACCTTAACCTTAACCCTAACTTCAGAAGACTGTTAAGAGTCAACTATTTTGGTGTGTAACTAGACCCACAAGGGTCAATAAGAGTGAGGGCAACAGGTTTCCTACCATAAAAGGTATTGGTGAATCAGTGATTTTTTTTTAACGGTAATCCAAAGATTCTCTATCCCAGATTCAAGACAAAGGTTGATAGGTTTATAGATATTATCGATGTTGAGGCACATTAGATCAACCAATATCTAGTTGAATGGCAGAGTAGGCTCAAGGGCTGAACAGCCTACTACTCCTATTTCCTCTCTAACTATTCCATTTATATGGAAAGTTACTTCAGTTCAGATTTTTGTAAACTGCATTTGAGTTTTCAAACAGCCATGACACTGAAACCATGCACTGTGGTGATTATTAACCAAGGTCTCTTGCTAGTTCAGTTGTGATCATTAACCATATTTTATTCGTTCATGGGATGTGGGCATTGCTGGCTATCTAGCATTTATTGAACATCCCTTATTTCTCATGATCTGAACAGCTTGCTAGTCCATTTCAGAAGGCATTAAGAGTCAACGACATAACTGTAGGTCTGAAGTAACATTTGGGCAAGACCAGGTGAGCGTGGCAGATTTCTTTTCTTAAAGGACATTGATAAAGAGAGGGATTTTTACTACAATTAGTAAAGGTTGCCATTAGACTAGCTTTTAATTCCAGATTTTGATTGAATTCAGATCTCACCATCTGCTATGGTTGGATTCAAACCCATGTCCCCAAAATATTTAGGGACTCTGGATGACTAGTCCAGTGAGATTACTAGCACACCTAAGCCTCTCCTGCTTGCTATCATAACTTGTATGCATGTTAGCATTTTAACATACAAAATATCACCAGTTATTGTGGAAGAATTGTTGCTAAATTTAAAAAAAAAACTCTTAATATTTTTATTATGGGAAAGCCGACAGTTTTAACCAGCCCTGATTTGCTTGTGTATACCAATGTTCTCAGCAGTCAATGGTGGATTGAGTGGCTGCCATTAGTTGTGTTCCCAAATAGCTGCATGTGTTCCAAACCTGTAAAGTCCATAGGTGTTGGTTCCTTTACAGCACTGAGACATGGCTTTGTAATGTAAAACAAGTTATTAGAGCACTTGTCTTTTTATTCTACATCCTTTTATCTAATGTGAGCATAACCTAAAGATGAGCTCTATATTTTCCAAGGTCAAAAATCACAGGATGCCAAGTTATGGTCCAACAGGTTTATTTGAAAACACTAGGTTTTGGAGCGTTGCTCCTTTGTCGGGCGTAGTGAGTGAGGAGGTATCAAGACACACTTTTTATAAGTATAAGATCAAAGGATCATACAGCTGATGCAAATGTATTGAATAAACCTAAAATGGCTGGCTGACTCCCTCCTGTTAAATCTTAAATCTTTTAGAAAGGAGATGCAGGTTTTGATGGATTTAAAATGTAAATCCCAGAATTTCTTCGAAGTCACTGCCCCGAGGTAACTACAGGTTTTATCTGTGTATGTAAGAGGTGACATCTCAGGTCAGACAATACATTTTAGGTGTGAGGCCTTGTTTAGAATCTCTCTGTTTTTTAACCTAGAGTCAGACTGGATTTATTTCCAAAGCAAGAATTTATAAAATGCCCCAACAAATTGTATGCCTTTTGAACAAAATAGAATATATCTGCAAATGCAAATTCACCCCATTGACGTGTGTGTGTGTGTGTGTGTGTGTGTGTGTGTGTGTG
>NC_063361.1:7291971-7310910 GCF_021869965.1 Rhincodon typus | reverse complement strand
GTGTGTGTGTGTGTGTGTGTGTGTGTGTGTGTGTGTGCGCATGCTTGAGAGACGTGTGAGAGGGAGTGGGTCTGCGAGTGCTGGTGAGGGAGTGGGTCTGTGCGTGCAGGTGAAGAAGTGTGCATGAGAGTATATAGTGTGGTGGGGTCACCTGTAGTGTGACATGAACCCAAGATCACGGTTTAGGCCGTCCTCATGGGTACTGAATTTGGCTATCAGCCTATGCTCGCCAATCCTGCCTTGTTGTGTATCCCGAATTCCACCTTGAAGGATGTTTACCCGAAGATCCAAGGCCGAATGCCCTTGACTGCTGAAGTGTTCCTCCACTGGGAGGGAACACACCTGTCTGGCAATTGTTGCACGTTTCCATTCATCCATTCTCGTAGCATCTGCTTGGTTTTGCCAATATATCATGCCCAGGAGCATCCTTGCCTCTAGTGTATGAGATTGACAACGTTGGCCAAGCCGCATGAATATCTGCCGTGCACGTGGTGGGTGGTGTTCCCACTTGTGATGGTAGTATCCATGCCTGTATTTTCCAGATTGAATTCAAATCATTACTAGAGAGTATAAGATTGGCAGTTTAGGAATGGAGCTGAACTCTTTATTTTGTGATATGACTATTGTAAGAAAATACACTTTTCAACGTTCCCAACCATTTTGATTTTTTTTATAGATCGAAGTTCCTCTTGCTCACATAGAGCTGAGTAGCAACTTTGCATTACAAAGTTTTCAATGGCATTAAACAAAGATAGGTGATTTAATTATGGGTTAGCTGTGAAGCAGCTTATGCTTGGTAGTGCAGGTACAACAGTGTTTGAAACACCGGGCCTTGTGCCAGAGGGCACAGCTCGTCTTGATGCTGTAAAAGTAGTGTTACTTACATCTCCAAGTATCTGTTGCACAACAATACGTTAAGTGTCTTTTGTGTTCTGCGGCTCCCCAGGGATCTGGCATTGTGTAACTGGACAGCTGTTTGAACCAAGGTGAGAAGCTTGGTTTCCATAGGATCAGAGATCAGAAGTTGTGCTTCAGGCAGTTCAGTACATGTACTACTGATCATCTAATGGAACTTAAAGGTCACATTAACTCAGTGTGGGTGACAGTCTAACCTTTTGGGGCTCCTGTTTGAGTAAATATAGCAGAATGTGTAAGGTGTAAACTCAGGAAGAATCTGTTTTGGGAGTTATTTTGATCATCTGCGGTTGAATTGAGTGCTACCAATATATAAAACTACATTAATGACATCTCCTTGTAGGTGGGGCTGTTAAGACTGCAGTACCCAAGTTCTTAAGGTTTAAATTCTGACCTCTTTCCATTGGCCTGTTGGGCTGTGAGCATCACCAGTGCTTTGATTCAGTAAATGACCTGTTTTGAAGTCACCTAACCTATTAATTGCCATGATGATTGTATGGGTATGTTTATCTGATGTGCAGTTATATTCTTTGGTTTTTATCACTGATCAGTACCAAGTTAGCAGGGATGCCGAATCGTCGTAGTCTCTTAGAGTTTGGAAAAGGTTTTCTACCTCATGATTCTTCTCAGTGTTGGCTTTCAAGATTGAATAGGTCTTGTCTATGACGCCTGTCAAGTTTTTGTAGTTTTCCCTGGCATTTTCACTCTGTTCATCTTGGCTTTTTAAATTTAACTTATCTTTCTGCACAACCTGTTCAGAGATGTGAGATAGCAAGAACTGCAGATGCTGGAGTCAGAGGTAACAAAGTGTGGAGTTGGAGGAACACAGCAGTCCAGGCAACATCAGAAGAACAGAAAAGTTGACGTTTTGGGCCGGGACCCTTCTTCATAAATGGGAAAGGGGAGGGGAGCTCAGAAGTAAATAGAATGAGGAGAGGAGGGGCTGGGGAAGGCAGGTGAGACGGTGATAGGTGAGTGTATGTAGGCAGTGGCCGGGATTGGCAGTGGTGGATAGATGGGAGAGAAGATGGACAGGTTGTGTCAGGTCAAGAAGGTGGGGGATGAGAGGGAGGGTTGGTCATGGGATGAGGCTAGGGGTGGGAGATTTTGAAACTGGTAAAATCCATGTTTAGACCATTGAGCTGTAGGCTCCTGAGGCGGAATATGAGGTGCTGCTCCGCCAGTTTACAGGTGGCGGCATTGTGACACTAAAGGAGGCCCAGAGTGGACATGTCATCCAGGGAGTGTGAGGGGGAGTCGAAATGTTTTGCCACTAGAAGGTGGTGTTTGTCATGTAGAGAGCACAGATGCTCTACAGAACGATCTCCGAGTCTTCGCTTGATTTCACCAATGTAGAGGAGGCCACATTGGCTCCGACTCTCCGTTTGGTCTCACCGACGTAACCACAGGAAATGCTACATCTGTCCCTACACCTCCCCCTTCACCTCCAGTCAATGCACAAAGCAAACCTTCCACATCAGACATGGGTTCATCTGCACATCCATCAACTTGGTCTACTGCATCCACTGTGGCATCTTCTACATCGGTGAGACCAAGTTGAGACTCTGAGACCGTTTTGTAGAGCATCTGTGCTCTGTATGCAACAAAAACCACCTTCCAGTGGCAAAATATTTTAACTACTCCTCCCACTCTCTGGGTGACATGTCCATCCTGGGCCTCCTCCAGTGTCACAATGACACCACCCGCAAACTGGAGGAGCAGTACCTCATATTCCGCCTCGGGAGCCTACAGCCCGATGGTCTCAATGTGGACTTTACCAGTTTCAAAATCTCCCCACTCCCAGTCTCGTCCCATGACCAACCCTCCCTCTCATCGCTGCCTCCTTGACCTGACACAGCCTGTCCATCTTCTCTCCCACCTATCCACCACTCCCACCTCACGAACCAATCTCCACCACTCCCTATCTGCACTCACTTATCAACATTCCACCCCTCCTCCCTCTATTTATTTCTGAGGTCCCTTACCCCTCCCCCATTCCTGAAGAAGGGTCCTGACCCGCAACGTCAGCTTTCCTGCTCCTCTGATGCTGCCTGGCCTGCTGTGTTCCTCCAGCTCCACACTATGTTGTCCCCATTCAGAGATGTTAGTTGTTCACTTCTGATGCAGGTGGGACTTAAACCTGGGCCTCCTGGTCCAGGGGTAGGGACACTACCTCCGTGCCACAAGAGGGGTCTTGACTTCATGATATTATTCTACCCCACAATTGGAAGATAATCAATTCAAGCCCATTCTAGAGAGCTGAGTATTTAATTTAAACCGACAATTCAGTGCATTTACAAGAAAATGTGGCAGAATCAGAAGTATTGTGTTTTGGATGCTGCATTAACAAAGAATCCTTCTGTCCTTCTGGTTCCCGTGACACAGGTTCTCCACAGATGGTATTTAATCCACAAATAATGCCACAAAAGCAATGGTCATTGCTGTATGTAGGATCTTGCTGTGTGCAATGGAATAGTGACTACACTTGAAGAGTACTTACTTGACTACAGAATGCTTTGGGATGGCCTTAGGTGGAGAAACGCATTGTATAAATGCACGTTCTTTCTTCACTAAAATTATGGATAAGCAATGATGACTTGGGTGAAGAATAAATGTGCTGTCAGTATAGGTAGAAACTAGTAATGTAAGCGGAATCAAATTGTGATTGAAATGGGTACTGTTTTTGAAAATTATTTATTGAATACTCTACATATAGATAGAAAATGATCTCTCAGTTGAGCTTTGTCAGAAAATGAACTTGCCTCTACACTACCTCCTTTCCAAAGTTACAAATGACTGACTGACTAATCAGCTGGGCTGAAAGCATGATTAGTGTTGGATAGTGTGAGGGATTAATTTTCTTCTTTCTGTGAAGTTTTATTATATAAATGCCCAGTTGGATATTGGGAACTCAGATTTTTTCTTTCTTTGTAAAAGTAAAATGTTGAAGGTAAAAATAAGTTGATATTTACTGTTTGCCATTTCTCCCATGATTAGGCAGCGACCAAAGTGGAAGTTGACATGGAAAAAGCTGAGAAACTGCAAGTAATGAGGGGGGACTTCTTAACATCTCTGGAGAATGATATAAAACCTGTAAGTACCTGTTCACTGTACAATGAAATCACAATACTTCTCTGATTCTACAGCAGTCACTGCAGACTGTTCGATATCCATTTAGAGCTGGTGGGATTTGATAATGTTGATTTACTCAGCTGTGAATTTATTAGAACGTCTGATTTGAGATGGTGTTGAATTTTCTGAGGTATTTTTATGGCTGCATTTGTGGCCAGTGTCACTGATAGGTGGTACCCTGTTTAACCCCATTTAGGACCGTCAATATTTGTGCAAACTGTTTTTAAAATATGAATCAGTTTAATCTCATTTGAGAGTTACAATATATTTTAGTTTCAGTTGATACAGAAAACCACTTCAGTTACTGTGGTTCAAATAAAACCATTTGGAATGCAGTTGTAATTATTACAGTGCTTATCTTTAAATCAGGTATATTTTACTTGAAGAAACTTTGGATGGTTCAGTCACCATCATGAATTGATGTAATGTTCTGGGTGCAGTTGCACATGTGCTGATAAATCACAATAGTCACGTTTAATGGCAGTGCCTCACAAGCTGTTTTTTGGAACAGATTATAATAGAGCGCATAATATCCCACAGGGGTGGCAAAGTGGCTCAGTGGTTAGCACTGCTGCCTCAGCACCAGGATCGTGTGTTCAATTCCACTCTCCAGTGATTATCTGTGTGGAATTTGCGTATGTACAAATTCTGTGTGGATTTACTGCAGGTGCTGTGGTTTCCTCCCACATTCGAAAGATGTGCAAGTCAGGTTGATTGGCCATGCTAAATTGTCCACAGTGTCCAGGGATGTGCAGGCTAGGTGGATTAGTCTTGGTAAATGTGGGGTTACAGGGGTTATAGTGGGTGGGATGCTCTTTGGAGGGTCAGTGTGGACTTAACGGGCTGAATGGCCTGTTTCCACATTGTAGGGTTTCTGTGATGATTATATGATTTAAAAGCCTTATGATATTTCCTTAACTTATATTGTTACCACATTGTCTTTTTTTTATTGTAACAAGTACTTGATATAGAACATGTTGCCATTATGAAGTTTATAGTACTTCAATGTTTTGGAACTGTCTTTAAGACAAACTGGAGGGGGTCATGTGACCTATTCTGAAGTTGGGCAGGTTAAAGATCAAGGAGACCCAGATGGTTTCACTGGGATGGTGGTGTTTGGTATTCACTGATGAAAATTACAGCCATTGTCTTCAAGTTCACAATGAGTTGACTCTTTGAATCATCAGAAGTCCAGAAAGCTATTGAACATATTGGGCTATTAACAGTAATGCTGTAAATTGTCTGTTTACTTCTAAGATAAGCCATTTGGGGTCAGCATTTCTCCCTGAATGCAAGACTGTTTCACTTTGCCATGGTGAAGAGTGCAATGGAGGACATTTTTGAGATCAGGTTACAGGTTTTCTGAAGAATCAATGAACCTTCTGGGGTCACTTTAGAGAGGAGGCTGCTTGACTTTGTGAACTAACATAGCCAGCTGTGGGTCTGTCGTCAAAGAGATGCATTTTATGCCATCTAAGGAATCCAGGAGATTGTTCCTGGTGTGGCTAGAGGTGAAGAATCATTGGGACAGGCTTTACTGGAAGTGGATTTAGAAACTCTCCACAAGCTAAGGGAAGTGCCTTGGGGCAGTTGTGTGAAGTTTTTCTCTGTGAAATAGGGAAATACTCCCAGCTTCCAATGGGTTTCCAACTGTGGACTTTTTATTAAAAAGACCATAATTCCATGGAAAATGTATCTGATAAGTACAAAAAAAGGGAACATTCTCTTCTGTAATTTAAAGTTCAAGTTGCCTTAAAAATAGTAGTGCTTAGTCAACAGTGCTCTTGGTCATTTCATACTGTAAGAATTCTACAACGTGATATTTTGTGTCACATCAGTTTTAGCTATAAATGGAAATTCAAACTTAGTTTTAAACATGATCAGAGTCCATGGGGATTGTACCACAAAGCAAGAATGGTGTGATGTTACTTGGTACCATACAAAGTTAGAACAATATAGCACATTGTGCTGCTAATGAAAGTTTCCTTTCAGCTCTCTGCTTCACAACATGATTTTAAACATTAAAATTTCAACAAAAGTTATTGCAAGCATTTTTTGAAGAGATCTAAATGGACATGTGAGCTACAATTATTTTTACTATTAATTATTCCATTCATGTTCCATAGTGCAACAATAAATCAATAAAACAATAAATTTTCCATTGATTCTTTAGGACATTGTAGGTGGTTCAGATATGTTGAACTATGAAACAAGGGGTAGAAGTAGAATTCCCCTGCTCTTCCACTCATTCTGGTTCAGTTTTTGATTTGAGGATTGAGCAGAGGTGATGTGCATTGCCAAGGATAAGAGGGTTCACTACATGCTATGACACAATTCTTTACAGCAGGTTTACAGCAAAATTGGCTACCTACCTAGCCTCCCATTTAGAGATGCAGTAACTTGCAGAGACCAGAGTGCTGGGAACACCTTAGGTGGGTGATAGACTGTTGGTCCCCCAAAAAAACAGCTAAAAAGTCCAATGATGTTCTATGTTTATCCATGAAGTTAGCTTCTTATGGATGATATTGGCTACCTTCCCTGAAATAATTTAACAAGTTGACATTCAGGCATGTGTTGATTTTCCAGAAGTATGAGTGTATAATGTAGTTTCACAACTCTCTTTCGTAGGCTTTTGGCATAAACCAGGAAGATTATGACAGCTACATCATGAATGGAATCATTGTGTGGGGCGATCCGGTCACACGGGCCCTAGATGATGGAGAATTGCTTGTCCAGCAGACCAAGAATAGTGATCGTACCCCACTGGTCAGTGTTTTATTGGAAGGTAGGTTGATTTTCTTTTTATCGGTGAGATATGGAAGGAATTCAAAGGGACATCCATGTCAAGGACACTTGTCTTTAGTCATTTTAGGTTGACCTGAAAAGTGGAAGCAGCATATCTGGTCTCTGAATACTCAGTTCCAAGTCAAACTGGTGAATATTACGTTGCCACTCCATCACTGTTAATGAGTTAAAATCCTGGAACTTGATACCTAGCCCTCGCTGTCCAATGAACTGAAGTGGTTCAAGAAGGCAGCCCAGTGCCACCTTATTAAGGACCCTTAAGGATCAGCTAAATGTTGTCTCACAAGTGATGCCCACATCCCATGGAAGAATTAATTGCACTGTCTGACGAACAGACGACTAAAAGATCTTGTCTCTGAATGCCAGTTTCACTCCAGCAGCGTATTTTCATCTAATAAGAGTTGTATTCCCTGCACCATCCATTGTGTTCCATCGTCCCTCCTGATAAGGGGGTTCTGAGTCAGGTTACATGACAATAAAGGATATTCTTAGCAACCTATTCATTAGTAGAAAGGCTCTTGGTGGGAACAATGGCACAGCATGGCTGCTCCTGAAAATAAAATCTTGGATGAAATGGATTGTCTCATGGAGTTGGAAGTACAAGTTGCAAATACCAAGACCAACATTACCTTCATTATTTAGGTTAATGGTTTCAACCTGGATAACTATTACAAGAATAAGGCGGGATAGCTACTAGCATTGTTACACAAGGCAGCAGTTTGAATCCCAGGGCTGCAAGATTTGTTCCTTAAGTATCCAAATGCACACAAGAATTTGATCTTACCTTAGATTCACTCTTTGGATTGATTTTTGGTATCTGGTAAAAGTTAATTCATTGTCCAGGTTGAGGCCAGAACTAATTATATTCTGTGATTAAGACCAAATGTGAGACTTTCCATTCTCCCTTGTTTTCAGTTTTATGTACAAATGCCAGGCCTATTGTACAGTTAATGAGCATATTAGCTCTTCTTGGCCCTATTTCACAATTCTGAAAGCAGGTAGTGTCTCCACCCCTGGACTGGGAGGCCTAAATTTAAGTCACATCTGCTCCACAGGTGTGTAATAACATCTCTGAACAGGCTGATTAGAAAAATAGGTTACTTAAAAAAAAAAAAAGTCAGGCTCAAAGGCTCCTGTGTTGCAGTGGTGTTAGTCCTACCTTTGAGCCAGGTAAGCCCGAGTTCATGTCCCACCTGTTTCAGAGGTGTGTTATAATATCACTGAGCAGGTTGATTAGAAAATACATATCTACAAAAAGAGGTCAGGTTCAAGGACTTTTTGTGGTGTAATGGTAGTATACCTACCTTTTGAGCTAGGAAACCCGGGTTTAAGTCCCACCTGCTCCAGAGGTGTGTTGTAACATCTCTGGACAACTTGATAGGAAAATATCCTAATTGGGTTGGAGAGCACAATATGTACTGCGTAAATAAAAGCTTGTGAATTTTAAAAAGAAATCAGGCTGAAGGGTTCTTGCAGCAGAGTGGTAGTGTCTCTACCCCCTGGGCGAGGAGGCTTGGATTCAGGTCCGACCTGCTCCAGAAGTGTGTAATAATGTATATGAACAGGTTGACTGCAAAGTATTTTAAAAAAATGTCAGGCTGACTTAGGGTTCTTGTGGTGCTGCGGTCGTGTCACTGCCTCTGAGCCAGGATTCCCTCCTGCTAGGGCCATGTGGCTTCTGGCCTCATTATAGCCTTAGTTCAAATATTGTCAAAGGAGCTCCAGAAGTGAGGTGAGCGTGACTGCCCTTTACATCAAGGTCGCATTCGACCATGTGTGACATCCAGGACCCCTAGCAAAACTAGAGTTATGGGAAATTGGGGAAAATTCTCTGCTGGTTTGATTTATACCACCACACAGGAAGATGATTGTGATTGTTGGCCGTTAGTTACCTCAACTGAGGACATCTCTGTAGGAGTTCCTCAGGGTAGTGTCACCGGCCCAACCGTCTTTAGCTGCATCACAAATGACCTTCCTTCCATCAAATGGTCAGGAGTAGGAATGCTCACTGATGGCTGCATAATGTTACTAATCACAACACCTAAGATGGTGAAGCAGTCCATGTTCAAATGCGGAAAGATCTGCAAAGTATCCACCCTTGGACGGATAAGTGACAAGTCCAACTTTCACACCACGCAAGTGCCAGATAATGACAGTCTCCAACAAAAGAGAATCTAACCTTGACATTCAGTGACACTATCGTTGCTTAATCCCCCACTAACAACATCCTAGGTGTTACCTTTGACCAAAACCAAATTGGATTGGTCATATAAATACTGTGGCTACAAGAGTGGTTCAGATGCTAGGAAACCTGAAGCAAGTGACTGAATTCCTAAATACCCAAAGTGTGTCCTCCATCTACAAGGTACAAGCCAGCAGTGTATGGAACGCTCCCCATTTGTCTAGATGAGTGCAGCTTGAAGAACACTGATGAAAGCATTGACAACATCCGGGTCAAAGCAGCCCACTTGATTGGCACCACATCCACAAACATTCATTTCCTCCATCACTGACACTCACAACGGCATTGTGTGCTATATACAATATATGCAGGGATTCACCAAGACTAATTAGACAGCACTTTGTGACCAAATTCATGACCACTACCATTTAGAAGGATTAGGACAGAAGAACGTCGGAGCACTGCCTGCAAATTCCCCTCCAAACCATTCACCGTCCTGGCTTGGAAGCATATCACCCATCCTTCATTGTTACTGGATCAAAATCCTGGACATCTCTCCGTAATGGCATTGTGGGTCTATTTAAAGCACACTGCAGCAGTTCACGAAGGAAGCTACCACCATTTTCTCAAGAGTAATTAGGGATGGACAAAAATCCAGACCCAAGAATGGATATTTCAAATATTAGATCCATCATGTTTCCTGTCACCTGGGTTTTTATCTAAGAATGTAAAGAATAGGACAACACATGTGGTGGGTAGTTAAGGATGTTGCTCAATCTAATTTCAAATTCTGACTATTGTTGTGGTTGAAACCTTTTTTAAATTAATTGGGTGCTTTAGCCTATTTACTGAAACCCATGTGATTGAGGATGCAAAATCGACTGCTTAAAAGAAATGCTCGATCGGTGACCATCTTCTGTTATGGATCTACTCCATTGAAATAGACTTTAGACAACAGCATGTTGCCAACTTGAAGAATTGACTGGAAATCTCCAGGAAATAAAGATTAATCTCCTTGACACTGCTGCAAGCAGCTAGGTAGAAAAATCATGGGAGCATTTAAAAAATGCTTTTCCTTTTCATTTTCTTTCAACACTTGTCTATTTGTTTCAAAAATATTAGATGAGATAGGAAAGCAGTTTGACTAGGTAAAGTAATCGGACAGACTGTCATGTTGATTGGAAATTCCACAAATAGTTACAATTCACGTTGGTCATAGATGTAACCCAGTGTTCCTGAATGCAACAACACGTTCCTCTCTATGTGTTAAGTGCAAGTTAAATAAAAAAATGAAAGAACTGCGGATGCTGTAAATCGGGAACAAAAACAGAAGTTGCTGGAAAACCTCAGCAGGTCTAAAGAAAAAATCAGATTAATATTTCATGTCTGGTCATCCTTCCTCAACTGGGGAAGAGTCATTGGACCCAAAATGTTAACTCTAATTTTTTCTTAGCAGATGCTGCCAGACCTGCTGAGCTTTTCCAGAAACTTCTGTTTCTGTTAAATGCAAGTTATTGGTTGATTGTTGAATCCCTTCGTAGACATGTAGCTCATTTTCTTTCCTTGCAGCTTGATTGTATTGGGAAGAGAGTTGGGCCTCTCAGAAACTATGTTTAGTACTTATGCGGAGACTGACTTGAATTAGTAAAAGATATCAGAATAGAACCTAGAGTATGGGTTCAGATGTTGTGTGCTGATCTGTCCTATCCATTGTCTACTGAGTTTAATGAAATGCTTATCAGTGACCACTTGAAGACTAAACACCAGAATGGTAACCATTTCTCTTGTAACTTCTTTGCATTTGTTTCTCAAAATGCTTTTCAGTGATGCTTTGCTACTGATGGTTTGTGTCACTGACTTTTAAAAGGGACAAAGCCTGGAAGCACTTCAAATCCATCCAGTTGTACAGTTGAATGAAAATATAATCTTGTGCACCTCAGTATTCTGTTACTTGAGAAATAACACAGATTAGGCACAGAATAGGGAATAGAAGAGCATGAAAGGTCAATTAGCTGTTCAAACCCATGATCACCAGAGATCCCTATGCTCATCCTTGCCCCATGTGAATTCTCAGACTATTTTGACAGGCATTTTAAAGGTAACTGTTGACTCGGGGTTAACTAAAATTAGCATACTTGTCTTTTCTTGCCTGAGCCGGAACATGTTCTGGCCAAAACTTCAGAGTATTCAGCTCAGCTCAAAGTACATAATTAGCTGCTGTTACGTCAGTTATTTTACTATTGTAACCTGGCAGCTGGGGTTTTGTGAGAAATATGTGGCATGCAATACCATTCTTTCAGAAATAAAAATGCTACTTCAACTGTAGTTTTTCAGAAATTTTCATACTAATTAGCTTTTTAAAAATGTTTTTGCCCCTGCCTGGATTTTGGATGGATTCCAGGTGATATGGGAAGTGTGTATTGTGGTGCAGAATATTCTGTAATGCATTTGTGTTGGACCAATGTGTCTTTTCCTGTTTAAGATTATAGTATGGTTGTAACCTTATGTGCTTGTATTCCTTTTATTGCTGATACAGAAAAACACCACATTTGTTCATTTAGTACTGATTTTAATTCTGGACAGGACCTCCAAACAGTGGCAAGACTGCATTGGCTGCAAAAATTGCAGAGAAGTCCGGATTCCCATTCATTAAGATCTGCTCTCCTGATAAGATGATCGGATTCTCTGAAACAGCGAAATGCCAGGCCATTAAAAAGGTGATCTGATTCTTCACTTGACCTGTTAATGGTTGTTAAGCTTTGTGACATTTTTTAAAAGAGGATATTAATTCCCTCCATGGTAATTCACATTTTTAGTCCATATCACCACATCTCCATCCATGGACTTCCCTATTGCACAAGTGTTTGTTCCATTTCATAATCTGTTTAAATCGGCTCTCAACTAAAAGATTTTGATCAATTTCAAAGATGATTTGAAGTTTCTATCTCCACTGAAATGAGTCACAGCTCAACTTCCGAATTAGGACTACTGTTGCTGAGACAAAGAATCATTCTTTTGGCCATGGGATTAGATTATAATTCAGGAATTTGAGGACAACGCCACCCTGAAGAGCTATAGCAGGATTTCTGGTGAGACTGAAAAGTACATTAAAATTATCTCCACCTACCTGTTTTTTTACCTTTGCCCTTCCTGTTTTCTCTTTCACTTTTTTCTTACCTGCATTGCTTTTTGAGTCTCTGCCACTATCTGCGCCTCTACCTTGTTAGGTCAAGCATTCAAACCCCTCTTGACGATTTCAATGTAGCACAGATCAGATTCTACCTTTTGGATCAGATTCCAAACCAAGACCCTATGTTTTGCCTCAGATTGATGTAAAAGATTCCACTCCAATATTCCATGATATAAAAGGGAGGGCTTCTAACCAAAGTAACAGTTATCCTATATCAAATGCCACCAAACAAAAACGTTATCTGATTATTCGTCATTGCTATTTCTGGGACTTTGTGCTTAAATTGCCTGCTAATCTCCTGTATTACAACAGTATCACACTTTAGAAATAGCTGTGAGATTGTTGGGGAATCCTGAGGTTGCGAAATGCAAGTTTATTTTCCTATTTTTTCCCCAAAAGAATTTACTAAGAGATGCCAGCTCCACTGATTGCAGGTGCTATTTCAGTTTAATTGCTTCATTTACATGAGGCACTGCCACCTGGTGGCTGAAAATGTTAACCAGTTAAAGGATCCATCTTGTTTAAAAGTGCATGATTATAGCAGCTTAAAGTAAAACATCTTAAGATGCTTTGCAGTAGTGTCACAAATTTTGGCATCAAGTCAAGTGAGATATTGGGAAAAGTGGCCAAAAGCTCAGCCAAAATACCAGATTCTAAAGGGTATCTCAAACAAATAAAACAAGGACAAGGTTAGTTTTTGACCTGAGACAACTGAAGGAATTCTTCACTTTGGCTGGAAGAATAAATAAAGCAGAATACTACTTAATGAAAATGGCTGCAGAATTCTGAGGTGCATCAGTCACAGAAAAAATTAGTATTCAGGTAGAGCAAGTGATTAATGAAGCTAATGGAATGCTATTATTTTCTGTATATTTATAATTTTATAATAAAAGTAAGGAGATAATGCTTCAATTATTCAGGGAATTGATGAGTACACATCTTGAACCTTATTTAGGGAAGAAGGATATAAATACATTAATGGTAGTTCAGAGGCTTACTAGATTGATACGTGGAATGTGTGTATTGTCTTATGAAGAAAGATTAGAGATATTAGGTATACTGGAGTAGTTTTCACTGGAGCCTTGAAGAGCAAGGAGTGTTTTTTTTAAATATGGAAGTGAAACCAGAGGTTATACAACAATAGAATACGTTAGTTAGTTTGCAGAATTGTTTGTTTATGGGATTACATGTGTTTCTTCTGAGGTTTTAGTTGTTTGGATGTGTCACTGTGCTGAAAATGCAGAGGGCCGGTTTTAAAGGAGCAGAGCTGGTTGCATAATGGCAGTGTGTGTAATTGTCTGATGTAACACATGGTTGTAAAATGTATCGTACTGAAATCTGAGCTTTCAATGGGCTTTATAACTAGAGACCTAAGAGTACTAAAACCAAGAGGTTTTATTAAATCATATTGAACAGTTTACTGTGCTGTGACTATGGTTCTCAATTCTGAGCACCCAAAGGATGTGAAAGGAAGTGGCCACATATAGCGTGGGAGGGGACAGGTGATAGGAAACCCATAAAAGAAGCAGCATCAAGATCCATACTTCTCTTTCTAGCTCTGATTGAATCCACAACAATATAACTCTTTTAAGACACCATTTAAGATGAATGGTGTTAACAGAAGTCACAGCAGTAATATAGTTTTGGGCTATAAAAATGTGATGCGCTGTTATGTTGCATTTCTGGTTTTGATTCCCAGCTTTGTACCAAGTTATCGGATGTCCGCTGCATACTACTTTCACTATGGGGTGAACAAAAGTTAGTGCGTCTTTTTCTTTCAATTGACTTATGCTGGAAATTCATTTATGTGTACACTAAGGAGGATAGGATTAGTATCAACTGGGGTCTTTCCATCGTTTGCTTTCTCTTTATCCACAATGGGAAAAAGACACAGGACTTCGGAGAAACAATGACTCATTTTTACATTGCTCTACCGCCAATGACAAGAAAATAAACTAAGTAAATTAAAAGTGGTACTGATGCAGTCCTTGAGCAACTTCCATTTGTATAGAGCCTTTAACACACTAAAATGTTCTGCAATGAGCTGTCTACTTATAGTCTAATATCAATGATAGAATTTAAAAGTACGGAAGGATTCATATGTATGAAGTGTTCTCAACTTAAATCCTTCCATTAGGAATTGAACATATACCTTGTTGCTTGCATCAATGATAGTAAGGACTTTTGACCCTGTTGTAAGGGATCAGAACCTGGTCATATTAAACGTGAAACAACAATCCCCCCACTTGCAAGCAAAATCTACCAAGTTTACTGCATCAATGGCTGCAATGCGTATGTTATACCAATCATAATCCATGTGCATTTTCAATATTGGACATGTTTATAAACACAGTAGCATTAATTTAACATGCTACACTGAGCGATTTTGGTTCTCTTAAGTACCTTTGTGTCTCATATTCCCAAGGGGCCCTTTAATTTAAAAGAAGTAACATGTAGAAATATCTTGAAATGCTATGGATTTTGCACGTAAGTGCAAGAGTACTATGTGTTTAAGAGAATAGGTAAAAACAACATTGTGATGCTTTCTAAATGAAACATGAATGCTGTGTTCAGGTGCTGTAGAGAAGCATAGTTTAACCATTGTTTTCATAACTGGAAGCTCTTTTGCATTACTGATTCCTTACACTGATCTATTTAGAACCCATGTGAAATTTTTTTTTCATGTAGTTTCCCATCTTGTATTTCTGTTTGAACTCTATACTGGTTGTATGATGCCTTGGTGTCTTAAATGCACAATCCATTGCAATGATAACCATTTGAAATCTTAATGTTTGTGTCGATTGCCATTACATTGACAGCGCCACAAATGGATAGATTGAACTCGGTCGATCGACAGCAATTGGGACTTGACACACGTCAATCTCCTTTCTTACTTTTCATTTTTGAAACTCCACTGATCAACTTAGTAAAGTTGCTTAAATGTTTTTGACTTGCCCTGCTTGTATTAGAGTGCAAAGTCTTTTTGATTATAGTTTTTATTTAACAATATTTAATTTATTGAAAATATGTTTTGCACTTAAGACTTCACAGTAGTTATAAATGGAAGGGTGCGTTTTTTTGAGCTGAAACCTGAAGCTGATTAACATTTTGCAACCTCTACAATTCCTTTACCAAAAGAGCACTGTATTGACCTCAACTTATGCTTCTGCAGTGAAATGTTAACCTTTTTGTAACTGCTTGTGGTCAAACCAAGAGCAAGATCAATTATCCTTAAAGTGATGCACTATGGAAGCAGAATGTTAATTGTATTTACATGGTGTCGAATCCACTCCAAGGCCTGAGCACAAACTCTAAGCTTTTATTGCAGAACAGTGCTAAGAAAATGCGACAGTGTCAGAGGTGTTATCTTTCAGATAAGCTATTAAACTGGCCTCAGATGAATGTAAAAACTTCTTTGGCACTATTTGAAGAGTAAGTGAGTTCTCCTTGTTGTTCTGGCCGATATCTAACCCTCAACCAATACCACAAAAACAAATTATCTTGCTGCTGTCATCTTGTTGTACAATAAAATATGTGTACACAGAAGAGTGACTTTGAGGCCTTCTGTAGAATTTTTGTTGATTACTGATGGAAGAGCTAGGTTCAGCAACTCGTTAAAATAATGGATCAGGCCTCTGGTTTTGACGGTACCAAGTTGACTTAAATGCTCCAGGCAAAGGATAGAGGAGAAAAATTAACAATCCACTCCTGATTACTGCTGGATGACTGCTGTTGGGAGCTACATGTGTTCTGAGTAGCTGAACACAGAATTTGAATGTGATATCCTGTTCAGTTTTAACTGTGGATTGGCCATTTAGATAAGCTGTCAGATATGATGTAGAGGTGCCGGTTTAGACTGTGGTGGACAAAGTCAGAAGTCGCTCGACACCAGGTTGTAGTCCAAGAGGTTTATTTGAAATCACACAAGACCTTGGAATACAGCAGCCTTGTCAGGTGTTGTGAGAAGGGAGAGCACACAGACATAGTTTATAGGCAGAGAGAGATCTCCAAAAGTTTGTGAGATTTCAAATGAAACTGTCAGATAGCTATTTATATCTGTGGAATTTCACAAGTGTGCAAAATAAATTTACACAACAATAGAACTTCGAGGATACATCTGTCAGGAAATACTGAGGCTGTCATCTCTTGAGAATGTTGAGGGATAACCTGTGAAAAACCATCTAACTTAAATGTTTGATTGGGCAAATGTAGAAAAGATGTTTCCACTGGAAGTAGTGACAAAAATTGGTTATTTTAAATTTAAGATTGACGTTAGTAAATTCACTGAGGTTCTCTGGAGGAACATCTTCAATCCATGGTGAGAATTTGGAAGTTGCTTCAACATTGTGTGGTTGAAGTGGGCAGCATGGATGCATTAAAAGCAAAAGCTAGAATGGGAGAAGTAAAAAACACAAGGATCTAGCGAGATAATGTTATCTAGTTGGGAGGGGGCTTGTATAAAGTGTAAACACTGGCAGATATCGACCAATTTCTTTGTAAATTCTATACAGACATTGTCTGTAAGGTATGATTCCATGAGTATGACTGTGTCAGGCTGTTGCTTGACTACTCTGAGATAGCTCTCCCAATTTTGGCAAAAGCTCCCAGGTGTCAGGATTGACAGGGCTGTTTTTGCCATTGTCTTTTCCAGTCCCTAGGTCGATGCCAGGTGGTCCGTCCGGTTTCATTTCTTTGTTGACACTTCATAGTGGTTGAGACGACTGAGTGGCCTGCTAGGCAATTTAAGAGGGTGTTGAGAGTCAATCATTTTGCTGTGGATCTGGAGTCACATGTAGGCCAGACCAGGTGAGGATGGCAGATTTCTTTCCCTGAAGGACAACGGTGAGCTGGATGGATTTTGCCAAATATGAAAGCAAGAAAAATTGGAGAAATTTTCACAGGGTCTGGGAGAGAAAGGACAGTGAGGATGGCTGTAGATAGATGGGGCTGTGATGCCCCTTATAGTGAATTGGCTACTTCCTGACTTTTAACACTCTGGTTCTTGCACATTTTGGCACTTTGATAAATATGGGTACAAAATGCTGAAATTAGACATAGGGTCTTAACAAGTTCCTTCATCGTCAATCTGAGGAATGTTTGCCAGGTAATGTATAATATGGTTTGTTGGCAAGGACAGATTGTATAACAATATTATGGAAATTTGTTGAGGATATTGAAACATTAGATTGAAGCATAGCGAACATTTCAGTGTGGAACCTCTCCACTTACAAAGACATATGTTATCACAAGCCTAACTGATGTATTATTTAATAATCTTATCTATTAATTTCTGTTGACAGATCTTTGAGGATGCATACAAGTCTCAACTGAGCTGTGTTGTGGTTGATGACATTGAACGGCTGCTAGGTAAGCAGGGAGACATCTTTCCTACCAAGGCACTTGAATGTTCCAAACTTTGCACATGGCTTTGTTCTGCAGTTAACCTAAGAAACCACTTCTCGCAATAGACTGGTGGTAGCTACTGTCAAATTACCAGTAGCAGTTATGTTGGATAAATGCATTTTGTTTTATGTTCAAACATTGAAGCCATAGGTCGGGGAATCTGAGGCTGCAATGAGCACACTGACATGTAGGATAACTGCTAACCCAACTGGTCAACCGGTGCACTGAAGCAAACTTGTCACAGGATTCAAACAAGTAAATGCAGGAAGGACATTTCTCCTGGCAGTCGAGGTGTGGCTTAAAGCCAGAGAGCATAGTTTCAGATTAAGAAGTTATTCACTTAGGACTGTGATAAGGACTAATTTCCTCATTTAAAAGATTGGCAAATCTTTGGAATTCTGTACACCAGAAGACATTGGAGGCTCAGTGAGTGAATATATTTCAGACCAAATTGGTAGATTTCTAGATATTGAAGGCATCAATTAATAGGTGCATAATGTGGGAAAGATAATCTGTGATTCAGTTGAAGCGTAAGACCATATGAAATAGGAACAGGAGTAAGTCATTTGGCACCTTGAGCCCTGCTCCACCATTCCATAGGATTGTGGCTGTTCCGACATTCCTTGCATCCACTTTCCTGCCCTTTCATCATAGCCCTTGATTTCCCTACTGAATTTATCAATCTTAGCCTTAAATATGCACGTGGACTCTGTCTTCACAGCTGTCTGTGGCAAAAACTTCGAAAGAGACTCAATACTCTGAGAGAAGAAATTCCTCCTCATCTCAGTCTTAAATTGGTGCCCCTTTATTCTGAGATAGTAGGAACTGCAGATGCTGGAGAATCTGAGATAACAAGGTGTAGAGCTGGATGAACACAGCAGGCCAAGCAGCATCAGAGGTGCTGGAAGGCTGACGTTTTGGGCCTAGACCCTTCTTCGGGCCTACCGATCTTTAAAGCCAGGTTAAACCACAGCTAGACAAAGTTAATGTATCTGTTGATCTCTGTCACCCCCTGCATCCTTCCCACACCATACAACGTGTACAGAAATAATTTATTTGCTCATTACTTATATAAAAAAATCTCAAGTCATTACAAAACAGCAACAGGTATTTCCCATGTCCTAGCCCCCAGCCCCACCCACCAGGCCTTGTTATCACATAATCTGCCATTGTATACTTACTGCCTATTGTTAGCCACTAACAGTCTCCATTAACAGCTATTCACTGTCCGAGCCAGATTGTTATCCACTGCTATGTCTGTCCACCTGCTCTTCTCTCTCTTTGGGCTCTATCCCCACCTATTGTTTACTCC
>NC_063361.1:7256235-7291571 GCF_021869965.1 Rhincodon typus | reverse complement strand
AGAAGGGTCTAGGCCCGAAACGTCAGCCTTCCTGCTCCTCTGATGCTGCTTGGCCTGCTGTATTCATCCAGCTCTACACCTTGTCACCCCTTTATTCTGAGACTGTGCCCACTAGTCAAGACTACTCCTGCTCCTACTTTGTATGTCCCTCTGACCTGGAGATCTACCCAGGAATGAAAATCAGATCCTGGCAGTGTATTCCAATTGTAACTCAATTAGATCATGTTTGGGAATCCCTCTCAACACGGACACATTGTCAAAATAGTTGTCCTAATGGTTGGTTTCCAACAAGTTGAATACTTGGATAAGTGTCCGAGCACTGTGCTAAAGGTTAAGGGATATGATTCATACATATTCTGTATAAATTATGGTCTTTGATGGATTGTCACAGACAGTTAAATGCCTTTTCATGGTGTTGGAATATGGAGAATACAGTGATGCAAATTGCATAACCATCATTGGCTGCAATCTCAAGTCCCTGGATTGCAGCTTGCATTTCATTTCTAGTACTTCAAATCTTATATGAATCATCTTCAGAACTGAAAGGATTTGGAAATTGCTGGTTTTTATGCTTTTGACCATGGCAGAGGAGGGGTAAGGGGAACAGATGGTGTAGAGGCCCAGTGCAAAAGACAAAGGTTGCTAACTGAGGTGAAAGACAAATAGAAATATAAGATAGGTTAAATTAAAGTGTGGAAGAACGAAAATGGGCAGGTGGAGTGGGGAGAGGCAAATAAAAATGTAAGAAAAGTGCAAGGAAAACATCAGGTCTGGCACTGAAGTTGTGGAATTCAATATTGAATCCTAAAGACAATGAAGTGCCTATGGTATTGTTCCTCAAACTTGCATTGTGCTTCATTGGAACATTACAGCAGGCCCAGGACAAAAACGTTAATGGGGTTTGTTGAAATGCCAAATGACTGGAAGGTCAGGATCATTCCTACTGCTAGCCAGAGGTGTTCCTCACAGTGGTCACCCAGTCTGTGTTTGGTCTCACCAGTGGAAAGGTGACCGCATTGTAAGCAGTGAATACAGTAGACTAGATTGAGCGAAGTACAAGTAAAATGCTGCTTCACCTGGGGTATGCTTGGCCCTTTTGAAAGTGAGAACACGGGGTGAATGGACAAGTGTTAGATCTTCTGCGATTGCAGACCCATTGTCTGATCTATTTCCTGCACTTCTGTCCTGCCTTCAGCTCTCCTGTGCTTCCTGGAACAATGATAGGATTCCCCTTATTCTCACTTTCTACTTCTCCAGTCTCCACATTCAAAGATCATCCTCTGCCACTTCTGCTACCTCGAGCAGGATGCCACTGGCAAATGCATCTTCCCCTCCCCTGCTTGCATTCCACAGGGACTGTTCTCTGTGCCATCATCAAATACTGATCTATCACACTTAAAATTTCTTCATTTGGGCATGGCACCATCCCATGCAATCACTTTGTGTTTGTTTCAGGTTTCCAGCATCTGCAGTATTTTTCTTTTATTACACTGTCGGTGAACTACTTTTGAAATAACATTAGTGTATGAAGTAGGAAACAGCAGCCAATTTTCATGCAGGAATGTCCAACAACCAGCAATGGGATGATGACCAGATTCATTGTTTTGTTGGTTGGGGTTAAGTATGAGCCAGACACTGAGGAGAACTTCCTGCCCTCCTGTGAAATATTACCATGAGATTCTTTACACCTACCTGTGAGGACAGCCAAGGGCTCAGTTTAATTACTGTGGTAAAAGAACAGAATCTATTTGGATCAAGCTTAGGAGGAAAATGTTGTAATCATGTTGCGCAGTGCAGTCTGTAGGCCACCAGCTAGTGAGAAAGTTGCAGACGAACAAATATGTAAGGAAGTTGCAGGGAAGTGCAAGAATTATTAGCTAGTTTCACTGGGAGACTTAATTTATCCAGATAAAGACTGGGATAGTAGATGTTTAAAGGGCCTATAACGAGACAAGCATTCCTCACGTGTTCAGGAGGATTTTTTTACAGTGTGTTTCCAGTCCATTAAGGAAAGAACCCCTGCAAGACCTGGTTCTGGGGAACATGGATCAAATGGCAGTGGAGGAACATTAAGGGGACTATGATCACTGTGACAGACATAAAGTTTAGATCAGTTGTGAAAAAGGCCAACTAAAAGGAGTATGAATGGATCTGACCCAGATAAATTGGGCTCAAAGATTAGCAGGCAACTCTGTAACTGAACAATGGAGTACAACTTCAATGGTAGCGTTTAGAAATATTTCAAGAGACACTTGCGAAATTAGATTCATTGAACAGAACCAGCAAGGATCTGTTAAGGGCAAATTTTGCTCAACTAACTTGAAGTATTTTGATGAGCTACAGAGACAACTGATGAAAGTAGTGCTGTTGATATGGTGTACATTGACTTCTAAAAGGCATTTTATTAAGTGCCACCCAACCAAACATAAGAAAATTGTAGTTCATGGAATGGAAGCAACTGTAGCAACGTGGCTGCAAAATTGACTGAGTGACAAGAAGCTGAGTACTGGTAAGCAGCTGTTTTGGAAACTGGAGGAAGGTTAATAGTGGAGTTCGCTCAGGATCAGTGTTAGGAATTTCTTTCTAATGTGTATATTGATGACCTGGACTTTAGTGTACAGGACTATTCTCCTTGGAGAAGCTAAAATTGTGAAGAAATTTGATAAGAGATTTTCAAAGTCATGAGCTGTCTGCATAGGGCAGATAGGGAGCAACGGTTGCCTTCGATAGAAGGATCGAGAAGCAAAGGACGTAGATTTAAGGGGATTAGCAAAAGAAACAATAGCAACATGAGGAGAACCTTTTTCACACAATGAGTGGTTAGGATCTGAATGCATTGCTTGAGAATGTAATAGAGAGTCATTTGAGGCTTTTAAATCAGAATTCAAATATCCCAAAAGGAAAATGTTGCAGAGCTATGGGTAACGTAGGAGACTAGGCCTTGATGAATTGCTCCTTTTGGAAGGCTAACTGAGATGTAGTAAGCTAAGTGATGACCAGCTGTGCTGTAACTGTCCTATGAGTTTATCATTCACTGACCAGTGTGCAGCAGTCCCTCAATAATGCTCTTGGTGAATGTCAACTTGAATTTTACACTCAAACCTTTTGAGTGGAACGGTGAGTAACGGTGGAAGGGTTTCTTTCAGACTGGAGATCTGTGACCAATGGTGTTCTGCAGAGATCAGTGCTGGGACCCCTATTGTTTGTAATATACAAAAATAATTCTGAGGAGAATTTAGGTAGTCTGATTTAATAAGTTTGCAGATGATACAAGGATTTGGGAAGCTGCGGCTAGTGAGGAGGATTGCCAGAGGATACAGCAAGATATAGATAGGCTGGAGGCTTGGGCGGAGATATGGCAGATGGAGTTTAATCCAGTCAAATGTGAGGTGATGTATTTTGGGGATCTAATGCAGGAAGGAAATATACAGTAAAGGACAGAACCCTTAGTCGTATTGACATCGCATTTACAGAGGGATCTAGGTGTAAAAATCCACAGTTCTTTGAAAAGTTGCAACACTAGTGGATAAGGTGGTCAAGAAGGCGAAAGGCATGCTTGTCTTTGTCAATCGGGGTACAGTGTATAAAAATTGGTAAGTCATGTTGCAATAATAAGGAACTTTAATTAGGCCACATTTGGAATATTGTGTACAGTTCTGGTTGCCACGCTGCCAGAAGGATGTGGAAGCTTTGGAGAGGTTACAGAAACAGTTACAGGATGTTGTCTGGTTTGGAGGGTATTAGCTGTGAAGAGAGATTGGACAAACTTGGTTTGTTTTTCCACTTAAGTCACAGGATGACAAATGATCTGATAGATAGAAGTTTACAAAATCATGAGAGACAAGGATAAAATGGATAGATTTTTTTCCAAGGAAGAAATGTCAATTACTAGGGCACATAGATTTAAATTAAAAGGGGGAAAGTTTAAAGGAGATATGAAAGGCAAGTTTTTTATACAAGGTGGTAAGTGCCTGAAATGTGTTGCCAGAGAAGGTGGTGGAGGCAGATACAATAACAACGTTTAAGAGGCATCTTGACAGCTATGTGAATAGGCAGGGATTAGACGGATGTGGGACTGCATAGAGCTAAAAGGTTTTTTATGTAGAAAGGCATCATTTGTTGGCTCTGTCTTGTTGGCTGAAGGGCCTGCTCCTCTGCAGTACTGTTCTTCATTTCTTTATTACAGAACTAAAATAGTAGACTCGGATAGCGTAAAAATTTGCAAGGCTAAAAAAAGACTTAAGGGCGAGTTACTGTTTGTTTGAAAACACTCCCCAGAGTTAGCTTTACCAAGCAGCAGTGACCTGAGTGTTCTGTGTACCTTAGCTGGCCTGTCACTTATTTAAAGTTGGCATGTAGAAGAAAGGTGCAAGAAAAGTGGAGAGTTGTTCACTAAGCTAACTGCTAATGAAGGAGATTGTACATTTTATATGTGTTCCCTATAAAGAATAGGAACTTGTCTGACATACCAAATGTTCGTGGAATGAAATTCCACCCCCACCAAGGATTTGGGGAGCAGACAGTAGAAATTACAACATTTTAAAAAAAACCTGTTAACTGTCTGATTTCAGATTATGTTCCAATTGGCCCACGCTTCTCAAACCTGGTACTTCAAGCTCTGTTGGTCCTGTTGAAGAAGTCGTCTCCTCATGTAAGTGAAACATAGCTTAAAATAAACATGACCCTATTAATTTATTTCATAATGTTTTCAATACACCAAGGACTTTTAATTTTTCCTCGAATTTCCATGTATGTATTGAATTAATGCTTCTCAGAACGTTTGAGCAGTTTCTTCAAGGCATGTAGTGGAATTAAGTGTTGTTTATTTATTGAGGGTATATCAGTCTCGAAAACTGAAGAAAATTCCCTTGCGGGGTATGGATTGAACCAAAGGTGAATGCTCATTTTGACTTGGTCTCAAGCTTTTTTCAGAAACTGTTAGTCTCCAAGATGGTTGTTAATGCAAACCAGTTGTTAAATTCATATTAAATCCTTGATTTAATGTACAGTATGCAATATGAAACACAGCAACTAAATTTGTGTATAACTAGTTCCACCAGATTGATGTGATAATTACTGGATAACCAGATTTAGTTGTGTGATAGGTATTTGCCAAAAATATCAGAGTAAGCTCTTTGTATTCCCCAAAGGGAGTAGAATCTGAAAGATGGCACCTCTTGACAGTATTATGCTCCTGTCATTCTATATGGAATTGTCACCTAAAGTAATGTGCCCGAGTATCTCTTGTAGAATTAAGCCCTCCTTAAGACTTTAAAACTCGAAGGTAACATTGCTACCCATAGAGCCATTGGCCGGACTAGATTCTATATAGCTTGGACTTCTTGTGATGTATTCTGTTTCCTTTTGTTATCCAGCAACACTAATTATGGTGTTGGGGCTGATATTGGCAAATTTAGTTCACTTCTGGGGTGTAACCTGGAACCATCTCGTCTATATGTCTATGCCACATAAAGCTTGCTTTACCAGTTGGGAGCACCTTCAGCACACACTCTTTTAATAGTGACTGCTTGGAACATGTTTTAGGCACCACTGATTAATGCATCATTTCCTTTGGCATGATTTAACTGAGGATTCCTAGTACTTTTCAAAGATATGAGGAAGATTTTAAATTTTAGTGAAATAAAATTTTGGTTTCTCAACTTGCCTTGTTGTAAGACAGTTGGTTAGTGAAAACATTTTGTGTTTGATCAATCTTTGTGGTTGCATGCTTTTGTACATTTTGTGCAGTGAAGCAAGCAGTTCTTGGCTTGTCTGTGTTTTTCCACATGGCATTCTACTTTGTTCAGCTCTTGGTATCATAGTGCTTCGACGAATACATCCATCCTTCCTTCTGCCCTTTTTATAACTCTGCTGTGTTGCCATGGAATATGGATTCTGGAACTCCTGCCTCTCTCATCAGGATACCTCCGGATAGAATGGCTTCCATTGTCAATCTTGTGAAAGTTAATTGATTTCTGTCAATTTATTATAAGAACAACTCATCTTTATGTGGCACATGTAATATAGGAAACCATTCCATGACAGTTTAGAAGTATGATAAGATGAACAAATGGTTGGGAGTTAAAGAAGAGATGGAAGCTTTTCCGTGAAGAATTGGGTTTTAAGGATGCATTTCATAGAGCAGAGGGAACCAGAGGGGTCTAAGGGATTTGGGACAAATTCTATAGCTTGGGTCTTAGATGACTTGATGGTGCAGCAACTGGTATAAAGATGAAGGAGTGAGACGTGTAAAACCCCAAAATTGGAACATTGTATTGAGAAAGGCAATGCAAGACCATGGAAGGGATTTAAATCGGAGAATGAAAATTTTAGAAGCTGAAAGACTCTTGCTTAATGTAGGTTAACAAGCACAGGGCTGATGAGTGTTCAGGACTTGTTTTGATGAAGTATATTAGGGTGGTGAAGTGGGGGAATGGGGTTTTGGGGGTAGGGGTTGCTGATGGGAGGTCAACCTGAAGGCATTGGAATATTGGAGACCAGGGGTTATTAAAATAATGCTGAGGGTTTCAGAAGGGCAAAGACAGTGATGTCACAGGTGAGAGTCACCGTGTGGAGCTGGAGGAACACAGCAGGTGAGGCAGCATCAGAGGAGAAGGAAAGTCGATTTTTTGGTTCGGGACTTGTTTTGATTTCTTGTGAAATGCGTAAGTGAACTGTTCATCATTTGTTTCCTTTAGCCTTAGGTTAGTTTTAAATTGTAAAGCTTTGTATCATTTTCCTTTTTATAACCTGTTTTACAGGTGATTTTCTCCAAATGGAGGTGACATACAACAATTTTACTGAGATAGATTTGGTAAAGATTTTTTCCTTTTAGATCATCCTCCACATTGTGGAATTCTTGCAGCTGTTTATACTTTACAGTAAAGCACATCTTCTGCTTTTCCTTCTCAATCCATTTGCTTTTCTCAAAGTGCTAAACTTTGCTGAGTACTGTTCTTCACGAGCCAGCCGCCACCTCAACAATGACTACAGTAGTTGGGTTACTGACTAGTTTCCCTTGACATCTGCACCTGCACTCTCACATGGATCTTGGGATAAAGAGTGGAAACCGTTAACGTAGTTTTCTCCAATTTAACAGATTCAAGGGTAGTATTGGCATCCTGAAACTTAACTTAAAAGCAACAAAACAACAAGTCAGATGTAGAAGCTGCATATTCTGGTATCCTTCAAACAACATAGTGCCATGACATAGAGATTTTAGTAGTGCAATTGCAAGGTCATTCCCCAAGATAAAAAAATTTATAGGAATAATAAAAGCCGAAAGAGCTGTAAATCAGAAACAAAAACAGAAATTGCTGGAAATGCTCAGCAGGTCTGGCAGCATCTGTGAAGAGACACCAGAGTTAACGTTTTGGATCTAGTGACCCTTTCTTAGTTCGGAGGAAAGGACACCGAACCCGAAACATAAACTCTGATTTCTTTTCACAGATGCTGCCAGAGCTGCTGAGCTTATCCAGCAATTTCTGTTTTTGTTTAAAAGAATAATGTCACTTGCTGTTTGCTGATGTATGGAGGCTTGTGAACTTAAATTTTTTGTCCTTTTTTAAGCATGTATATTTTAGTGATTCTGTTTAATGACAATATCAAAACAAATTGCACAGCTCAAGTTTTATTTTAAATAAAGAAAAAGGTCGGCTTCTGTGAAGTACTAAAGCTTTAAAGTCTTTTGTTTTAGAATTTAATGAGTGGTTTAATCTTACAACTAAGTTCAGGCGTCTGGCAAAGCGCAGTTAATTATAGGTCAGCCGATGGGATTATACTCGAAGGTTTTTATTGATGCAAAACTAAGTAAGAGGCAGCTGCCAAAATATATTGGTGCTCAGTAATGAGAGTTACTGACACCAATAATCCTTTTGCCCAATGACTAATTATATTCAAACCCTGTGTGTCAGAGTTCTGTCCGTTAACTTTGCGTTTTCACTTGTAATTACTGAAAATTACCTGTGCAAATTTGTTCAAGTTCCAGTGATTTCTATCCCAAGAAATTAGGAAGGAGCAAAGTACATTGTGTATTTTTTAATCCTGCCTCAATTAGGCAGTTTTCTGTTTAAAGATGTGAGTTGTTATTGTGTCAGACTTGAACAGATGTAGTAAATTGAAGTTGTTGTTCAGTAATTACCAGCTTAGTATTTTGGTTCAAACTCTCTAGATTGTTGGCAAAGAAAGCTTAATCAATTACTCCATTTTTGGAAGTGCTGTCTTTTGACAGAGACGTTGAACAGAGGTCATGTCTACACTCAGGTGAACATAGAAGAACAATGGCACTATTTTGAAGAAGGGCAAGGCATGTCCCTTGTTCTGGCCAATATCTCTCAATCAATGCCTAAGTCCAATTGTTCATATCTCATTCCTGCCTGTTGAACACTGTTTGATGAAAGTTGGCTGCTGCCTTTCCTATTATACAACAGTGACTACACTTCAAATGTACCTCATTGTCTGTAAAGTATTTTGGGGCATTGAAATCTTGAAAAACTCTAAAGATTTGTGTATTTTCCTGTCTTTCATTCACAATTTTTCATGGTGCTGTCAAAGCATGAATTGGAGGAGATGGTGTGACAAATTTTAATTTGGGTCCTGGAAATATAAGTAGTTGCTTCTGTGTGGCGTGAAGTGCTTCCAGGCTAGGAGTGAAGAAGATGATGAGATTGAAGTAGCTACAATTCTACCAAAAAAATAAGGAAGATAGTTGCTTTCTGGCATTCTTTATTCTCAATTGGTACAAACATAAAATTCACGTTTGAACCTTCTTTGTGGCCAAAGATTCTGAGCCCCACTTTGGAATGAGCACATAGTCTAGATTGAGGGCATGGAACATTAACTTGAATAATTATACTTTCACCAAGTACTCCTGTGGGTATAAATAATCCTCTGCCATCTTTAAGTAAGATCTAGAAGTTCTAGAGTCATAACCAATGTTCATCTAATAACCCAATTGCAAAACACATTTGCTGGTCACTCGCTTCAATTGCTACTCGAGAGTAGTGATTTTCTCTAGACATGTCCGAAATTCAGCTTGGTTACACTACACCCAAGTGCTGTGAGCAATTCTCATCTCTGTATTACAAAAATGATACAGTGATACTGGAGAAGGTGTAAAATTGATTTATAGGAATGATACCAAAGCTATGTTATAATTTTTAGGACAGATTGGAGCACTTATTTTCAGAAAAAAAGGAAAGTTCACACTGTACCTACCTACTAGAGGTCTTTGAAAAAAAATGGTTTAATCAGCTAGATACATAGAAGGTGTAAGAGAATCAGTCCGAAACTTGCACCTAGGCACATAAGATAATCGTCAATGAATCTAGGGAATTCAGGAGAAATGTTTCTACCTGAGATGGGCAAAAATGTGGAGATCTGTACTACAGGTAGTAGTTGAGGGGAATTGCACAATACAGTTATAGGAAGCTAGATAAGTACATCAGGATAATGACATCTTTTGAGTGAGGAGAAGGCTATACAAATTATTTTGGATAAAAGAGTGGGGCTTGTATGAAGCACAGGAAAAAAAACAAAAATTTATGGTGGTGGTGATTGAATTAATGGCCTGAATTTTACAGGGATAAACTAAATAGGGCCAGTGTTTTTTTTCACAGGGGCAGCAGATATTTTGGAGTTTTAATTCCACTACTCTTGTCATTTGGAGCTGTCAGGTTTCTCACCTGGAAGTCAGCTTAATTGACTTGAGGACTCTGCTTTGGGTGCAGAACTGCTTTCCAACCTCCTGGTGTAGGGAAGCCCAATTATTTTGACCTGGTGAATCTAATGAGAAAGTAGGGAGATGTGCCTCATCCACCTGGTCTAACGCCAGTGCTGTACAGGCACTTGCTTCTTTCTGAAGCTGCTTCAGCTGCCATTAACTGCGGTCTTTGCTAAGGCCTGGAAAACTTGGTTGGCCTTTGTTAAGCCAAGCTGGATAAATCAGAGGCTGCATACCTTTTTAAAATAACTAGGTTGCCAATAAGCCTCCTGGGAGCAAGTTGGCTGACCAATCTTTGCTCAACCTTCATTAAGCCAAAAGTGAGTTGGGGTTGAGTTTCAGAGTTTTGAAATTTCAACAACTTATTCGGTTTGTAAAAGTCCACCTTTACATTTCATTGTTTGCAGTGATCACAAGGTGGCATGACCTGAACTACTTTTCAATTCAAAAATAACCACTTAAGTTCCAAGACCCATTCAGAACCCTGGTATCATCAAAATCTTCAATTGAAGTTTGCTGGGTGACACTTGGAAAGCTATTGCTTTGCCCTAAGGAAATGCTGTTATTTAAAAATACAATTTATTAGTCTCTGGACCTGACCAGTGAATTAGGAAAGAGAGACAGACTTAGAATTATACAGAACCTTTCACAACCTTAGGACCTCCCAAAGTGATTCAAAGCCAATTAAATAGTTTTGAAGTGTGGTCGCTGTTAAAATGTAGAAGAAATGGTGAATTAGCAAGCATGAAGCACTTATTTCAATGTTTTGTAGACAAGACCACAAATCAGCTAACTATAATGTAAATGACCTGACACCAATATTAATGGTGGCACCACTTCTAGGTTTCATTCATTGCTTTTCAGGAATAAAGGTAAATTGTTGTTTACTGTAACATTCATGTCTGGCATGGATCTTGGCGATTGTATATTTTTCTGTCCCAGGAAAAATCCTAAACAGACTGATCACAAGGGAATTGTCTGAATAGTGGTCAATGTGCTGTTGTTTTGCTATAAAAGTAAATTGAGGATTGTTTTGTAATTGTCCATTAAATATAAAACAAACTTCATTTTGTCTTTGTACAAAACATTGGAAAGGCTTCAACAATGACTCTGTGTCCATCTTTGGTCTGTTTCATTTTAGATGAATTGTAAAGGCCCGGCAATGACGCAAAGGAGGGCCACTCAAATCTTGAATAGCTTAAAACCCTAATTGCCAGCATAGGCTGAGAGCTGGATGTTTTACAGTAGAACAGTGTAGACATTGAGGTCTTCACAATAATGACATTAGATTTGGTCCATAGTAAGGAATGGGCTTTGGAGAGCCAAGAATCATGAATTTAAGTTATATTAGCAGACACACTGGAAGATACTTGTTTTCGCAGGCAGTAAACGATGTTGGAAGTGAACCTTCATTGTAAAGAATTGCAAAGAGAAATGGAAGAAATTACATTTTATGTAGCTTGTTTCATAACCTCACAATGTCCCAAACTGCTTTACAGACCGTGAAAAATGCAGATTTACAGTGTAGTCACCTGAACTAATGTAAGAAACATGGTTGCCAATTCTTACATCGCAAAGTCCTCCAAGCAGCAATGTGGTAATGTCCAAATCTGTTTTATAAGCGTGGGATAAATTTTGTTAGGACAGTGGCAATACACCCCAAGTGCCTTTAAAACCATGTCATGGTATTTTTTGCTTAGGATATATGGGATCTTACTTTAACTCCTCAGTAAAAGACAGCTCCTCGGAGGGTGCAGCATTCTCTCTGTACTGTACATGAGTGTGAGCCTTGATTTCTCGTGCTTTTTATGGTCCTTGAACCCAGCTTCTGACTGAGTGGAGAGAATAGAACTACCAGAACTACAAGTGCGAGGGAGCTGAATGTATACCTGAATCTAGTCAACCTAACTGCATTTAGAAGAGCAATTTCTATACCAGTGCTTCTAATTTGTTTTGCTTATTCGTTATCTTAAGATTGCTCTCTTTCCATTGTAGTTGATGATGTACTCTGCATTGTCTGTCCCATTCCCCATATTTCTGCTCTTGTTGCTTCCTTTCCCTCCAACAATCACGATGAAATTTTCCTTGTCTTAATCTTGCATCCTGCTAGACTATGTATTCCAGAGACCAAGCTCTGCCACTTTCATCATCCCCAGCTTGATGCCATCACCAAAAGCATCTTCTCTTCTCTTTCTCTTTCGACATTCTGAAGAGACCGTTCCTACTGTGATACCATGATAAAAAGAAAACCGTTCTGGTGAAAAGATATCAACCTGAAACACTAACTCACTTCGTGTCATCATAGAAACTGCGGAGCCTACTAAGTATTTCCAGCTATTTCTATTTTTTACCTCTGATTTCTGACATTGACAGTTTTTTGCTTCTGTTGTGGTGAGGAGTGTCTTCCAGTCAGTCAGTTTTACTAGGCAGTCTTTGTCTTGAGGGGTCGAAAAAGAATTGGCGTTTTTCACCTTTTTTTGCTTATGTCAGAAGATTGTGGCAAGAAGGGATGATATATGGAACTCACTCCATGAAACTCACCTCATGACCATGTTCACCATAACATTTTTGGTGGATAAGTGGTTTTCCTGTGTAATTTGTATTGCAGTAGAAATGGGTCAGATTAGGCAGCAATTAAGCAATATTATATTAGATCATTAACTCTCATCCCCTCTTCAAACATTAGAAAATACCCTGTGTCTTGCATGTATTCTGTTCTGATGGAATGTATGGAGAAAAGCAGGCTGAATTCATTGCATAAGGAATGACGATGAGTTAAGATTAGGTCGATGTTGCATGTCAATGTTCTAAAATGTACTATAGCAGCATACAGATTTCATGTACTTTTCTGCTGTGCAACAAACTAAGGTGCCATTTAGATTGCAATTAGTTGTCCACTTTAAAATGTCACACAGCCTGCAAAAGATATTTAAAGGTACATTGGTTTTAAGTGAACATGCCACAATGGGGGAAAATGATTGTGGTAGAAGCAGCTATAATTGGGAACAATTGGTTTAGATGGGTTTCTGCCTGCTGTGATGGAGTTGTGCTTCAGAAAAGCAACTTGAACAGAAAAGTGATTTTTTAAAATATAGCTGATGGTAGGGACTTATGTATTCAATATACAAAGATTGAATAACTGTAAACAGTAGAGGAGATGAGAAGGTTAGCCAGTTCACAAATGTATCTAAGCTAAATAGTGCAATACTTATGCAGGAAACCCTTCCACTTCTTGGTTTTGGTAATTCATTTTTCATGTGTCTGATTATTGAGCTTTTCTTTTTTCACCTGTTCGCTGTGTTTCTGTGTTTCTCTCCTTTCTGATTTTTCTATTGTTGCAAGAAGGCGGTTTTAATTTTGCATCTGATATTCACTCATCTAAAAAGAAATTTATCCAATCGTATTGCAAGGAAAATACTTGTCACCATGACAGTTCGGTTCCTCAAGCTGCATTTACTGATCTCATCTTTCACTCCAGTACCTTCATTGTATAATGTATCCTACTGGATCTTGTGCCAAAGTTACTTGAAATCCCCTCCTGCCAGAAATTTACTCTGTCACTAAATTCACTTTGTAAAAAAGAACATTAACTAAACTTAATCAGTTTAAAATGAGTTTCTAACTTCCATGATATTTTTGAATATTGAGCAATGGATAAAGTAAGATGATGGCTAGGCCACCAAAGATTTGGGGAGGAGTGATAATGAACTTTCAAAACCAGGAGTTAATGGCTTGGAGATGATGGGATGTTAGTTGAATCAGAGCAAGTACTCCATTTCTGATCTGGACATGTTGTGCCAGGACTGCAAGTGCATTAAGAGTTATTTTGTCTCCAGTTGGGCTAATGTGCGCAATGGCATCAAAGATCAAGTTTTAATCTTTCTGTTTCCTCATATGCAACACTATCTGCTGATTGATCTTCTCCTTGCTATGAAAAATGGGCAAGCGAGTCTTTATTTTAGGATTTATTGAGCCTGGGAAGGGGGTCAAAAGGATTAATGAAATTCGGTATTCTTTACTGTTACTGAGCGAAATTGAGTATGGAGTCTTGTCTGGTGGTGTCTAGATATTGAAATTGATTCTACTGGTCAGAAGTGAAGTTGCATAAAATTAGTTACGAATGATCTATTTTCTAACTGCTAAAAGTATTGAATTTCATTTGGTTAAATGAGCAAATTAGCAACTTCATTCTTGCTTTCTTCGGATCCTCCATTCAGCCTTCCATTAACCTGTGTTCTAATATTTTATTATTGACTTCAGTTAGACTTGCCTATTGAAATTAAATACAGAACAGCAACTAATAGTTAAAATGTGGCTTATTTTCACACACTTCAGTTTCCCGAGCAATTGCACAGGATCATTACCATTCATCCAGCTCATCCAGCTGTAGTCAGTTATTCTTCTCTGTACTGAGTATCATAAAAGCAGAATTAGTGAAACTTACAGAGACATAGAGCATCTCTTTATTCACTGCATTCTTGGAATAAACTAAAGTCCTGTTATAATCTGTATTTTTTTGGTCTTGGTTGATTCAGTGTTGAACTCAAAGAGGTTAATTGTATATAGTGGGCAGAGTATAATCCGTCCCAGCAGTCCAGGATGGAAATGTTTAGCACAAGATGTTTTATATATGTAAAATAACAGCAATTGTGTCGATCGCGACTATAGATCATTGTGATTTAATGGGATGGATTCATTTTTTAAAAACAGCACACTCAGTTGGGTGTATGTGTGGAGACAATCACCGTGCTCTGTGTTTGTGACTATTTTGTACACAGTAGAAGGGCTGGGAGTGAGAGTGAAAAGGCGGTCACAACGGGGAGTCGAACGAGAGAGAAAGGGACCTTGGTTGAAATGAGCAGTGCCTGTTCTCAGTGCCTGTGTGGGCTACTAATCAGCATGCATGGTCACACAGACTACAGCTCGACGAGTAGAAATAACTGGAAAATTTTATTAGCTTTTATTTTGCTGTGCGAAATTCACTTGCAGCTTACAGCACAGCAACATGTTTTTCTATAACAAAGTATCTTCCGCAATCAGCAGTCGGTATTGCCCCGAAATAAAAAGAAGTCACCGCCATGAAAGCCATAAAGCCCCTCAAGACCTCTATAGACTCTGTTTCAACCTTTTGTAACATCCACTTCTACAGGCGGTGAATGAACCTCCTCCTTTTACACTGTGGACTATAGACCCACCATTGAGTTTATCCTGAAGAAATGGATTTTAATTTCTTTTTAAGCATCAGTCCTGCCTTTCATAATAGTTTGGTTTTGTGTTGAGTGATGTGCATTTTGCTAAGTTGTACAGATATAATGAGCATTGGAAATTTGCAGGGAGGCAATTTCTAACATTATGAAGTGGTTCTTCATATTTCATTACAAATGTAAATCTCCAAAGAGTTGGGTATTTAGCAGAAGTAATGTTTAATAGTTCTGCTCTGATTTTGTCAAACTCTTGAGTGCATAATAGTTTCTAATTGTGTGCACACATTCTCAATGTATTTTTAGTTAACAACTGTAGAGCGATTGCCTGTTTGCACAAGTGGTAGTCATACTAGGACCTGTTTAATGAAGATAACTAGTTGCTGTACCTATAATATGCAGATAAACAAATGTTCTTCCTTCCTACCCGAACCCCCAACTGTGATGTGTTTTCCCCCTGCTCGCAATCTCTGATTGGACTTGTACATATGAGCTATAATGTAATGTGATGTTTTTATTGGAAAGATTCTCAAAATATAAATGGCATTTCTAGTGCAGACATTTATGGGAAGCTAAGGAAGTGATTGCTGGGCCCCTTGCTGGGATATTTGTATCATCAATAGTCACGGGTGAGGTGCTGGAGACTGGATGGTGGCTAACATATTTCAGAAAAGTGATTGGGAAAAGCCAGGCAATTAGAGACCAGTGACACTAATATCAGTGGTGAATAAGTTGGGGATTCTGAGGGACAGGATTTACATGTGTTTGGAAAGGCAAGGACTGATTAGGGATAGTCAACATGGCTATGTGCGTGGGAAATCATATCTCACTAACTTGATTGAGTTTTTATAGAGTCATACAGCATGGAAACAGACCCTTCGGTCCAACCAGTCCATGCCAAACAAAATCCCAAACTAAACTAGTCCCACCCGCCTGTTCCTGGCCTATAAATCTCCGAACCTTTCCTATTCTTGTATGCATCCAAACGTCCTTTAAGTGTTGTAATTGTACCCGCATCCTCAGGAAGTTTATTCCACACGCGAACCGCCCTCCTCTCTCCTTAAAAATGTGCCCCCAAGTCTTGAAATTCCCCATCTTAGCGAAAAGACAACTACTTCTATACATCTCATTATATTATACATCTCTATCAGATCACCTCTCAACCTCCTCCACTCCACTGGAAAAAGTCCCAGTCTATCCAACCTTTCTTTGTAACTCAAACCTTCCATACCCAGCAATATCCAGTTAAGTCTCTTCTGAATCCTCTCTAGCTCGGTAATAACTTTCCAATAACCGGGTGACCAGAACTGGACACAGTATTCCAGAAGAGGCTTCACCAGTGTCCTGTATAACCTCAACATAATGTCCGAACTCCTATACTCTAAGGACTGAGCAATGAAGGCAAGTGTGCCAAATGCCTTTTTAACCATCCTGTCTATATGTGACACAAGCTTTAAAGAATTATGTACCTGCACCCCTAGGTCCCTCTGTTCTACAACACTACAGAACCTACCATTAATTGTACAAGCCATACCCTTGTTTGTTGAACCAAAATGCGTTTATCCAGATTGAACTGCACCTGACATCTTTCAGCCCATTGACCCATTTGATCAAAATCCCGTTGTAATGTTAGAAAACCTTCTTCACTGTCTACAATGCCACCAATTTTGGTGTCATCCACAAACTTACCAACCATGCCTTCTACGTTCTCATCCAAATCATTTATATAAAATGACAAACAAAAGAGGACCCACAACCAATCCCTGTGGAACACCACTAGTGACAGGCCTCCAGTCTGGAAAGCAACCCTCCACCATCACTGTCTGTCTCCTGCCATTAAGCCAATTATGTATACAATTGGCAAGCTTGCCCTGAATCCCATGTGACCTAACTTTACTAATTAGTCTTCTATGTGGAACCTTGTCAAAGGCTTTCTTACAATCGAAATAAACAATGTCTTACTGGTCTGCCATCATCAGTCTTTTCGGTAACTTCCACAAAAAAATTACTCAAGTTTTTTTCTGCAGAGGTGACAAAGAAGATTGAAAGTAGAGCAGTGGATGTTGTGTATATGGACTTTAAGGTGTTCAACAAGGTTCCACATGGTAGACTGGTTAGCAAGTTTAGATCACATGGAATTGAGGGAGAGCTAGCCAATTGGCTACAGAATTGGTTTGAAGGTAGTAGAGAGTGGCGGTGGAGGGCTGTTTTTCAGACGGAAAGTCTGTGATCAGAGGTGTGCCACCAAGATCGTTTCTGGGTCCACTGTTTTTTGTCCTGTATGTAAATGATTTGGATGTGAAAATAAGAGAAATGGTTAGTAAGATTGCAGATGACAGCAAAATTGATGGTGTAGTGGACAGTGAAGAAGGCTATTATCGGACCTTGATTTGATAGAGTTTAACTTTGGTAAATATGAGGTGTAGCATTTTGGTAAGGCAAACCAGGGCAAGACTTAAACACTTAATGGTAGGGTCCGGGGAGTGTGTTTGTCAGTTCATTGAGTATACGAGTTGGTGTGTCGTGTTGTGACTGTACATGTTTGGTTAGACTGCTTTTGGAATACTGCATTCAATTCTGGTCTCCCTGCTATAGGAAAGATATTATCAAGCTTGAAAGTATATATAAAGTTTACAAGGACGTTGCTGGGGTTGGAGGGTTTGAGTTATAGATCGAGGCTCAAAAAGCTTGGGTATTTTCCCTGAAACCTCAGAAGCTAAGGGGTGACCTTTATAGAGGTTTATAAAATTGTGAGGGGTGAATACCCAGGGTAGGGGAGTCCAAAGTTGGAAGGTGTAGATTTGATTTAATTTGATTTATTGTTTGATTTGATATATTAGGGAGGCAATGGTCTAGTGTTATTGTTGTTGTACTGTTAATCCAGAGACCCAGATAACGTTCTGGGGACCCGGGTTTGAATTCTGCCATGGCAGATGGTGGAATTTGAATTCAATGAATATCTGGAATTAAGAGTCTAATGATGACCGTGACTCCATTGTCGATTGTCGGGAAAAACCTGTCTGGTTCACTCATGTCCTTTCAGGAAGGAAACTGCCATCCTTACCTGGTCTGGCCTACATGTGACTCCAGACCCACAGCAATGTGGTTGACTCTTAGGTTGCCCTCTGTGCAATTAGGGATCGACAATGACAGCTGCCCTAGCCAATGATACCCTCATCCTGTGAATGAATAAAACAAAAATTGCAGTCACAGCTTTGTTTATGTTTAAATTGAGAGGGAAAGATACTCATGGACCTTAAGGCGCAACTTCTTCACACAGAGGGTGGCGCATTTAAGGAATGAGCTGCTAGAGGAAATGTTGGAGGTGGGTACAATTACAAAATTTAAAAGGCATCTGGGTGGGTACGTAAATAGGAAGGGATTTAAAAGATATGAGCTAAATGCTGGCAAATGGGACTAGATTAATTTAAGATATCTGGTCAGCATGGACAAGTTGGTATGGCTTCAACCAGTAGAGGGTTTTTCCTTGATTCCATTGACTCTAACTTTGCTGGGCCTTCTTGATACAGCACTCAGTCAAATGCTGCTTTGATGTCTTTCATCTCACCGGGAACAAGGCAGGAGTACGGTGTCAAAATGAAGCAAACTGGCTTTAGGATGAAAAACAGACAGCTGGGCTAAAAGGTAGCTATCTGAATTGACAGATGACTGTCCTCCCATCAAATCAGTATCAAGATGGTCAATATGAGGGCTGTAACACATTATTAAACTTATCCAAATTGGACATATTGGGAAACGAATTTCAACAAAAATGAAGGAGGTCACATTTTGGTGAGAAAAATGAAGGCATATATGAGTTGGAAACTAAAACATCCAAGTGAAGTGCGGGAGAAAGAGACTTTTAAGTAAGCTTTAAAAAATCGTTCTAGCAATGACAGGTTAATAAGACTTCTGTTTAGAGGCAGTATGTACAGCTGTCTCTTGCTTTTCCTTCAAATTTTCTCTTGAAGTGCTTATTTGTTTACAGATTTGCAGATTCTTGATACTGGCAACTCATACAAATTATCATTTTTGGTGTGAATGTATTGGTTCCTGACCTCCGATGGAAGGAATCTGAGTGAACCCCATTCTGTCCCTCCAATTTGCCTGTGAAATGCTGTTTAACAGAGGTTGGTGAAAAATTATCCGGAACGAGCCCTTTACCCACAAGTCCTCACACTCGACCCCAAGGTAATGCACAGGCCTTGAAACTAGTTGTAAATTTGTTGCTGTTACCTCGGCTAAAACTAGATCAATCATATCATAGACCAAATCAGATATCTTCCTGGGTCTGTTAGTGCCGTACTTTTTCCTATGGGAGAAGTGGTTTATTTCCCTAAAATTATAGTGCAGGGGAACATCCAGTACAGATACTCATCATCACTTTGGAATGTGAGCAATTCTCACGTCTAAAGGGAGATATCAAGAAAGCCCTTTCTGGCTAAATGTTTACATACAAACCACAGAGAATGGCTTCTTTGTAAATATTTTCAGTCACTGTGCTGTCTACTAACCGTAGAGATGAACAATAAAACAATTTAAATTACAGGTAAATGAGAGGTGTCGAGCTTCTTTGTGGTTCACACAGTGCTGTCACCAGTGAGTTGGTTTCGGGTTTCAGTAACAGGCTGATACAGGTTTTTTTGAAAGGGGTAATGGATTAGCTGTACAGCGCAGGGAATGAGGAGAGAAACTAGCTGAGGCTACGCCTTCAGTTACTAACCTCTCCTATCTAGTCCGCTATGCAAGCACTGCTGTGCCACCCAGGTGGGTTTTTTTTAAAAAAACACCTAACAATATGTGATGGCAATGGACAAAGATGGTACAAAGCACGTAAGGGCTGAAATCCGGACAGTGGTTTATAGCTGTTGCTTTGGCACATTTCTGCGGTTAGGATGTGTTCCTGCAGACAGCAGTTCTGCTGCAGGGCAAAAAAACTAATGGAGATTTTTGAAGAACTGTCTCAGTAGTCACTGTATGATTTATTTATATACTTTGATTTTAGAAGAATGAGGAACATATATCCTGACGTTTAAAATATTATTAATTGCTAAGGCGACAGCAGTGTTCTATTCTGTATTATTGATGTTTCAATGGTCAAAACTAGAGTGTAAGGAGAAATGTTGCAGATTTTTAAAAATCAGTATTATACATCCTTAAGTGCTGCTTTTGTCATGGCTTTTTCTCCCCCTGACTGCTACTGTGAATGACCTCTAACCTCATGCAATTCAAACCAGTCTGATGTAGATTTTGATAAATCCCTACAGGCATGTGGACTTTTCAGTTCCTGGAAGTTTTAACAACTTCTGAATACAGTGATACACATCCCCTGTAGGCAACCAGACCCCATTGCAAAAGGGATTCTTTCAGTTCAGAGCTTGCTAGACCAAAGAAAATTGCTCATTTTCATGGTGCAGAGATAAGCTACATAACAGCAAAGCAAATTTCATTCTATAAAGTGTTGGTCAAGTTGATAGGTCCGACAATGTCCCTTGGTCTCGTTCTCTCTTGCTCATTCTTCCCCTTGCTTTCTCACACCCCCTCCCCCCACTCTTTTCTCCTGTTCCTCCCCCACCCTAGTGCTTGTCCCACCTGAAGGCAACTTCAAGCTAGGCGTCACTTTCATAATTGTTTCATCCAGTTTTCTTTTCTCAATTTTTTACCCACTCAAGTATTCATATGGGTCATATGAGGGGAAGTTGAACTTTGACTAGTGACCTTCATGTTCCCTGACACTTGTGATGTGCTTAGTCTTTAACACAATGCTGGATTTCTTGAAGGCTTGCCAGGAATGAATAACAATGAGCTATAATGTTGCAACAAGCAAAAGTGACTCATTCAGATTTTGGGCTATATAAGCAGTTTAATAAACAAGTTTGAACATTACTTTTTAAAATGTTCATGTACTTGATATGTGTGTTGAATTATTGGAAATACAAGGGCTTCGCCATCTAATGCCTTATGTAAGTTTATTGTTCTTTGGTTATCCAAAATAGACATGTACGCTCATTATTGTACACTTAGTCATCAGAAAGTATTGATATGGCTGGGTCCAGTTCAGTTTCTGGTCAATGGTAACCCCCAGGGTGTTGAGAGTGGGAGGAGAATTCAGTGATGGTAGCACCATTGAATTTCAAGGGGGCAGTAGTTAGATTCTCTCTCCTTCAAGACAGTAACCCCCAGGATGTTGACAGCAGGGATATTCTGTGATGGTAACACCACTGGATGTTGAAGGTGGGTGAATCATTGATGGTGATGCTATTGAACATCAAGAGGGTGAAGGTTAGATTCTCTCTTGTTAGAGATGGTAACCTGAGGATGTTGATCATGGGGTAGGGTGAGTGCGAGATTCAGTGATGGTAACGCCATTGAACATCAAGGGGGCAATGGTTAGATTCTCTCTTTTTGGAAACAGTAGCCCCCAGGATGCTGATAGTGGGGGTGAGATTCAGTGATGGTAACACCATTGAAGGTCAAGGGTGATGGCTAGATTCTGTCTTGCCTGGCATTTGTGTGGCATGAATATTACCAGTTGTCAGCCAAAAACTTTATACTGTTTTGAATTCCAATTCCCATGTGTTTCCCTGCCTAACCTCTACCTTCTGAGCTGTTGAGTTCCAAAGTCTCTCAGCCATTTGTGAAGTCAGTTCTCCTCATCATTGTCCTGAAAGAATGGTCTCTCCATTTCAAAGTAAGCCCTTCCTGCGAACCACCACAGATGTAGTTCCATCCTTTGCTAAGTAAGGAGACCAGACCAGCAACACAGTATTCAAAATGTGTTCTCACCAATAACTGAAGGGTAACCACTTTATTTTGCCTGAATGCAGACAGAACAGAGTTTTTCACTGTATCTTGGTACGTGTGACAACAACGAATCCAATCAAACATGACCGTGTAATTAAGATTTGTGATGATGGCATCAGAATGGAGGGGAATCGTAATGTGGTGAATGTATGTCAATGAGCAGGAATTTGAGGTGGTAGGGAAGCTAGATAAACGTATAGTGGGTCGAAGAGAAGAGATGGTGATAGGTTTGAGATCAAGATTTGACTCTAGGAGTTGGGACGTCCTGTTGGGATTATACAGCACATTGGTGAGGCCTGTTCTGGAGGACTGTGTCCAGTTCTGGTTGCCCTGTTATATGAAGGACATTATTAAGCTGGAGAGGGCTCAAGAGATTTCCCAGAAATGTTGCTGGGTATGGAAAGTTTGAGTTTCAAAAAGGCAGGAGAGGCTGGGACTTTCTCACTAGAGCATTGGAGGTTGAGAGGAGACCTCGCAGAAGTTTATAAAATCATGAAGGACACCGATAGGGTTAATGGTAATTGTCGTCCCCTGAGGATGGGGGATTTCAAGACCATTGTGAAGATGAGAGGAGAGAGATTTAAAAAAAAGATGAGGGGCAAATTTTTTACACAGTGGTTTGCATATGGAATGAACTTCGTGAGGATGTGGTGGATGTGGGTACAGTTACAACGTTTAAAAGACATTTAAATAAGCACATGAATAGGAAAGATTAGAAGGATATGGGCCAGATGGGACTAATTTAGTTTGGGATTATGTTCAGCATGGACTGGTTAGACTGAAGGGTCTGTGTCTGTGCTGTATGACTGAGCCAGGGTGTTGGAGATGGCAGGAGAGGGTAGGACAAGCATGATTTGATTTGATTTATTATTGTCGTACATCCCAAGATACCGTGAAAATTATTGTTTTGCGTGCTATCCAGGGAAATTGTACCTTACACAAGTACATCAGGGTCATAGAAAAGAATACAGAATATAGCGTTACAGCTACAGAGAAGGTGCAGGGGAAGATCAACTTTCATACACAAGAAGTCCATTCATAAGTCTGATAACAGTGGGGAAGAAGCTGTTCTTAAATCTGTTGGTACATGTTTTCAATCTTCTGCCTGATGGAAGACGGTGGAAGAGAGTATAACCAGGGTGGGATTATGTTGGCTGCTTTCCTGAGACAGTGGAAAGTGTAGATGGAGGAAATAGAAGGAAGGGTGGTTTTCAAGATGAACTGGGCCGTGTTCACAACTCTCTGTAATTTCTTGCGGTTTTGGGTCAAACGGTTGCCATAGCAAGCTGTGATGCATCTGGATAGGATGCTTTCTATGGTGCATCTATAAAAATTGGTAAGTGTCATTGTGGACTTGCCGAATTTTCTTAGTTTCCTAGGGAAGGAGAGGCGATAGTGTGCTTTCCGGTTGGACGCACCAGGACAAGTTATTGGTGAAATTTACTCCTCGGAACTTGAAGCTCCTGACCATCTCCACCTCAGCGCCAATGATACATACAGGGGTATGTGCTCTGCTCCACTTCCTGAAGTCAGGAACTGGCTCCTTCGTTTTGCTGACTTTGCGGGAGAGATTGTTGTCTTTACGCTATGCCATCTATCTGTTTCCTGCACTCTGTCTCGTCGTTGTTTGAGATCCAACCCACTAGAGTGGTGTCATCAACAAATGTGTAAATGGAGCATGGAGGTGTCTGTGATTCCAATCTTCCCCCTCACTTCATCTCCCATTTTTGTTTTTAATAAAATGTCTGCCTGTTCACGTACATAATTTTTTGAAGTTTGATCATAGGCTAACAGAGTGGTTAAGAAGGTACAAAAACAGACATTGCTGGGAGCTCAGCAGGTCTGGCAGCATCTGTGAAGAAAAAGTCAGTTAACTTATTGCATCCGGTGAGCCTTCCTCAGAACTGTGTTTGACACGCTTGCCTTCATTAGTCAGACCTTTTGAGTACAGAAATTGGGATGTCATGTTGAGGTTGTACAGGACAAAGGTGAGGACTCTTCTGGACTGCAGTGTCTAGTTCTGGTAGCCCTGTTACAGGAAGGATATTATTAAATTGGAAAGGGTTCAGAAAAGATTTACCAGGATGTTGCCGGGATTGAAGGCTTTAAAGTATAAGGAGAATAGGTTGGAACTTTTTTTCACTGGAGGTTGAGGGATGACCTTATAAGGGTTTATAAAATCATGAGGGGCATGGATAAGGTAAATGGCAGGTGTCTTTTCCCTAGGATGGGGGATTTCAAGACTGGAGGCATATTTTTAAGCTAAGAGGAGAAAGATTTTTTAAAAAAAAACTTCTTCTACACAGAGCAGTTTGCGTTTGGAATGAAATTACTGAGGAAGTGGTGGATGTGGGTATGATTACAATGTTTAAAAGACATTTGGATAGGTGTATGAATAGCAAAGGTTTGGAGGGATATGGGCCAAGCGCAGGCAGGTGGGACTAGTTTAGTTAGGGATTATGTTTGGCATGGACTGGTTGGACCAAAGGGTCTGTTTCCATGCTGTATGACTCTGACTCTATGACTATGAACGACAATTATAAATTTCAGCTCCAAACATGAGACTTATCTTGATAGCCTACACCAATGTTTCCCAAAACCTTTTCCTCCATGAGTGAATCTTAAGGCTTGGAAATTGTCACGACTGCTTGCTGAGATCTGTGAAAGCGGGATAAGGTGTGGGGATGCAGTGAATGTGGGAGTAGTGGGAGGACAGTTGATATATTTCAGCCAGAGCTCCACAGCAATCATTGCCTTGGATATCATGACCCGCAAATTTTGCCTTGTGACTAATTTGTGGTCCCAACCTCACTTTGGGAAACCCTCTCCTTCAAAGTTGAGATTTCCAGCGGTGAGTTAAAGAGACCTCCAGCAATCTTTCTGCTACTTCCTTTTGCTTTTGTTCTTTTTTTGGGTGATTTCTCTCTTTGTAATATTGAATAGTTGAAGGGAAATGAAAAGTTCACAATATCACATTGGATCTTTTCTAAATAAGCCTACAACGAGATACTGGTGTGGGTTGCCCCAGAGTCATAAAAAAGATCAACAAATAACTAATTTAAACATAACCATAAGACAAAGGAAGCATATAAACCTTAATATTTGTCCCACGGTATATCATAAATGAAGGAAACTTTATAAAGGCAACTTTTGTTTTCTCAGCACACTTGTTTTTGCTATTATTTATAACTGTACACTGTCTTGGGGGAAATTGACCTGTAGTCCACATTTGCAATCCCCACACTAATCCAATAAATTCATTGTTTGTACAATACATGCAAATTTGCATTTGTTAGTTTTGAATTCTGTTTATCTGCCTAACTTGGTAATTGATTGCCTATGAAAATTAATTCAAATAATCTATCTTCTGTTTTGTATCAACCTAACAAGATTATACTTAGTTTCTGCATCTAAGCAATTTAAGCAGAAAAGATACATGAATCTAAACACTGACCCCAAGATACTCCACTCAGCACTCCTACTTTATCTTTCACAACTAGACCATTTTGTGTTTTTCTTTTAAACACAGTTTTATCTTCTACCCTGGGTTTGAAAGAGAAGGCCATTCAGTGCCTTGGCCTTGTTCTACCCTCTAGTTACTTTATACATGCTGTGTAATCCCATCTACCACACCTTTCTTCCATATTCCATGTCACCTTTATGTAACAAAAAAGTCTCAGCAGATTTTGCCCTGAAAATTTCAATTGACTCATGCCAGCAGCCTTTTTGGGAGCAAGTTCCAGATTTCCACTACCCTCAATCTGCAGGACATAGGAACATATGAATTGTCATTGATAATCACTCACTAATGAATATGATTGTCCACTTATACAAATTCTGTGTAGGAACATAGTAATAGCAATAGGTCATTTAACCTCTCAAACCTGTTTTGCTGTTCAGTGAGACCTTAGCTAATCTGCAACCTACCTCCATATACCCTTTTTGCTTGCTAGTTTCATTCCTAATTAAGTTTGGGTTTTAGTTTAGTCAGAGTTTCATTTGGGGGTTTTGCCAAAACTGCTTTATGAGTCTGAGTAATTTATGAGGGACTAATGCAATCTAATTACGAAATCCTCAAAATATTTGAGGTCTATTAATTGATTTTGATTTTTTTATTTTGATTTTGAATTTATTGTCACGTACTGAAATACGGTGAAAAGCTTCATTTGCAAGCGGTACAGGCAGATCACAGCAAGCAAAGGATGTACAGATCAAAAAGACTTAGAAGCATATAGGTTACATTGCAGGTTACATTATTTGAGGCTAGAATCCATTCAACAGTCTGATAATGGCTGAAAAGAAGCTCTCCCTGAACCTGCTTGTGCACGTGTTCCTTTTTGAAAATTCCCTCTTTGGATTCAAGTGACTGCTAATAGCTAGACACCTGCTGCATAGGTGTGTGATAACATCTCTGAACAGGGTGATGGGACTTCTGTGGCACAGGCGCTGTAGTAATGTCCGGCCTCTGGGCCCAAAGCCGGTTTGAAACCCCACCTGTTCCAGACGTGTCATAATATCTCTGTACAGATTGTTTAGAAGATCATAGAATCCCTACAGTGTGGGAACAGTCCCTTCAGCCCAACAAGTCCACACCAACCCTCAGAGCATCCCACTCGGACCCGTCTGCTATAACCCACCTAATCTACACATCCCTGAACACTAGCATTGCCAATCCACCTACCCTGCACATCTTTGGACTGTGGGAGGAAACCGGAGCACCCCGACGAAACCCACGCAGACACAGGGAGAATGTGCAAACTCCACACAGACACTCACCTGAGGGTGGAATCGAACCCGGGTCCCTGGCACTGTTCAAACAAAAATGTCTGTAATGTTACAAAATAGTTGGTTAGGTGAGGCTCCCTCCGAAAGGCTGACTACTGAATTCAGATTCTGAATGATTTTATGGCACTGGAAACATACAGGCATGTGGTGGTACCTTCTTGTAAAGGCCTTTCAAGAAGTTGGCATTGGCTTAATCTATTACCTTGCTCCTATTCTTGCAACTGCAGATTATTCTATCCTTTATGACTACGTGCAGTGTAGCACAAATAAAGCAATGAAGGTGTAAGAAAGTTTTAGAATATTGTAAACAAATGTTGGTATTTTCAAGAGGGATGTCAATATTGATTATTTGATTTGAAATGTATAAGTTGCACTACATAAATAATCGAAACGGTTTGACTCATTTAATCAGCCACTCTGGTTGATGAAGCACAAAGGACCTTTTGATGACTGTGGTTAAGTTTCTGAATGATTACTGTAATCTGCTTTACTTTCAGCCACATATTGAAGTAATGCAATGGGTTTTCACGTGCGATAATGCTGACACAATCCTGTAGAGGTTCAGGCATGTACCTGTTGCAGTTGCCATAACGTGACAGCATTTCAGATATGTGACTGATGGATTATTCTAGGAGTTTAGTTTTGTGGTTTCTCTGAAGGATATTTGGGATGAGCTAACCAGCCACAATTCAAATGGTTCATCCTAATCAGGCTAAGGCTGTCAGATTTGGAATCCAATTGGAGGTATTAATATTACTGTAGAATCAGCATAATATAAGTGAGAAATTTGCCTTCTTCCTCTCATTCACCCCACCACCCGTATCCACACACATACACCTATGTTCAACTTCTGTAAAGTATTTCTACATTTGAACTGTTCCTGCTTCCTGTTTGGGATGTGTGTCAATGATTTAAATCTCCACCTAGAGAGGTAGATCTTATCTTAGTCTTGTAGGTTCACTGAAATCCAATTTCAGGCTAAACTCTAAATTCAGTGAACGAGCTTCAGACATTTACGTAACTTAGACGGAAACACTACTCCCTAGGACATATTTTTAGGGGCTAGGCCTGTAACTGTTATTTCCTGGCACTTGTTCATGTTAGGGATGTAAATGTAAGGGGGTCCCATACCCTTTACAATTGTTTGCATTCTTATCCTGTATAAAAGAGTTTGTAGTCCTCCTGTAACTCAGTTGGCATACGCACTATCAAATATGGAGCTGAACCATTCAGATCTGGAAGGTCCCAGACTTGAGATGCACTGAGTTGACGTAACAGTGCAAAAATATTACCTTGTTGCAGTTGCCTCTGGTGCATCTGAATATGGAAAGGTTGGGGGAAAAAAAAAAGCCATTCTTTACTGTTTCATGATCCCTGCTAGCAAGTCATGTTTAGCTAGTTAATGGAATAGGATCGAAATCTAGTGTAAGGTCTCTTCCAGGTATATCAGTCTATTAATACTTAGTGTCCAGATAGTATTCATGAAGCCAAACTTCCACATTGGTTTGTAGCTTCTTAAGAGAGATTGCTCAGGGGACCTTTATAAATGAAAAAAAAGTTTTTCTTTGGTGCTGTTGATTGGAAGAAGCATATTTTGCCTGCAATATTGGCAGAACTTCTACCCTACTGTTTTTGGAATAGTACAGGGATGCCAGTTATCCACTTGAGCTGGCGGAACCTCACTGTGTCACACAGTAAAGAAAGAATTAAAGAGCTTGCACTTCTGTTGAGGATTTCACTGTCTTTGGACGTTCCCAAGCACTTTACAAGTAATAAATAATAATTCCTGTTATAGTGGAAGAAAACAGTACAACCAGTTTCTGCACAGTAAGAACCCACAGACAACAATGTGTTAATTGCCATACAATTTTGGTGATTTTTGAATGAGGGCTAGATATTTTCCAGAAAACTAGAAGAATTTTCCTACTCTTCAAAATGCCCACTCAAAAGATCAGATAAAGCCTCGGTTTAATGTCTGAAAGTAAAGATGACTCAGTTGTGCATTGAAGCATTAGCATAGATTGTGTGCTTAAGTTTCTTAATTTGTGCTAAGTTCAAGGCCAGGAGTGGTGCTTAAACAGAGAGCCTTTTGACTCGGGTTAGAGTCCAGCCTACAATGCCAAATCACTTTTCAGAGCATTAGGTGTTTTGGTCTCTAGTTTGTTGACACTGTCCCTTTCCATATTAGCAAGTATCTCTGCCATCAAAAATTGCTACTCAGCACCAATCCTTGACTCAATTGATGAATGAACTGAGCTATGCTTATGACAAATAGTCCATCTCTTTCAAAAGAAAGAATTGAGGTTGCATTAGTACAGTATTTTATCATATGTTTCAGGAAAAATCCCACAGCTTTTAGCATCCAATGCTTTGTTACACTGCAGTACACCATTAATGAAGCAGTGCCAGTGAATAACTAGTTGATTTGTTTTTGATAAATGCTTGTTGACTACGAAATGTAGATTGTGATACTAGGAAAAGCTCCAGCTCTTCTTTATATTTTCACAATTGAATCTTCCAAGTGCACAGGACCAAGCAGATAGCAACTTGGTTTAACAACTCACTTGCTGGCCTGCAGTGTTGGCAACCAAGCATTCTGTCCTCTCTGGAGTGTTATCCATGTGCTCTAGCCTTAAAGTGGGACTTTTACACTTAACCTTCTGACACATGCAGAAAGCTATTGTTTTCAGAATAGATCTGAAGGATTTAGGTCTTCATCTTTTCTGTTGCTGTTAGCAGGAAGGTTTATTGTAATTTATCTAAGACAACATTTAATAGAGTTGAGAATAAAGGTTCTAAATTGTTTAAGCTACATCCAGCTATGAAACATGATTTAAAATTTTATCGAAGTTCATACCAGCATGCTTCCTTTGCTTAGCAAGTTACGTTCTGAAACATCTTTCAAAACTTCCATTGGATGCTGTTCTGAAAACCAAGCGAAAGTACTCACACACAACTTTGTGAGCAACTTCATAAATGCCAGGCAAGTCTTCATTTCAATAAATGCTCCACTAGAATGTCTCCCCCCCGCCCAACCTCTGCCAATCAAAATAGATTCTATCAAGCTTTTGATTTTTTTTTCTTTAATTATTCCTATAAATTTGGATTTGGCCATGGAACATATGCGATGTGGACTTGCTCTTGATGTTATTTGAAGGTTCCGTTATGATTATGTCTTAAATTATGAACCAACAGAATCCAGAGTTGCACCAACTTAGAAAGAGAATTTTTGCAATTGATGTTTAACCCACTTATATTTGGGTTCACAACCGTTGATCTGGAATGTAGTACCTGTAAAAGTTAGAAGAAACGTAACAACAAATTTGTAGGGCTATGAGCAAACACATGAGAATAATTGAATGCCTGTTACAAAGAGTTTCCACAAACTTGATCATCCAGTAGCCCTATGTTTCACAACTCTATGTATATAAAAGGTTGGATGAACCACTAATGCACAGCATTCCTATCTTGTCCTTCTGCTGCTGGCAGTATCTTCAGTACATGAAACTTTGACATTGGTATGCTTTGGATTGCACATGTTATACTTGGGATCCTCGAATATTTAGTACCTTGAGGCCAGTTTTGTGTATCAAATCCAACTTAATTTTGCAGTAAGGAAGTTTAGGATCTCTGTTAGTCATTCCGGGGTGAGAGATATGAGACATGTATGCAAGGCTGCCTGTATTGAGTAAAGTATTGAACTGATCCTGGACAGCAATTAGGCAAACTCTCATAAGAATTGAAGGAAAACATTTTGAGGAGACCGAACCATAAGTGATGAGCCTTTTGCATGCCTCACAATAACTAGATGAAATGCTGCATAGAATGGCTTCCCTGCCCATTTGTAGAATTTATTTGTGTGTTACAGGACTGTTGAAGTTGAAGGTACTTGACAACAAAATAAGTACACCATTTGAGATAACAAGGTGTAGAGCTGGATGAACACGGCAGGCCAAGCAGCATCAGAGGAGCAGGAAAGCTGACGTTTCGGGCCTAGGCCCTTCTTCTGCAGTTCCTACTATCAAGTACACCATTTCCTTGGTTAGACAAAACATCAAGCCGTATGTTTTGGAAGAAGCAGCAGTGAATGGAAATGCAATTTAAGTGTATCAAATGATATTTATCCCTCAACCAATATGAGTCAAAGGATTATTTAAAAAAGAAAACTACTGAATGATTCGCTCGCTGCTGATCTGGGGATCTTGCATTGTGCAAATTGGCTGCTGTGTTTCTGCATTACTTAACTGACAACATTTCAAAAGTACTTTCATACACTTGGGATATTTTGAGTTTGTGAAAGGCACTAAATAAATTCCGGTTCCTCCTTTCTGTGGTGTTGAGCATTTAAATGGAGTAAAAGAACAAACAATTCTTCGTATGAAAGAAAAAAGGCACCTAGGTGTAAATTATTAGAGTAACATTGGTTAAGGCCTGAGAGCATCTACCTTTCTCTTGGTTGTAGACTGGCAAAGGATGCTAGAAATGAGGAAGTAAATACTTTTCAAATGTAAAGGATACATTTTGTTGAGGGGCCATTTTAACATAACTATAAAAGCATTTAGTTATTTTTGATGTGCGTGACATCACTGACATTTTGGTTTGGTGTGAAAAAAGATCAAGGTTGGGATAGGTAACAAATGGAAACTTGGGTATCTATTGTGAATTATGCCTGAAGTGCAGTTCAACTGATTAATTTGACTTTTGTTTTGAGCTTGAGCTATCTATCTTCTATTATAAAACTTACTTTAAGTCACCCATTGACTCCATGCACTTCTTAAAAGTTCAGTTTCTCCTCCTGTTACACATGCACGCATTCAACATTGTATCAACTTTCCAGTGCCTTCAGGGACACAGTATATGACACAGAAGATGGATTCAAGTGATCAGTATATCTTTTGTATTTGGAAAATTACACTGGCGACGAATGTGTCCTCACTTTTCAGGATGAAAGCAGTGTTTTGGGACTTTTTGTCCAAGGGTTTTAAGAATATAATGCCTACAGACACAACTAGTAGTTCTTTGGACCCTACCCAGTACATACTATGTTTTACTCTCAGTTTGAAAGTCTATGAAGTTCAGTGGGTATTTTGCTGAAATCTAATTCATTCAGATGTCAATGAGAAATTTTTAAATGTGCTGTCACATCATGAGCACTACCCTCTTAAATGATGGGTTGCATTCTTTCCCATTGGAAACACAATCTTGAAAGGGATCTCTTCAGGACGCATTTTAGCACGTGTAGGAGTGGTCCCTTTTAGATTACACATGGAAGAAAGTCAATATGAGAAAGTGCTTAATTTTTGGTATTTTGGTGTTTGAAGATTTGCTGCAAGCATTTTTAACTTGGTGAAAATTGCTCTGTGTTTGGACATTCAGTAAATACAAATGTTTCTTTGCATCTGGAGTCCCTCGCCATATTATTTGGGTGCTGTCCTATTGTTTCTTAAACTTTTTGAGCATTTTTGTTAGGCCACTGCTATCCATTTGTGGCTAATCATTACAGGTCAACACAAATGAAAATGATGGTGTCTTACAACGCATAAGGAAAATTAGTGGAATGTTGCACCTGTTCCACAGGGCTGATTGGATGTTGTCATGTTCGTAAAGCCAGTGCATTCAGCAGTTGAATATGGTCAACAGAACCAGGTAGCATCCCATTTTCTGAGGAAACTTTGCAGCTCAGGCAAAATCCTTTGCCATCCTAGCAGTTGTCTCAGTGTAACTAGATTGTTTTGTTTCCCCATTGTTTCACTGGCATTTGATGCTAATTGTTGTATACTTTAATTCCATCTTCATCAAGAAAATCTGTTTTACACAGGGAGGAACCAGTATCAGACAGACACTAAGATTGCAGGATCACAATTTTACTCGCACGATGCACTGGGCAGGTTGGTAGAATGAATGCATTTAAAATAAAATTCAAGGGGAAACCATTGAATTAAATTTTAAGAAAATCACTGTAATGAACTATTTTACATGTATGCAACTACATAACTTCAAAAGCAATAAATCAATCTCTGAATATTTGCACTTGGCAAAATAACCCTTTGTTAGCTTTAAACTATATCTTTAATTCCTACCAAATCTGATCTACTGGAGAATCCAGCACTGCTTAAAAAGGGATGACTTCAACCACGAGCACAAACTTCTTTTATTGCCATAATTTGATTTGGGGAAATAGGTCTCCACCCCCTCCCTCTCCCTTGCCCTATCCTCTCTCCATTTACCCCCTTCCTTCCCACTCCCTTTACTCCCTTCCCATCTCTCTATTCCCTTAACCCCTCCTTTACCCTTCCCTTTGCCCTCCCACCTCCCACTACCTCCTTTCCCCCACCTTTACCTTCCTCTTCCCCCACCTTTACCTTCCTCTTCCCCTCCCCCACCTTTACCTCCTTTCTCCCACCCACCTTTGCCTCCCTGCCGCTTCTAACTCCCTTTGCCTGCCCCCCCCCATTTCTACCTCCCTTCTCCTTGTGCACCCCCCTCCACCTCCACACCTCCCACTTCCTCCTCCCACTTCCTGTTCCCACATGGCAGGGTCCAGAACAAGGGGATATCAATACAAGGTACATCTTGGACCCATGTTGATGTGTTAGCATTGTTAAGACTAAAAAAGCTAGTTTATCCTCAGTGTATCGCTGATTAAACAGCACTTAACTTGCTGAGTGACAACAGGTCAATGGCCAGTAATTTCATGGATCACCAGATACATTGTTAGAAACGATATTGTTGACATTTGTAGCCTGAAGTTTTGTTTAATCGGTGCATGGTACAGATTACATTAAACCCTTTAAAGAAAGCATGTTCATCCCTTAATGAAGAGAACTCATCTATTTACCAAATTCGTAAAAGATAAGTTGACTCATTTGCAGTTTTCTCTGTACAGCCTGAACAGTTCTCCATATTATAGACAAAATAATAACTCGACATGAATCTTGGCAGTTAATGAGGACTTGTCATTTTACCATGATATGTGCTGCACTCCAAATCTCTTCTCACCCACTGAATTGGACTTATTTGCTAATTAGTAGGCAGCTGATTAAATTTGTTTTTTGGTTTAGTGTTGCTATATAGACCAGCATTTACTGCCCGTCCAGAACTACCCTTGAAAGGGTAGCAACAAGCCACTGTCTTGAACCACTGCAAATAGTGAGGATAAAGTTTGGAGGATCACTATGGAGATGTTAGTGGACTATTGAGCTTTCCTGCTCCTCTGATGCTGCCTGGCTGCTGTGTTCTTCCAGCTCCACACCTTGTTATCTCGGACTCCAGCATCGGCAGGTCCTACTATCTCTGAGCGGACTATTGTGGGTGTTTACAGTGGGCTGCCTCCCTACACAGCAGTGTTGCGAGAGGGAAGACATGACTTTCTAATTACAGTATGCTTAGCTGCATCACAATTGGCTATCTAACATTTGTTTATCTTGCTTTATCGTTGACGTGTATGCTGCTGTTGCATCACTTGAAGAGAGTGGGTGTCATTGGCTAATTTGAGAATTAGCTTGTCCCCATTTTCATTGTATTTCTTCCATCAAGGGTTTCCATTACTCTCCCTGGAGGCATTCATCTACCCAACATTTTTGGCTTCTTCTGGATGTAGCCTTGTCATTTAACTAACGTCTCATGCTTGACGTTCACCAGTCATGCTGTTTACTGTTGGTGTGGTACTGCCTTTTACACCTGAACAGCAGAAGAGTTTTATTTTAAGTTTCAAAAGGATACAAAAAGAAATATTCAGTCTAACCAGCTGTATTGCAGCTGACTGAGCTCTGCCTTTCTTTCCTCATGTTACTGAGAAGATTAACCTGAGGCCATTTAGTCTGTCAGAAATGTTGGGTTGCGATAACTGACAGCTGGTCTGTGATGTTGCTTAAGCTTACATCTTCACTTCATTTTCTGCATGCACGGGAATGGGGGATGGTGGTAAAGGCGGGCAGGACCAAACCTTCAGACAAATGACGTAAAACTAACATCAAAGAAAACGAAAGAATGAGCAAGGCTGTATGACCTACAGCATGACCCCATGGGGGACTTTGTTTGCATTTTTTTTAAATGGTCAAGAGACCTGACATTTCCTGAGAAGTGGGAAAGACTGTTGGAGGCTGCATATTAGATATTGAAATGCAAATTATTTAAAAGTACATTGTTCAGATCAACCTCGGACTTGCCCCAGGCTGTAGTCAAAATGGCTTAATTCATATGGCAGTGTTTATTTCTCCTCCAGTTTCCTCTCTTGTGGATGTTCCTGCTGGGATACCGTATTCAATGTTAGCTCTCTTGTTAACCGGTCCGAATGGTGATCCTTCAGGTGGAACCAGTGATATTGTGAGGGGGCAGGCTATCCTCAACAGAAGAGCATGTATTGGGGGCAGATCTAGTGTCAGTCATTGCTGACTAATGACACATACAAGTCAGAGGGCTGTGTGTTCAAACCCTGTGCAAGTACTTGAGCAGAAAATATAGGCTGGCATTCCGATGATGTACTGTAGGAGTTCTGCACTAATTAGTGCAGTATCTTTGATTCAGGCTTCATTTGCCATTTAGTATCTTAATAAGATGCAATAAGACTATTTTGAAGTTGTGCAGGAGAGTTGTCACCACTGTTCTGGTCAATATTTATTCCTGAACCACACCTGAAAACAGACTTTTAATCTTTATATTAAATTCTTGCACGGGATGTGGGCTGTGCTGGCTAAGCCAGCATTTATTTTCTATGACAACAAGGTGCAGGGCTGGATGAACACAGCAGGCCAAGCAGCATCATAGGAGCAGAGAGGCTGACGTTTCGGGCCTAGACCCTTCATCAGAAAAGCCTTTTCTGATGA
>NC_063361.1:7179957-7241235 GCF_021869965.1 Rhincodon typus | reverse complement strand
ATCCCTCTTCTATCCGCCTCCCACTCTCTCCCTATTTATTTTGGAACCCCCTTCCCCTCCCCCTTTTCTGATGAAGGGTCTAGGCCTGAAACGTCAGCCTCTCTGCTCCTATGATGCTGCTTGGCCTGCTGTGTTCATCCAGCCCTGCACCTTGTTGTCTCGGATTCTCCAGCATCTGCAGTTCCTACTATCTCTGTTGTCAAGCACACCTTGGTTACATGTGTGTCCACAAAAAAGTCATTGCTTGAGTGATGAAATCCATCAACCATGTTTGTAATGGCATTTTGTATCTAATCTTGTCATTTCTTACCTTCACAGCATTTGGAGAAACTGTATTTTGTCCAGCAGAGAGAGTCACTTTTTAGATATATACAATGAAAGACATCAACAGTGAAAATATTTTCACATCCTTAAAATAGAAAAAAGAATATGCATTTGTGCTGCACCTTTCACAAACCCAGGTGTCCCAATACAGTTCATACCTAATGCAGTGCTATTGAACTCATTGCAATGTAAGAAGTTTTCTGGTATCTTTGAAATTGGAGATGTGAGAGACTTGTCCAAGAATTTGTTTTATTCAGGACTACAACATTGAGTGGTTTCTAAGCAACAGATTTGGAAATGCCTTGAAGTGGTCAGATTTATATCTGCTCCCATGGTTCCGCACAACTTGTAATTTTCATGACTTTGAACTCGGTCTGATGAGTATATGTAGTGTAGGTGATAGGACGGAATCTGCAGGACCAGATCATCAATGACAGTGGTCAGCTAGTTCTGTCATATTCTGAATTAGTGACTGCAAAGATAGTGGAGTTGTTGCAGTTATTGACACTGTTCATTGTATGATGAGAGGAGGTGACAAACAGAACTGAGTTTCAAATTGATGACTTTCCACAGTTGTGAATTCTGGCCAATTTGCTTGTGAAGAATCAGGCTTGAAAGTGACGCTGGTGGAAATTCTCAAAGTACTTACTTTTAATTCTGGTCCAGCTGGGAAGAGAATAGAGTTTTTTGATCATGACGTGACTTTCCGAAGCGGTCTGCCTTGTTGTAGCTCATTTACTTATTGCTTATCATTGTCTCCTACATTGTTGTTTATAGGGCCGTAAGTTGTTAATCATTGGGACCACCAGCCGTAAAGATGTTCTCCAGGAGATGGAAATGATGGACGTTTTCAGTACCAGCATCCATATTCCAAACATAAGCACAGGGCAGCAGTTAATGGAAGCTTTAGAGGTAAGCATATTTTCACAGAGAATACAAGAAGAATGTTAGAAAGTAATGGAATAGGATCATAATTTATAGCATACAAGGAGGCCATTTGGTCCATTGAGTGTGTGCCAGCTGTCTGAAGATCAATTAATCTTGTTTCTACCATTTCCTTCCTGTAGTCTTGCAATTTTTCTTTTCTTCAGGTGCTTATCCAATTGCTTCCCATTCAAAATTCACAATTGAACCTGCTTTCATCACACTTTCACTGTATTTAGATTGTAGCTAGTTATTACTGTTTTAAAAAAAAATCTTTAATCCCCTTCACTTCAGGTCTACTGAAAATAATTTGTATGGTTAAGCAGTTGCTGATGGGGTTTCAAATTATTCACATATGGGGTACACTTGTTCTTATACTGATGCAGCAAATATGCACTTCCCGATCTCATTTAGCATCCTGCTTGATGTATTAAGTTTTAGCTATGCTGCTGTATTCTGAGGCACTGAAACTTTTGTTTATTGATTTGTACCTCTGTCTTTTTGCGTGACTAAATTCTTGTGTTCATAAACTGAAAGGACGGCAACTGTCAGATGAGTTCTCAGCATGTGGTACCTGGGAATCTCCTGAATGGGTTGAATTTAATGACCCCTGGGAGTGGGCTGCAACACAGGCAAGCATTGTGCTATTTAGTTGATTCACAGTTGTGAGGTACAGATTCCACCATGTTGCTCACTAACCCCAGTTAAGCTTGGGTGGTAAGGTGAATGTCAGCCTTCCTGCACCAAGACCGGTTGAGGCCCATTGTGGCCAATGATGAGACACTTGAGGATCTCATCTCGCCACTGCTGGTATTGAACCAATAGGGCCCACACTTGACTAGTGTCACATCCACCACCTTCCACATCTACCAGTGACATACAATAATAGCAGCAAGCACCACCTACAAGATGCAGTACATTAATTCATCAAGGCCTTGATGAATTTCTACCATTTCCTTCATGTAGTCTTGCAATTTTTCTTTTCTTCAGGTGCTTATCCAATTGCTTCCCATTTAAAATCCACAACTGAACCTGCTTCCATCACACTTTCACTGTATTTAGATTGTAGCTAGTTATTACTGTTTTAAAAAAAAATCTTTAATCCCCTTCACTTCAGGTCTACTGAAAATAACTTGCACAGTTAAGCAGTTGCTTAACCTTGACTGCTGTTTCCAAACTCCCGTCCTCTACCAGCTAGAAGGACAGGCAGCAGATAAACTGGAACGCCAATACCTGTATGTTCACCTCAAAGCCACGCACCATCCTGACTTGGAATTATATCACCATTCTTTTACTGTTGCTGAGTCAAAATCCTGAACTTTGTCCATGGCAGGAATGTGGGCGTACTATGGTTCAAGAAAGCAGGTCATCATCACCTTCTCAAGGGCAGTTAGAAGTTGGCAATAAATGGCAATATTCAGTCCACACCCACAGAAGAATTTTTTAAATGTGCATGTTTGGTGTAGATGAGAATGTTCCAAATTCACATCGTCCGAAGTATGGCCTCATTCTCCATACATGTCAAAAGTGCTGGCCTTCACCAAAAGAGTCATTTTTAATGCCACTTTCTGAGATGATGGCAAAGGTTGTGAAATCATATACATTTGTTTCTCAGAGGTTGAGTCAGCCACAATGGTTGGAAGAAACTGTCTAATGCAGCACTCATTACTGTGACCAGAGAAAAGGGCAAGGCAGGATTTCACTTGCCCTATTCATGCAAATTTTACAGTTATTTTACATTATGTTTAATCTTTTATACAAAATTAATGTGGGATATACTACATTTGATTAAATTGCCTCCATGTTCATGATTTAATTTAACGTAATCATTAGCCTGATGAGTGGGAGGTGATGGCTTAATGGTACTATTGCTTGACTATTAATCCAGAAACTCGGCTCACGTACTGGGGATGTAGGTTCGAATCCTGCCATGGCAGATGGTAGAATTTGAATTCAATAAAATAAAAATCTGGAATTAAGAATCTACTGATGACCATGAAACCATCGTCGATGGTAGGAAAAACCCATCTGGTTCACTAATGCCCTTCAGGGAAGGAAGTCTGCCATTCTCGCCTGGTCTGCCTGCATGTGATTTAAGACCCACAGCAATGTGATTGACTCTCAATTGCCCTCTGAAATGGCCTAGCAAGCTATTCAGTTGTACCAGTTGCTACAAAGTCTCAAAGAATTGAAACCAGACGCATCATCTGGCATTGACTTAGGCACCGGAAAAGACAATGGCTGAAACAGCCTTGTTGACCCTGAAAAGTCATCCTTACTAACATCTGCGGGCTAGTGCCAAAATTGGGAGAGCTGTCTCACAGACGAGTCAAGCAACAGGCTAACATTGTCATATTCGTGGAATCATGCCTTAAAAACAATGTCAAAGCCCAAGACATTACTATCACCGTTCCTGGATATATCCTGTCCCACCAGCAGGACAGACAGAGCAGAGGTGGCGGCACAGTGGTACACAATTGGGAGGGAGTTGCCCTGGGATGACTCAACATTGACTCCGGACCCCATGAAGTCTCGTGGCTTCAGTTTAAACGTGGGCAAGGAAATCCTGCTAATTACCATGTACCATCCTCTGTCAGCTGATGAATCGGTACTCCTCCATGTTGAACAACGCTTGGAGGAAGCACTGAGGACATCAAAGCTATGAATTGTACTCTGGGTGGGGGATTTCAATGTCAGCTACTGATCGAGCTGTTCAGGCCCTAAAGCACCCAGATTCTAGACTGGGCCTGCAGCAAGTGGTGAGAGAATAAATAAGAGGGTAAAACATACTTGACCCCATCCTTACCAGTGTGCCAGCTGCAGATGCATCTGTCTATGACGATATTGGCAAAAATGACCACCGCACTGTCTTTGTGGAGACAAAGTCCTGCTTTCACATTTGAGAATAACTTCCATCATGTTGTGTGGCATTATCACCATGCTAAATGGGACAGCCTTCAAACAGATCTAGCAACTCAAGACTGGGCATCCATGAGGTGCTGTGGGCCATCAATAGTACTCCAGCACAATTTGAAATCTCATGGTTCAGCATAATTCCCACTAAACCATTAACGTCAAACCAGGGGATCAACCCTGGTTCAATGGAGAGTGAAGGAGGACATACCAGAAGCATCACCAGGCATTCCTGAAGATAAGGTGTCAATCTGGTGAAGCCACCAAACAGGACTACTTGCATGCCAAACAGCATTAGCAGCAAGTGATAAACAGAGCTAAGCGATCCCACAACCAAAGGATCAGATCTAAACTATGCAAACCTGCCACATCCAGTTGTGAATGGCGATAGACAATTAAACAATTCACTGGAGGAGGAGGCTCCACAAATATCCCATCCTCAATGATGCCACAGCCCAGCATATCAGTGCAAAAGGTAAGGTTGAAGCTTTTGCAGCAATCTTCAGCCAGAAGTGCCGAGTGGATGATCCAATGCGGCCTCTCGTGGTCCTCAACATCACAGGTACCAGTCTTCAGTCAATTCAATTTACTCCATGTAATATGTCAAAACAATTGGAGACACTGGGTACTGGAAAGTCTACAGGCCCTGACAACATTCTGGCAATAGTACTGAAGACTTCTGCTCTGAAACTTGCCGCTCCCCTAGCCAAGCTGTTCCAATTCAGTTACAACACTGGCATTTACACGACGATGTGGAAAATTCCCTAGGTCTGTCCTGTACATAAAAAGCAGGACAAATCCAACCTGGCCAATTACCGCCTCGTCAGTCTACTCTCGATCATCAGTAAAGTGATGAAATCTCGTCATCAGTACTATCAAGTAGCACCTGCTCAGTGACACCCAGTTTGGGTTCCGCCAGAGCCACTCAGCTCCTGATCTCACTACAACCTTGGTTCAAACACAGATAAAAGAACTGAATTCCAGATGTGAGATGAGTGACAGTCCTTAACATCAAGGCTGCATTTGACTGAGTGTGGCGTCAAGGAGCCCTAGCAAAACTGGAATCAGTGGGTATCAGTGGGCAAATATTCTGGTGGTTGGAGTCGTACCTAACACATAGGAAGATGGTCATGGTTGGTGGAGGTTAGTCGTCTTAGCTCCAGGACATCTCTGCAGGTGTTTGTCAGTGTTGTGTCCTGGGCCCAACCATCCTCGGCCGCTTCATCTATGACCTTTCCTCCTCCACAAGGTTAGAAGTGGAGATATTCGCCAATGATTGCACAATGTTCAGTGCCATTCGCAACTCTTCTGACACTGAAATAGTCCATGTTCAAACGCAGCAAGATCTGGACAAATATCCAGGCTTGGGTTGACAAATGGCAAGTAACATTAGCACCACACATACCAGACTATGACCACCTCCAATAAGAGACAATCTAGCCGCCACCTGGTGACATTCGATGGTATTACCATCACCCTGAATCTCCCACTATCGACATCTTCGGGGTTATCGTTGACCAGAAACTCAACTGGACTCACCATATAAACATAGTGGCTACAAGAGCAAGTCAGAGGCTAGGTGATACTGTGGTGAGTAACTTGCCTTTGACTGCCCAAAGGCGCAAGTCGGATGTGTGATGGAATACTCTCCACTTGCCTGAATGAGTGCAGCTCCAACAACACAAGGAGCTTGATACCATTCAGGACAAAGCAGCCCACTTGATTGGCACTGTATCCTCAAGCATCCGCTCCCTCCACCACCGATGCTCACTGGCAGCAATGAGTACTATCTACAAGATGCACTGCAGAAATTCACCAAAGATCCTCAGACAGCACCTTCCAACCCACAACCACTTCCATCTCGAAGGACAAGGGATACATGGGAACACCACCAGCTTCAAGTTCCCCTCCAAGTCACTCATGATGCTGACTTGGAAATATATCGCCGTTCCTTCACTATCGGTGGATAAAATCCTGGAATTACCTTTCAGAGGGAATTGTGTGTCAACCCACAGCAGGTGGACTGCAGCGGTTTGAGAAGTTGGTGAGCTGCCTTCTCAAGGGCAACTAGGGATGGGCAATAAATGCTGGCAGAGCCAGCAACACCCACATCACACAAATGAATTAAAACAAAATTGTGATAGGTTCTGTTGCAAATTTAATCATTTTGGAAGGCCGTTTTACTCTATGAATATACTAACATCACAACTTGTATGTTTAACCACTCCCCATTCCTCCTTTCATTGGAGGACCACAAATATCTCCAGGAATGTTGGAAAATTAACTGTCATTTCTCAAACTTAAAGCCACTTTTTGTAAGTTGCTGGATGCATTCAGGTAGTGAAGTTGAGGAGATAGAGAAGCAGTTGGGCACCTGTTAAAGAAGAGTAGGTCCTTAGATCAGAGTTAGCATAGCTAGATGCAGAGTATATTTCTATCAACTAGATTCTGCAACCTTCACCTGAAATTGAACATTTTATGGTGTGATGTTTTTCTGATTCCTAAACAAGTAGGCCGAAGGCTTCCCTTGTAAAGGTTTCCATGTTAAGATTGCATGTTGATGCAGGATTATGGCTTTTTTCTCACTGTGTATCTGCACTAGGAACTTTGTTGCCCAAACTTCTTTTGCCAGGAAGCCCTTGTAGCAAGCAAAGAGATTTGTTTTCCGACCCTTTGGGATAACTTTGGAATCAGGTCACATTGCATGTGCGCTATGAGATTCCCAGTCTTCTACATCTGTCTCAGCTTCTAAGTGTAAGCAAATTGCAACCGAAAACAGTTTGTCTTTTCTAGAAAACTACATTTGAGACAACTTGAATTTAGGAAGCAAATACATTTGGCCAAATGCCTCCCATCTTGTGTACCATGGGTCAGATTACTTTTGCAAGAACTTGAATAGATGATCAAACACTTGGTTTTTTTTCATCACAGCTGCTCTCATGTAATGTGTTGCCACTAGATAAATGGCATGTCATTTAAGTCCAGCAATCAATAATTTATTCTTTTGAGAGAATGTACTTAATGTCAGTTGATACTTTTAAAGGAACTATAGTTGCCAATGTTTGTTAAAACCACTTTTCTATTGCATCAGTTCTACCATCCAGTTTCAAGTCAAAATGGCCATAAACTGTTCATGGTTAACCCATCCTTACGTATCTTTGTTATTTCATTGTTATGGCTTTACAATGGTGGTAAACACGTGGCAAAATTCAGTACATCACATGGTAAATAATTGTTAACTGTAATGTATATTCAGTCAATTATTTTGCGTACTATATTTATTTATTATTACAACATGAAGCAGCTTGTTGTGTCAGTAGGTAAATCATATACATTTTCATGGTTCAGTTGGTCAACTGATCCGTGGTTAGTACTCAACTCACTCAAATACCATTACACTTCAGATGAGGAGAGGAAAACAGCCAGGCTTGCATCCCATGGTACCCTTATGAGAAATTTTACAGTGCAAATCTTGAGCAAGAATCGAGTGAAGTGTGTTAGGATGTCCTCTGCAGTGAGTGCAATGTGGATGCTCTTTGGGGTTTCTCATTAGTAAGGTACTTGGGGATGGATGGAGGTGCAAGCATCTGTAAAATTACACCCCAGTAAAAGACCAAACCTTCAGGAGGAGGGGGTTGTGTGGGAAAAGAAAATTTATGATGGAGAAAGGAGACGTTTTTTAATGAAAATTCATTTGACTTGTTTTTACAGCTTCTTGGCAGGTTTGATGATCGGGAACGAGCAAGAATCACGCAGCATGTGAAGGGGAAGTCTGTATGGATTGGTATTAAAAAATTGATGATGATAATTGAGATGTCACTGCAGGTGAGTTTGAATATTTCCAGTCTTCATGCAATTATTGAGAAGTGAAACAGCTCTTGAGTTTGATACCTCCTTTTTATATTGTCAATCATGACTCAATGGATGAATATGTGCATTTTTGAGAATGAAGCAAGACCCTTGGTTCATTTGGTTTGCTCAATCTTGAGGGCAGTCTTGTGTAATCCTTTGCATTTCATTTGTCTCACATACTACTCAGTTTTTAGTTATCTTCCCTCTGAATCAGAAGTTTGTGGGATAAAGCCACAAGCACAAAATCTAGACTGGCACTTCTCTACATAATAGAACAAAGAATGATACAGCACAGAAACAGGCCCTTTGGCCTTCCAAGCCCGTGCCACCGCATTTTGCCCTTCCATACTAAAACTGTCTTCACTTACAGGATACGTATCCGTCTATTCCCTTCCCATTCACGTATTCGTCTAAGTGGTTCTTGAATGCTGCTATTGTGTCTGCTTCCACCATCACAGTGGCAATGCATCCCGGTACTCACCACCCTCTTTGTGGAAAAACTTGCCTTGCACAGCTCTTTGAAATGTCCCCCCTCACACCTTGAACCTGTGTCCCCTAGTAATTGACCCCTCCACCCTCGGAAAAAGTCTCATACTTTACCCTCTATCTGTGCCATTTACAATCTTACAAACTTCTATTAGATCGCCCCTCAACTTTCTGTGTTCCAGTAAAAACAAACCCTGTCTATCCAACTTTTCTTCATAGCTAAAGTCCCCTATACCAGGCAACATCCTGGTGAACCTTTTCTGCACCCTCTCAAAAGCATCCGCATTCTTCTGGTAGTCTGTTGCCCAGACTTGTACGCAATATTCCAAGTGTGGCCTAACTTAAAGTTCAAAAGCTGCAGCGTAACTTATCTATCCTTATACTCAATGCCCCGTCTAATGAAAGCTGAAGTTTGTCCTTTTCAGTTAACTGACTAAAACCAGAAAAATACCAGTAACGGATCTTCATTTTTTTTTTTTAAGTTGCCCACTTGATCTGCTTTATGTTGCCCTTTTTGTAATGTGAAACCCAAAAGACTGATTTCAGGCAGGTGCCACCCAGCATTTACTGTGCTAAATCCTGGCATCTTTATCCCTGACACACTTGCAGACCAGTTTTCATGTCTGTGAGTAGAAAATCTATCACTAGGCAAATGGGACCAGAATTGGTAATGTCAGTGCTAGATACTGGTCAATTCAAACTCCCATCAGAACAAGAGCATGTAAAGGAAGTTCAGCCACAGCAGGTGCAACTCCGGAAGACTTTTGGTAAAGAAATTTCAGGTAGTGTGCATGATCTTCGTTTCATTGCAGGTGGGGCAAGTCCCACACTTCAGACCTGCTTACTGTCCTTAAGTTATTTGACTAACATTGTGAAGACCTTGTCTGGTATTGTCCATCAAGACTCAGTGAGTCTATGGTAGCATTTTCATCCATGGTTCGATTTCCTTAGAAATATTTTTGTCATGTTTCTTTTCCCTGGAAGTCCCAACTCTTGAAGTAGGGTTTCATGAATCCTCATGAGCCCTCAATATCATTGTTTTGTGTGTGGCTAATCCTGATCTGCATGTCAAAATGGTGCATGTTTGGTTATACTGAGGCATCACAACCAGCTACAGAAGAGATGAGTTAAAGAGCAAGTGGGAGAGCTTGTTTGCTTCTCCTATCCTATGTAGTATGTGAAGTGTTTTAATCTGTTTATAGTGACTTCCAAAATTCCCAACTCTTTCTGATTTTTGTTTAATTATGAACGAATCCTTAAAAATGAGAACCAAAAGAGTTACAGATGCTGTAAGTTAGAAACGGAAAATAGAGTTTGCTGGAAAAGCTCAGGATCTGTGAAGAGAAATCAGAGTTAACACTTCGGTTCCGGTGACCCTTCCTCCAACTCGGAACTTTAATCGTGAGTGCATTTTGGTTACCCGTGATTGAACTAAACTAATTATGCACTTACACTTCACGTTTACCGTGGGCATGAATTAGTTTACTAGCACATGAATACATAACCTTAGAACAGCCCTGACTGTAATTTTAATTATTTATTTCCTGTTTACTGTTTTAGAAGACTTTCAAATTTTTTTCTCTCTCTCTTTCTTCCCCATTCTCTGCACGGTTATAGCCGCATCTACATTAGAGGAGATGGCAGACAAGTGGTCAGTGATTTTGTGCATACAAATGACATAACAAACAATTTTGCTGTTGAATCATGCAGCTTTTGTTCTGCAGGCTAAACATGAGGGTTGTTCCTGTATGGCTGTCCCCCTCTGTAGTCTAGTCTCCATTTTATATTACAGATCAGTACACCCAAGCAGGCTGACACCTACCAGCCCATCTAAACAGTAAAGAGTGCAGCATGAAGATAACACTGCACAGACTAAAAATAAGTAGGTGAAGCAGTGGCACTGAGTCAAAAATGTGGAGCATTTAGTTTTCAGAAAGAAACAGACACCTTGCCATTATGTTCCATCTGAAACAAAATGTTTACATACCTTCTGAAAGCAAGATATTTCTATATGGATGCAGGTGCAATATATTTGACCAACTGAATTCATATGGATAAAGATAAAAGTTAATAACAATGCGTAACATTAATAATATAGCCTACAAACCATGTTATAGTGGAAGAAGGAATATTCAGGGAAGTTGGGGAAATGAGTAAAAAGCATAGAAGAATAATCTTGAGGGATTCCACTACTCCTATGTTAATTAGGCAGAAGAGATAGGTAAAAGGAATAAGAGAATGGAGTTCCCACAATGTGTATGTGTATTCCTTCTCACCCAGCATGTAAAATGTTGAACACGAGAAGATTTGCTATTTCATCTAATGGTAGAAATTGGACCATTGATAGAAGAAGTAAAAGAAGGGGAACAGCCAGGTAACAGTGCCCATAACATAATACACTTTAAGATGATAGAAATGGGCATGAGTATGATGAAAACAAGGTGAACAGATGGGAGAGAAACAGATTTGAGGGGCTCAAATTAGAATTTAGGAAAATGAGATAGGCACCAATATTGGCAAATGAAGATACAGAACAATAATGAAAAACTGTTCAACAAAATGCAAGAAAAATATATTCTGCTAAAAGAACAAATTAAGCACTAGTGAACTCCAGAGCTGAATAAAGCTAAAAAGGAATGATTAAGCAGTATAAAAGTACATACTCACCAGAAGAATGCAGGATGAAGGAGAATGGGCTCCTGAGCTGGAACTCGTCCATTCCTACTGCTTTTCTTTCTTTCTTTCTCGCTTCTCTCTTCTTTTTTTTAGATTTTTCTTTAGTTTTCTTTTCTCTACCTTCTGGAGGGAGCTTACCATGGAGGCAGTGGCAGCAACGGCAGCAGCTGGGGCCACAAGACAGTTGGTATGCCCATGCAGAACTCTGGCGATCAATGACATTGTGGAAGTGACTGGGCTCTGGAGTGGCACCAGAGCTTGTGGTGAGGTGATTGGTGAGCCCAGATGGCAGGTCAGTGATGAGACGGCAGCGCTGAGGCGCAGGGATTGAGAAATCAAGCCCATTGTGGAACAACTGCAGGCCCGTGGCTAAAGAAGGACTGTAACTTGGAGCTTTTAACTTGATTTCTTATTTACTACTTTACACTGAGAAGAACTGTAATGTCGAACTTTTAACTTATTTCTTTATTTTTCTACTTTTCACCTCAGTACCTTGTACCTAAGATGATGCCGTGAATGACCACTGAAAACTTTTCACTGTACTCCTGTATCCCAGTACTTGAGTATATGTGACAATAAAACCTAATTCTAAAAACAGTTAGGAAGACAAAGACAAACTATAAAATTCAATGATCAAGGAACATAAAGTAGTAAAATATTTTCCGGGAGCATCAGTTAAAAATAATGCTATGAAGGGCAGAAGAATAAGCTATTACCTGAAAATTACAAGTTTATGTGGGGTAGAGGAGCAACTGAATCTTGAAGAGCAAATGTATTAATCACAAAAAATTACACCTCAGATTAAAAGTCATAGTCACACAGCGCAGAAAAGGCGTTTTGGCTTATCGCATCTGCACCAACATAACTAACACGAAAGGCGCACTCATCCCAATTTCCTGCACTTGTCCCATATTCTTGAATGTTATGATTATTTCAAGTGCTCATCCAAATATTTTTCAAAGGTTGTATGGCTTCCAGCCTCCACTACCTTCCCAAATTCCCACCATCTTCTGAGTGAAAAAGTTTTTTCTCAAATCCCCTCTGAATCTCCTGCCCCTTACCCTCAAGCTATGCCCTCTTTTAATTGACCCCTCAACCAAGGGGAATAGCTACTTTCTGTTCACCCTGTCCATACCCCTCATTATCTTATACATCTCAATCATGTCCCCACTCTGTCTTCACTGCTGTAAAGATAACAATCCAAGCTTATCTAATCTTTCCTTACAGCTCAATTTCTCCATTCCAAGCAACATCCTGGTGAATCTCCTCTCTACCCCTTCTAGTGCTATCACATCCTTCCTGTAGTGAGATGACCAGAACTGTGCACAGTACTCCTGCTGTGGCTTGACCAGTGCTCTGTACAACTTCAACATTACCTTCTAGCCATTATCCTCAATGACATGACTGAAAGTAAGTATCCCATTTTCCTCCTTAATTATCCTATTCACATGCTTTGCCAACTTCAGGGATCTGTGATCGATTACCCCAAGATCCTCTTGTTCGTTGAAGCAGCCCAATGTCCTGCCACTCATTAAATGCTCCCCCATCTTGTTGTTTCTTCCAAAGTGCATCACCTCGCACTTATAAGGTTAAATACTATCTGCCACTGGTTTGCCCATCTGACCAACCCATCTATAATTTCCTGGAACTTACAACCATCTTCACTTTAACCACGCTACCATCTTTGGTGTCATCTGCAAACTTGTTTAGCCTTCCCCCACATTTTCATCGTTTTCATTTATGAATATAACAAACAATAAGAGTCCCAGTACTGATCGATGTGGTGCACTGCTGGACACTGGCCTCCAGTCACTCAAACAACTTTCTGCTGCTACCCTTCATGTCCTATTACTAAGCCAGTTTCTGATCCATCTCACCAAGTTTCCCTGAATTCTGTTTTTTAACCTTCTCAATCAGCCTCCCACGTGGGACCTTGTCAAAAGCTTTGCTAAAATCTATATGAACTATGTCAGCTGAACTTCCCTCATCCACACACTTGATCACATTTTCAAAAAATTGTGACAAATTTTTAGGCATGACCTCCTTCTGCCAAAGTCATGCTGACTATCTGTAATTAGCCCATGACTTTCCAAGTGGATATTAATTCTCTCCTTTAGAATTTTTTCCAGTAGCTTCCCTACCGCTGATGTGAGACTCACCAATCTAATTTCTCTACCACCCTTTTAAGAGTACAATGGGATCTTGATCAACTGGGCCAGTGGACAGATGAATGGCAAATGGAGTTTAATTTAGATAAATGCGAGGTAAGACAAACAAGGGCAGGACTTCGACAGTTAATGGTAAGGCTCTGGGGACTGTTATCAAAACGAGATCCAAGGAGTACATTTCCATAGTCCCTTGAAAGCAGTGTCAAAGGTAGACAGGGTGGTGAAGAAGGAATTTGACATGCGTGTTGTCGTCTGTCAGAGCATTGCGTACAGGAGTTGGGAAGTCATATTGTGGCTGTACAAGACGTTGGTAAGGCCACATGTGGAGTACTGCGTACCGTTTTCATTTCCCTGCTATAGGAAGGATGTTATTAAACTGGAAAGGATGCAAAAACAATTTACAAGGATGTTACTGAGACTGGAGCGTTTGAGTGATATGGATAGGCTGGGACATTTTTCCCTGGAACATAGGAGGCTGAGGAGTGACCTTACATAAAATCATGAGGGACATAGATAAGGTGAATAGCCCAAGGTTTTTTCCCCAGGGTAGGAGAGTCCAAAACTAAAGGGCATAGGCTTAAGATGAGAGAGGAAACAATTTAAAAGGAACCTGTGAGGCAACTTTTACACATAGGATGATGCGTGTATGGATTGAGCTGCCAAAGAAAGTAGTAGAACAGAGTAGAACTACAACACTTAAAAGACATTTGGATAGGTACATGGATAGAAAAGGTTTACAGGGATATGTGCCAAATGCAAGCAAAAAGGTTGATTCAATTTAGGAAGCCTGATCAGCATGGACAAGTTGGACTGAAGGGCCTGTTTCAATGCTGTATAACTCTGACTCACAATTACTGAGCTCCCTGATTCAGAGGAAGAAAATATGGTATAATGATACTTTGGGAGTGAGGGGAGTGCTTACTCTTCGGAGGTGAATATCCAAGTTTGGCCTATAGTAGCTATTAGCATTTGGATTTGTACCATGGGTTTGAGTGATTATATGAAGGGTTTGAGATTTATTTGTAATCGGAACAACCATCATTCCTGCTGCTAATGAGAGTGCTGTGCACTGCCATAGTCCTCTCCTACGCTAAATGCATAGCACCTTTAATTGAATCTTTCCTGCTTTTGCGAGTGAATATGAGGAAAAAGAACAAAAGTGATTTAAAAAATGGACAGGTTTGTAAAATAGTGTAGAGTTGAGAAAAAAGTGTAGAATTTGGAGTTAGGTATCTATATCCTCTTTAATCGGAGGTGAGGTACGTATTAAGGTTAATTGTGGTTATGTAGATCTCTGTTTGCTCTTTGCATCTTTGTTCTAACTTGCACGCTAACGAGGACCTGTATTGACTAGATGTTTCCCCAGGGAATAAAGCCATTTATCTAGATTACTTTTTTTGGATTTTAATTCCATAGCTGAGGGCTAGGAGTAGAATCACTGCACATTTGTATGAAATATTTTCACAGGGCAAGGGCCTGCAAGTACTGACTGCTACTGAGTTCCTGCCCAGTCCTATAAAATATGTCTGGAAATTCATGACACAGCTGAACTTTTCAAGTAGTTGTATATTTTTGTAGGTGTTGTAGAGTTCTGAATTTTGCAGATATTTTTAACTTTTGTGATAATAATGTTATGGTTCAATCTTTCACTAACATACAGAAGGAAATTGATATTCATTGTGAACACTCAGTCATGAGACTGCACCAGTCACATTTTATCACTGCGTGGTATTAAACTAAAGCACTGAAAGTGCCATTTTCGCTAACTGGCTTATACCAGTGTTTATACTTGACATAGTCTTCCTTCCAAACCAGTTGCCTCTTCCTTCCCTACTTTCATATTTCCCTCCATTCTCCTACCACTCATCCGTACGTAAAATCTCCCCTTGAATGTGTTCATGCTACCTACTGTCATTAAAAACAAAATCTTGTTCATCTGGGCATGGACTTGAAACTCAATCTCATCAATTTTTCTCTCAAAGAAATGGGAACTGTTGATTCAGGAGCAAAAGTGAAAACTGATGTTTTTATGTTCTTTCATGTTTTGGAGGCAGTTCAGAGAAGGTTCATGTGATTGATTCCTGGGAAGAAGGGATTATCTTGAGGAAAAGTTGAGTAAATTGGACTTGTGCTTCTAAACTTTATTGAATACAAGAGATTATCTTATTGAAACATATTAGATTCTGAGGGAGCTTAATGGTATAAAATGCTGAGAAGATGATTACCCTGCCTCCTGATGAAATCTAGAACTAGGGGACACTGTTCCAAGGTAAGGGGTGTCTCATTTAAGACAGATGAGAAGGAATTTCTTCTCTTGGAGGGTCTTTAGTTTATGTAACTTGTTATCCTAGAGAGTTGTGGAGGCTAATTGATTGTATATTTTCGAGGCTGAGGGTTTTGGAGGGTAAGCAAGAAAGTGGAGTTATGGCCATTAAATCAGCCATGAACCTATTGAATGGCAGAGCAGACACGAGGAGCCAGATGGCCTACTTCTGCTCCTGTTTCTTATGTTCTTAAGAGCTAAGAGATTATTATGAGACCAAACACACAGGAAATTGGATTCCTGTTTGGGGTCCACAGAAATTGGCTAGAAACTGTAAGATGTGGGAACTTTGATGAACATAATTATTGAAGGTTTGGAAAACTACAACTCAGTCAACAGGGTGCTGGAGTCCTAAAATTCTGTGTCAGAGTGATGAAAAGACCTGTTGTTCACTGTGCAGATCCGCTTTTGAACATTCACCATCTCAGGTAGGATCTCTTCTTCAGATCCCTGTGTTGAATTCACTATACAGCAGAAAGTCATATTTTTTGTTCTTGGTGTTTAACACCTCAACATTGGCAACAATGAATCATATTTAAAAAACATTTAGTTCACAGATATATGTAGACTGGTACTGAGCCAGGAAGAATAGCTGAAACCTTGGCATAAGAGATTGATTTAGAGTTTTAAAAGGAGAAAGAGAAAGGCATAGAAGCGGAAAAATTTATAGTGGCAATTCCAGAGAGTAGGACCAGCATGACCAAAACTTTTCCATCAGTTGAAGGAAGAAGCACATTGAAGAATGGTATGTAAAAGATTGGAGGATATTGCAGGTATTGGGGTGGAATGAGGCATGGAGAGATTTAACAATGAAAATATTATTTTTAATGGCTTTCAAGCTAGACTGTCAGCAGCAATTTGAAGTCTTGAGCCCACATATCTATGATGCTCATTTTCGTTCCTGTTCAGTTATGTTAGCCTATGACAAATCAAATTGTTTGCAGTTCCTGAGGATGAAGTTTCAGTTCCAGCTGTAACAGACTCTGCTCAGTAGAAATTTGCAGATTTCTTTGTTAGTGGCACATATTTACCATAATGCAGGATGTAAAAACAATTGTAAGTATTCTATCCATGTATTTCTAAATGCTGAAGTTGAATTCAGGTAGAGGGTAACCTGTAGTCAGTTAGGTCATATTACAAGGCTTGAATTTAATGTTGATTAGGCAGCAAGTTTCTTTGCTGGTGGCTATAACTGTCAGTGTGGAATGCTGTTTTCCATTAACAGAAAGCATCAGAGTCGAAGTAAGTCTTCTGACAAAGATGCCAGAATGAAGAGTAGATACAGTACTAACGTGCAAAAAATACACATTTTATGACCTACTGCTTAGCAAACCAACAAACCTGCTCAAATCCACTAGTAATGAGTTAATAGAAGCATTTCATGCACCTTGTGCATGGATGTTGTGTCTCAGTGTGGTTGAATTTATTGCATTTTGGGAGGTTTGTAGGTGGTGGGGGATGGAATGTAGAGAATATTCCAGCTGGTTTAAATGCATATCCATAATCTGCTTTGTCCTATCATGTCCAGTGGTATCTAATCTTCCATTTTGCTTGGATAGTTATGATTTTTCTAACCAATTTTATTGACTATACATCTGTCTGTCTTTATATCAAATGCAAATGTGCTATTGCAGCCACTTAGCTGAATATGCCAGAATAACCATGATGATGTTCTGAGCCAGGTTGCTGTTATTCCTCTCTCCCTCTCTCTCCCTCTCTCTCAGCTTAGACATAACAGCTGCAGTTTTTGAGATGTATACGATAATTTCAGCATTGAGTGAGATTGTTGGTGATTGTGGAGCCTTAGTATGTGAAGTGATCAGTGATTTTAAGCCTTAAACATCACATTGTCAATACTGATAGATAGCAATCTAGCAAACCAGTAATCTGTAACTTGACACTGAAATCAGTGCATGTATTGCAGAAAGCTACAGCCATTACATCCAAACTGATTGAGGGATTGTAGAACAACAACAAACTAACTGAGAACATTAAACTGTAAGTCTATCAAATCTGCATCTCCAATGTGCAACCCAGACAACATATGCTAGTCAGGAGGAAAAGCTGAGCAGTTTCCACTTTTGCAGTCACTGATATATCCTGGTCACCACTTGGTAAGACAAGGTCATCGACTTAAGGTCCTGGAGGGTGCTAATTTTATCAGCATATACTCATTGCTCAGCCAGTGCTTCTACTCTGCCTCAGTTATGTGAGTCTAATGGATGATGGTCATTTACCCAAAGACCTTTGTACAGTGGTGACCACCGAGTCATGACCTTCTGGGCTTCCATTCCTCCACTACAAGGACACTTGCAAGTGAGATATAAAGATGGTGACATTGACACTGACAGCTGATAGACAGTCCTTGATGGCCGTGACCTCTGGAGGCTGACTGTTTGGAATGGCATTGGAAGAAGTGAACAGAAATGAAAAGCTCATCTGGCCAAGAAGAGGGCCCAGGGGAAAGGAATGAACAAACCTCAGCTACTGTCCTCATCTGCAGCAAATGTGATAGAAACTGTCATGGTAGAGTAGGGTTCGAGTTTCACAGCCCTCTGAATGGAGAAATTCCTCCTCATCTCGGTCGTAAATGGCTGACCCCTTGTGCTGAGACAATGGTCCATAGTTGTAAGTTCTCCAGCCTAGGGGGAACAGCCTATCATCATTAACAACAATAAAAATAGAGATTGCTGGAAAAGCTCAGCAGGTCTGGTGGCATCTATGAAGAGAAATCAGAGTTAACGTGTTGGGCCCAGTGACCTTTCCTCAGAACTCATTTGCCTATTATCATTAGCCCTTCTAAATTTAATCTTATTTTTCTAAATTCTACAGAATATAGAACCATTCTACTCATATGACTGCCCTTTCATCCCAGGAGCAATTGAGTGAATCTTTTTTGCATGCCCTTTAAATTAAGTCTATAATTCCTTAGCTAAAGAAACTGAAACTATATACAATACTCCAAGTATAGTTTTACCAACAAGTCTTTCTTACCCTTAATCTCAAACCCCTTGCCATTTTTTTATTCATTCATGGGATGCACCTGCTCTTTGCAAGACCAATATTTATTCTCTTGCTCGAATTTTTTTTTTTCAAAATCACTCCTGGCATGTAGGCATTGCTGGCATTTGTTGCCCAACCCTTAATGTCCTGGTCAATGTGATGAACCAACACCTTAAGCAACCTTGGTGAATATGCCCTGACTATTGCATAAGGAGGGGAGTTCCAGGCTTTTGACCCAGTGACGTTGAAATATGCTTTCAAGTCTAGATGCTGCATGTCTTTGAAGGGAATGCTTGAGATGTTGACAGTCCCATGGCTAATAAAGGCCAATGTGCCATTTGCTACCTTAATTGCTTGCTGTACATGGCATTCCGAGTTGTGCAGAAATCTGTTAAAAAGTGGAGCTTAATGGAGAACACTCTTTGGGTGATTGGTCATATATTCAAAATATCAACCCTGTCATCTGCACTCAACAGCATAGAGTTATTTATTAGATTTAAAAGTGAAGTAGTGTCATATTGGGTTCAAAACATGAACTCTTTATTTCCCCACAGATGCTACCTAACCTGGTGTCTTTCTCTAGGACTTTGTATTTCTTTTTCAGATCTCTGGAATCCACAATATTTTGTTTGTATTGAGGGGTCAATATGACTGACCAGTTTGGTGCACAGAGGATATTCCCTGACTGAATTTAAACCAATTTAATCAGGCAACATTTTCTAGTTCTTTACACCCAAAGTGCTTTAAAAGGCTGCATAGTTAAAATAAACATTACGCTATTGAGGTAAGCAGCAACAGTTGAATTAAAGGACCTCACAGTTTGGATTTAGCCTGTGGGCCAAGAGTGGACAACCCTGAATTGGAGGTTAATTGTTTGTATTGCAGTCTTTGCAGATTAGCAGGTGATAAATTCATAGCACCAGGTAAGAAAAATCCAGGATAAATTAATTTGTCTTTCCAACAAAAAAAAACTTCTGGCACTCAAAAAGTGAAGAATTCAAAACCTTTGTATTCTAATTTATTTTTTAAAAATTACATTTGCATGCTGTTCCTGTTGACAAAAGAAGTAAGGTTTTGAAACAGAAAATTGTTGAAAGATCATTGACCTGAAATGTTACCTCCATTTATGTCTCTTCACAGATGCTACCAGACTTGCTGTTTTTTTCCAGCTTATTCTTCTTTCATCTATGGATTTTTAATGTTTTTTGCCACACTTATTATTTTCACCATCATAAATTCCTATTTTAAGTTTTATAATCGATACTGCCCATGTGAGAGTGTAATTATAATCCAAATCTTTAACACTGTATCAGCTATGTATAGCAATCTGTTCCTTTCTACTTTTGAGATTGTCCACGCTTATTTACATCGTACCCTTACAACAAGTAGAGAAATCCATAATTCCTTCAATCTGATTTAGATTCGAATTCATCTTCTATTGACAGGTACAAAACCTAACCCACTGCACTCTGCAGGTCCACCATGTGTAATTGTTAATTAAACAGTTTTGAGACATTCTCTCTTTAATTATTATTTTGGGAGGAAACTGTGTCGTTTCCGATATGCTCATCAACTTTTGGCTTCGAGTAGTACACAACACCTTGAAGTATTTCTGCACTGTCTTTTTGCTGTGCATTGTGACTCTCATTACTTTGGCTAGCATGCAATGTTTTAATCCATGTCTTCTCAAGCTCTAAATCCTAGTAAGCTTTCCTTCACTTGTCCTTTTCAATGAAATAGATCAGTTGGTGAAATTATTCTGCTTTTTAATGCAAAAAATTCTCCTCTTCAAGGAGTTTTGTTTCAGATTTAAAATCAGCAAATTTACTGATGTTGAATAAACAAATAACCATCTTATAGTTCTAAATTAACTTAGAAAAGTCAGTATTCAACTTCTTAAAGACAAAATAATACAGTGGCATTGAAATCAAAACTAATATTCTTCAAGGAAATGTCAAATAGTTTCTTTTTGTATTTCTTGTAAATAAAACATAATTATAATACACACAACTCCCTCTCAGGAATGTGAGAGTGTTTTTTCCCCCTCTAGACTTTCACATTAAGTAGTCTCAAGGAACATGGGTACAGAAGAAGATGATTTTGCCTCATTTAAGTGAGATCATTGTTGTGTTGTGATCTAATTCCATATACCTGCCTTTACTTGATATCCTTTAATACCTACGGTTAACACAAACCTGTCAGTGTCAGATTTAAAATTATCAGCTGATTTGGCATCAGTAGTGTTAGTGGAAGAGTCCTAATGACCTCATGGTCTAGCATATCTCCCAATCTGCCATTGCCATCTAGCCAGGAAATCAACCTCAGCTCAATGAAGAGTGTAGGAAGGTTTTCCAGCAGCAGCAGCAGGAATGTCCAAAAAATGAGGTATCAACCTGATGAAGCTACACCATGGGGTTATTTGCATGCCAAATAGCAGATATAGCATGCAATGGATGGTGCTAAGTGATCCCACAACCAACAGAGCAGATTTAAGCTCTACAGTCCTGCTACATCCAGTTGTGAATGGTCGTGGACAGTTCAATAACTGATAAGAAGAGGTGGCTCCACAGATATCACCATCTTCAATGATGAAGACGTCCAACACATCGGTGCAAATAGCGAGGCTGATATATTTGTATCCATCTTCACCTTAGTTGACAAGTGAATCGCCCATCTGAGCCTCCTCCAGAATTGCAAATGCCAGTCTTCAACTTGTTCGATTCACTCCATGAAATATCAAGAAACAGCTGAAGGCTGTGTGTCAAGGCAATGGGTCCTGAAAACAGTACTGAAGACTTGGGCTCCTGAATTAGCCATTCTGTAGCCCAGCTGCTTCAATGCATTGCAACATTGGTATCTAGCTGGCAATGAAGAAAGTTGAATGGATATGTCCAGACCATAAAAAGCAGGACAAATCTAACTCACCCATTTGTGGACCCATAACTTCACTCTCAATCATCAGCAAAGTGGCCAAAGGAAGCCAGCAGCACTTGCTAAGGGATAACTTGATGTCTGACGCTCAGATTAGGTTCTTGTATGGTAACTCAGCTCCTGACCTCATTGCAGCCTTGGTCCAAATGTGGACAAAAGAGATGATCTTCAGCAGTGAGGTGAGAATGACTGCCCTTGCATCAAGACAGCATTTGCCAGAGTATGACATTAAGGGGTCCTAGAAAAATATAAGCCCTTGGAAATTAAGAGAAACACTGTCAGTTAGGGTCACATCAAGCAAAAAGGAAGAAAATTGTGGTTGTTGCAGGCCAATCATATCAGACCCAGGCTGCATATCACTGCCAGAGCTCCTCATCTTCAGCTGCTTCATCATTTCCCTTTCTACCATCATTAGGCTAGAAGTGGGCATATTCACTGATGGATTGCACAGTGTTCATCACCATTCACAGTTCCTCAGATAGTGAAGCATCATATGTTCACATGTAGCAAGACAACAGCCAGACATGGGCTGATAAGTGGCAAGTAGCAAATGTGCCATGCAAATGCTTGTCAATGACCATCTCAAACATGGCAGAATTTAACCATCTCCCTTTGACATTTAATGTCACTACTGTAACTCAATCCCTATTATCAACCTCCAGGACATTGCCACTGACCATAAATTTAAATTGAATGTAACTACTGTGGCTACAGAAGCAGGTCAAAGGTTGGGAATTCTGTGGCCAATAACTCCTGTCTCCCTGTGCCTGGCTGCAAGCCACAAGGTACAAATCAGAAATGTAATTGAATATTTTCCACTTATCTGGATGGGTGTAGCTTTGTCGACTTCAAGAAGCTGAACACCAGTCAAGACAAAGCCTGATTGGCATCCTAAACCACAACCTCCCGCCTTCACTACCATATTCATGATAGCACAGCAGTACCTCACCAAGGTTTCTCCAACAACACGTTCCAAACCATGACTCCTAGCATCTAGAAAGACAAGGACGGCTGATGGCTGGACACGCCATCATCTGCAGTCCACCTCCAAGCCATGCACCATCTTGACTTGAAACTATATCAACATTCCTTCACTATCCACTGGGTCAAAATCCTGAAACTGCTTCCCTAACGTCACTGTGACTATACCTGCACCCAAAGGATTGCAGCAGATCAAAAAGGAAGCACACCATTGTCTTCAGGACAGTTGGAAATTGGCGATAAACACTGACTTAGCCAACACTGTCCACATCCTGTGAACAAATTTTAAATGTTCTTATCTACCTTTAAACTGTTTGGCAACGATCTGGCCCTGAAGATTTCGTGCTTTTTAGTGCCGCTATTTGATTGTGTTAATGACTACACAGGCACATGGGCATGATTTTACACTTCATATGAGAGAGAATTCTATACTTCGCTTTGAGAGATACTAGGCAGCGGTGCTATCTGACAGTGGTAGCATTGCAGTAGAGCCTAATTCTGATCTTTGCAGACTTCTAAATAGAAATTTTGATCAACATCACAAGAATGCTTTTTGCGAACAGGAGCAAGCCTTGGTTCCTGTTTCCCTGCTTAAGCCAGGGTGCTGATCACTGTTTGAAAGCAAAATACTGCAGATGCTGGTTACTGCGGTGCTGAAACCACAGGAAAAGTGGTTGGAAAAACTCAGCAGATCTGACAACATCTGTGGAGAGAGTAACATAATTTATTATTTCAAATTTATGTTCTGATGAAACCTCTGCATTTGTTCCTGATTTCAATTGTCAGGACATAGCATGTTACCAAAGCTAAGATCATCTCTTGTAATTGACTAACAAATGGACCTGTGACCTATTAATCTGTATGGCTGGTTATTCAGTAATTTTGTCAATGAATGAGTGTTTTCATTGGGAGCTCAACCCTAGTGCCATGACACACGTTCTTGCACCAATCCAAGGTCTTACCCTTTATAATTGGATATATGGAGAAAATCCATGCCAAACTGCTACATAACCAGGTTAGGCACTGTTTCCCCTACTCATGCTAAGTATTTAAGAGATGCAAGCTAAACTACAATTTTAACTATGCCAGTGGCATAAATCATTTAGCCCAATTTTATTTAGAATTGAATTACAAATTTAACGAACCGCACTTGATTTTGACCTTGTAAGCAAGTGATTGTATGTGGTTTGCAACAGATTTTGTGATGAATCCTTTATGTAATGACTCAGAGTCTCCAAGATCTATCTATTGTGTGCTACAGAAATTTATTGTAATTTTGAGAAACTAAGAAATAGTCTTTAAATTTATAGTTTATAATTGCTTTTATCCAGAGTTTATGGTTGTGAACAGTGTTCCCTCCAAGCTGTGAGGCCTTGCAGCCACTTAGAGGTTCCATGCATACAGCTCAGCGTGCTATTGTATTGACTTCTGCTTGTGAAAGTTGTTGCTGCACACAGACCTCAGAGGTCCATGCAGCAAAAAACTAGTTAGATGAATTGTAGATTATGAACATTTCTGGGTATCATACATTTATCCAGATCCATGTCCACTGAAGCATGAGGTCTTGTTTGAACATAGATCATTGAAGTTTGTTTTAAAAACATTTGAGGAAAACATGTTATATTGAAGTACATCTAGGTATGTTAATTGTGTTAAAGTGGCTCTAAGTGTATGTTTGTTTTTTAAAAATCAAGAAAAGTTTGTGCTTGTTGGGTGTGTTCATGAAATATTTTTAATTACAGAAAGTGCTTTGTCTTTGTATTTCGTTGGGGTATGTTTATTAGGCAAAGTTTGTGGTTTTCATGGAAATGTAGACTTTTGTGAAATGTAACTGCTAGTTTAAGGAACCCCTTTTTTAAATAAAAATACTATTGCCTTAATCCAAGAATCCTAATTAAAGAAAACAATGACATCTTTTATATATCACTCATCTACAAGTTGCCCCTTAGCATCATCATCTGAAAGCACAGAGTTAATTTTCATGTGTATACTGGCAACGTCCACGTCTATATTGCTACCACCTCTTGATTCCTCGGACTTCTAAATTCTCAGACTGTTTATCCAACATCTAGTACCGGATGAGCAGAAATTTCCAGCAACTATGTTATGAAGACTGAAACTATTGCTTGGTCCCTGCTTCAAGCTATGTTCCCTAGCAACTGACTCCATCTCTCCTCTTGACAACTATCTGAGACTAAAGCAGTTGGTCAGGTTTCCAACCACACATTCACACCATCCTTAATGCTGTATGTTGCTATCTTCCAGACATTGCCTAACTTCATCAGCTGCTGAAATCCTTATTCATGCCTTTGTTACCACTAAACATGACTATTCCAACACAGTCCTGTCTAGTCTCCAATGTTCTACCTGTTGCAAGAATCAAGGCCTTCAAGCCTGTCTGCCCAAAACTCAAATCAAGTCCCATTCACTTATCGCCCATATACTCACAAACTTGCATTAGCTTCAAATCCAGGAGCACCTTGATTTTAGAATTCACAACCTTGTTTTCAGATCTGTCCCTGGCCCCTTTCTCATTCTCGCGCTCTCCCCTACTCTCTCACTCTCTCCCTTTCTATCTTACCTATCCTATCTAATCCTGGCTTTTTGTGATTCTCCAATTTTTATCAGACCACCAAGGTGGTTGTGTTTACTGATGCCCAGGCTCTAAGCTTGAATTCTTCCTGCTTGTTCCCTTGTTTTCCTCCTAAAACACTCCTTATAATCTATACCATTCACCAAAATCCTGACTATGATGTGGATTGCTACCATGTTTTGTGTTATAATGCTGGGAAGCACTGTTAGAGAAGCCAGAGCTGCCAGTGATGGCAGGAATTAAATTGGAAATCCACAAAAGGCCAGCAAGTACAGTTATCTCAGAGGGCTGTAGGGCTGGAGGAAATTGAAGAGAGAGAAAGATACTGACAGGTGAGACGAGGGACATTTTAATATGTTAAATGTGCCACGTAAATAAAGGAGTAATTTTAGGAAGGTCATCAGTTTTCTCTTTGATAGAAAACCGAAAGCACCACAAATGACCAAAAGGCTTTTTTTAATACTTGAGTAAACTGATCACCTAAAATTTAGATTTAGTTATCATAAGTCACCTTGTTCTGAGTGAATCAGCTAGTTTATCTGTGTAATAGGTGTTTTTAATTGGTTTTGAATATTTTACCAACCTTTGCTCTATTTTACCTATTTGCCAATCTCATGGCCTTGCTTATTTTGCTTTAGTACTGGCCCACTTTTGATCAGCAGTTTTGGCAATCCACAAGCTTTAGGAAAAGTATGTGTTGGGGGGAAAAGCCTATATTTCCCTTTACATAGTGTTCCTTAAAGACCAGAGTGGGTTGAGTAGTATTGTGAAAGGGAGTTAGTTTGTCTCCTGATTATGATATCATTCATTTCCAAGAAATGCCCATTTACACTGAAGTTGCAATTGGATTGAACAGCTGAGTAGCAAGAGGTAAGTAGAAAGCTAATGCTGTGGGATTTGAGTCAACCTGTTTTTCAACTTGGCAATTCAGGAACACGTTAACATTTCTGTAAATAGGAAATGTATAAGGTTTTCTCCAAATGGAACTGTTCTGTTTGACAGTCTTCAATACCAAGACCTGTTTCCAGTCTGTGAAAATAGAGCAGAGACTCTGTTGTTTTGTGTTTTATGCAGTTGAAAAGAGCAGAGGGCAGCTGCTAGTGAATACATTTGGGGACCTAAAAGGTGGAGTGAGGACAAGTGCAAGATCTAGCATAGTGGAAGCTGCATTGGAAAGATTGTGATATTGTATGTGCCCCACATTTCTGTGGGAAGTAATACGAGTGCTTATAACTCTTATCTCTTGTACCTGCTGCATGTAATAGTACATTGACCCATTGTTACCATACTATCTTAGTGACTTCTGCTGATAAGCATTCTCTAGTGAGTAAGAGCGATGACCTTCTAGTTTCTTGGTGACTATAGGAGATAACGGTGAGTAATATATTGAGAAGAATGATTGATTGAAACTTGAGTGTTTTTAAATACAGTTAAGTGTCATTTCTTTTTAATCTCTTCCTCCTAATCTGACTTCATGACAGTTAGAAAATTAAGTGCTTATTGTTCAGCAGTCTGGAACATGAAAAATATTTGATTAGGAAATGCGCTGTCAAATGCAATATTAAAGTCATCTTCATTCCAAGTCCTGAGCAGTGTGTTATTGATGGCTTTATGCCCAATGTAAGAATGTTAGCCTGGAAATGTTTTATGTTCTGTGGATCACTTGTTGTGTCTGTACACAAAAATCATAAATGATCTCCAGGTATGTCTCTAACACTTCTAGTAGTTACGTTCAGGTTTGCTAATAATAATGAGCAGGTCAAAGAGAACTGGCATTAGAACCAAATGATGTAGAGCTACAGTGTTTTTACTCTTGAATTCTCGAATGAAGATGGCAATACTTAATGAAGACTCTTAATTTGCTCGTTACAGGTAACGTGAAAGTATGTTAAAGCATAGACCATCAAGGTTAACAGGCTATTCACTGACTCCACTTTGTAGCTGAGCCATTTTCTCCTCTTGCACTATTTGCACTGTTCCACCTTCCAGCAAGTGTCGCTCTATCTAGTCAGGAATAAGAATTTTGCTTTCCCCATCCAGGAATCAAGTTTGCAGCTATCCTGGCTGAGATCAGCTAATTCATCAGCATAGGATTGATTGAGATTTTTCTATTCTGTACAATCACAGAATAAATTTTGTTGAGGGAAGCCATTTGACCCATATTACCTCTGATATCCTGGATGAAAGGGTTAACTTTATCCGGCTTGCGTTTCACATTATTTCACTTATTCTGAAGAACAGAACCAAATTGGATGCCTATTCCAAGTGAGGGCCATTTTGTCGATGTTGAACTTGGCTTTATCAGTGCAAAGTTGGCCGTTAGAGAGCTAGATCACTTTTTGGAAGTGATTTAGTCTAGAGAGCTTCAGAGATGGGGCTGGAGAATCGGACTAGCTGGGTAGCTCTTTCAGGAGCCAGTACAGACAGAGTGGGTTGAATGGCCTCCTGTAAAATTTTATGATGTACTGTTTTACCGAGTGTCTTCAGTTACTTAGAAGTAGTGCTTTGTGTTTACCACTTGTTTATCTTTTAATATCTTGTGTACTTCTGTAGGGTCTCCTTTTGGCTATGTTTAAAGTGCGCCCAAATTCTCCAGCTTTTCTCATAAGCAAGTTGTCTATTTTTAGGGATCGTCCTTAGGCTACAAATTTCCTCCTACCAGGAAAATACCTTGAACTCCTTTAACTTCAGTGAAGGTTGGTCAAGTGAGAAGAATGAAAATTTAATTAGTTATTGATGAATAAATCCGAGCAAGTGTGCTGTGAACCTCTTTGAAGGGGTGGGCAGAACAAGTGCATATTGGCAGAAATCTTTCTGAAGTAATCAAATGATTGCTGCTGTATTTGCCCTTACTATATTTGTAAGTCATGTAGTCCAGTGAAAAGCAAAAAAGAACTGGTGTGTTGTTCTGGAAGTTAACTTAATGGCAAACAAGGCAGTGCTACATATTCTACTGTGTGGCAATAGATATTTGGCCTTCTCTTACATGATAGCACACTTGCCTTTAAGTCAGAATGTTGTGGGTTCAAGTCCCACTCATGAAATTTACTTAGATAATTTAGACTAATGCATACTGTAGTATCCGGGGAGTGCTGCCTTTTGGACGCGATTTAAACTTCATTTCTGGTTGAAGTAAAAGATCCTATGTTGCTATTCAAAGAGAAACAGAACAAAACAGTGTCCTAGCCAACATCGATCTCTCAATCATCATTTGCAAACAAATCATCTGTATATTTATCTAATTGCTGTTTCCAGAATTTGTTGATGTGCAAATCCAACTTTTGTGTTTGCTTATATTACAGCAATAATGGCACATCAAACGTACTTAAATGGCTGTGAAGTGTTTTGGGATGAAAACAGTGTGATTATAAATATGAAATATTTTCTCTTTCAGATAAACTGACTGATTTACTCCTTGATTTTAATGCTTATACACTAAACATAGTTTCACATTAGTCTTAATTTATCTTTCAGATGGGTCCTGAACATCGCGTGAACAAGTTTCTAGCACTGCTAAAAGAAGAAGGAAGGTTAGTTTTGTTATTCCCTACCCCATTTATCTCATTAATTTGTCATGAGTCGCTATCTTCTGTAAAAGTAGTTAGAGGGAAAAATATTGCATGGGTGATGTTTCTTGAACTGGTCTCAAACTTGACATTCCGTTCCAATAAATGTACACGATATTCAATCAATGATCAGATTCAGTTATTATTTTGTTAGTATTATTTGCATTTTCCTCCTTTAAATATCACTGAGAATGCATGAGGAGCTATTGATTTTCTGGTTAGGGTTAGGTGCAAACAAAAATGATAGAAAATGTACTCAGAGCCTGTAGTAAAACCCTTTACAAGTCAAAGAGTTCAGATAATATCCTAACTGCAAGAATGAGACTCGAATGCTTATGGATAGTTGTAGCCTGTAATTAAGTCACAGCCCTCTATTCAGGTCATACAATCTATTACTTTTAAGAATATTGTCATGGTTCAAAGTGTAAACAATGCCGACAGTGTTTTAAATTAGTGGAGCTAAAGTTACCCCAGTTGAAATACTAAGACATTGTATTCATGACAGGGAAACAATGTTGTTCTGAGGAAATTTAAGTGATGTGTTTTGTTGAGTTTGAAACTGTATGATAGATGGGAAAGGACTAAGAGTACAGATTACCAGTCCTTTTAGATTTTTCTTTTACAGATTATCCTTTTAAAATTCTTTTCTTGGCCTTTGAATGCTTCCAGAACTTGGCTCCACCTTTGCCATCTTCTCCAAGTCAGTGGCTTCGTATCTGACCTGTTTTGGTCTCTGACCCATCATTGGTGATAGATGCCTTAATGATGACCCTGCAGTACCCAGTTCTCTTCCTAAACTTTTCCACCTTGGCACATCTACCTTTGTCAACAAAAATATCCTCAGAAGCCTCCCTATTTAATCGTGGTTTAAGTAAGCCCCACCCTTCCAAAAATGTCTTTCTGTGCCTTGTGTCCAATCTCTCCTGTATTGATAATGTTCTTTTACTTAGAAGTGCCTATAAGTTGAAATGTTCATAGAATCCCTACAGTGCGGAAGCAGGCCATTTGGCCTATCAAGTCTGCACCAACCCTTCGAAGAGCACACCACCCAGACCAAGCCCACTACTATATTTCCCATGGCTAACCCACCTAACCTTAACATCCCTGAACACTGGGGCAATTTAATATGGCCAGTTCACCTAACCAGCACATCTTTGGATCATGGGAGGAATCTGGAGGGAACCCACGCAGACATGGGGAGAACTCCACTCATCCACCCAAGGGTGGAATCGAACCCGAGTCCCTGGTGTTGTGAGGCAGCAGTGCTAGCACTGAACCACCGTGCCATCAAGATGTTGTCTATGTCAATACTTCACCTGAGGGTTATTTGGTATCGGTGACTGCACAATATTGTGATGCATACGCCATACCCATACTCGAAGTTTAAATGCCTAATCAGCCCTCCAAAAGCTTACTAAATGAAGTAACTATCTAATGTGGCATAATACTGCAGTTAACAACTGGTACAATAGAGAAGAGATTCTTCCCTTTTTGATTAATAATCCAATTCCCTCTTGACTGCCTTGATTGAATCTCCCATACACTTCAGAAGCGCACTCCAGATCTCAACCGCTCTCAAATAGATTAACAAAACTGATATTATTTTCTTTGGACCAGAGAGGAGATTTGAGAGAGGTGCTCAAAAATCATGAGAGGCTTTGACAGAGTAGATACAGAGAAACTGTTTCCATTCCATTGGTTGGAGAACAATAACCAGAGGACACTGATTTAAGATGATTGACAAAAGACCCAAAAACACCACAAAGAAAATTCCACTTAGACAGCAAATGGTTAGGATTTGGGAAGTACCACCATGATAGAGTGGTGGATACAGAATCAGCAATAGTCTTCAGAAAGAAATTTGATAAATACTTGAAAGAGAAAAATTGCAGGGATTTGGGAAAGAGCAGTGGACTGGAGCTAAATGGATGTTGTTTGAAAGAATCGGCATAGATTCAGTGGGGCAGACGTTCTGTTCTGTGGTAGAGCATTATCAGTTACATTTGAGACAGAACTTGTGAGCAGATTCCTAAAAGCTTTAGTCTAAGATGTAGGTTTTAAAGAGTGTGTTCAAGGGGAAGCAGAGAGAAAGAGATTTAGGGAGAGCATTCCAGAGCTTATGAGACTGACAATTTAAGGTATTGTCACTACCTATAAAGTGATGAAAATTGGAGATATACAAGAGACTAGAACTAGACAAGTACAGAGATGTTGAACAGTTACAGAAATGGAGGAGATTTGAGATATTGAAACGAGAGCATATGGAAGAATTTGAAAGTGGTGCTGAGAACTTAAACAACAAGGCAATACCAAGTGTGGAAGCAATAGACTGAAGGGTGATGGGTGAACTAGACTTAATGAGAGTTGGGATATGGGTAGCAGAGTTTTGGGTGGCCTCATTGCCATGGAGGATGCAAAGACTGAAGCTGGTTATGAGGACATAGGAATAATTGAGTTAACAAACAGCTTACAAATTGCTGCATGAATAAAAAGTTATCTTCAATACTGATTTCTGATTGTTGTATTTTGCAGTGATCCCCATCGTCGGAATAATTGGGATTAGAAACAGGAATTACAGTTTTGATGGGCACTGTGAATTGGAACCAACAAATGAAGCACTAACTTGACCATTTAACTTGGAAAAATGAATCTTCAGTCTAAAATTTAGCATCTTGCATGTTCCTTGCAAAGACAATTCTCTCACATGTCTTAAATTTAAAAAAAAAAGACATCTGCATTCTTGGTTTCACTAGGCTTTAACATGGAAAATTTACTAGATTCTTTGCAGGGATATTTTCATTTGTCAGTATACAGAGCTCTTTCAGTCACCTTCCTCCTTGCCTACCCCCAATTCCCTCAAATAAAATTGAGTGTTATACATTAAATTTCATGGATGTAGGGACTGAATGGCACAGAGATGAAGTTAAAAATCCCAGCCAGTGTCATTGTTTTGGAACCCTAGATTGTGTTGGATTGGTTCTATCCAAAGAATCCAACAATAAATTGCTCTGTAAGAACTGAAGATAGTGGAAATTTTGCAACAGGATTTTGCACATACTGTCACACATGTAAATGGAGATTAGTTGCATTTGGAGTATGCTCTAACTGGGCAAGTCTTGTATTGGCATTACAGGGACCACTTGAACTTCATTTGATTATCACTTTTGAATTTTCTTTGGGTGACGTTTATACCTAGTGCCGGTCAGGTTTTTTGAGTTTTATGCATTTTAAATACTGACGTTAGTATGGCTTCTTACGCTATGCAAGTATTTACTGAGCCTCCCATTTATGTGTGTCAAAAATCTGAATCCCTGCACCATATTGATTTAAAAAAATCACTGTTGAATCTTTCTCTTGGATGAATTCTTTTAATGTACAATATATATCAAAGTCTAGCATTTGACATTCTGTGCTTGTGTTACACAAGTTTTTTTTTTATACTTTGTTGAATTGCAGTAAGTCAGCATTTTCTTCTGTCTCTTTGACTACTGTCAGACATGTCCCTTATTTTCAGCTGTCTTTTTCTCTACCTAATCCTGCTATTCAGTGGGATCACTAGTTTAAAAAATTAAGTTTGTACAAATCTTAGTCCTAGCAGTAATGCTCATATTTTCTAGCCACTTAGTCTGAAAGCCCCTGTGGATAGGAGAGAATCGAAGGAAATTACAACTGGTACAGCCTAAGAAATGTACTGATCACTGTCTAATTTTATTTAGGGGCCCTGTGGATTGTGGAGCTGATGTGATGTAAAAATGGTTCATTGCTCTTCTTGATGATCATCTATAATAGTGTTACAAGAATGTTCTCCTTATAGCAGAGAAGCCAAATAGATTTCAATTATGAAAGGTTTGGATAGTGTAAGAGAAAGTGTTTTAAAATGTATGAAGGGTTAATAAGAGAATACAGAAATCTGAATGGTAAGAGACTGAAAAGTGACATTAGGAAAGCCATATTTCTGCCATGAGTAGTTAAGATTTGAAAGGCACAACCTGATGTGGGTACAGATTAATTAGTAGCCAGTAGGAACTGAATAGTTAGTAACCATATTCTTGTGCATTTTAAATACCTTACTTTATGAGATGTTTTTAAGCTGAACAACTATATGCATGGATTCTGAAATGGCCAACTGTGTTTGAAAAGGCTGTATTGTCTATAAAACCCCTCATAAATGACACCAGGTAAACAACAAATTAATGTTGGAGTTTCTCCTGCAGCCTGATGCCATAGACCAGATGAGAATATAATTGGAACGTTAAATTGCTGATAGAAGCTGGAATTTTTTTGGCAAATTAAGATTTAACTGGGACTAACTATAAAGATATAATATGAATACTGTAGAAATGTACCTCTGCTTTTCAGCTATTCTTCTGTGCAACATGGAAAGTCCACTGTTTTTCTTTGTGTATCCAAGAATGGCCACTGTCACACTTGGATGAACTGATGCCCACCCAGAATTCATCAGTACCAGATAGTCAGGGATCCAACAAACAAATGAAGTATGGTGTCTGAAGTGGAAATGAAACAGTATTCAGAAATAACAGATGAAATGTTTTCTGTTATACATATCCTGTGTAGTTATAATGGGCTAGGATTGTTATGTGGGAAAAGGGGAGCATTGACTAACTTGATTGAACCCACACTGACATTGCTGAGGAGCCATGTGCCAAATGGCTTTCCTCTATTCTGCACCGTCCAATTCCAAAATTCTAGCAACCCTTGCAGTGTATCAAAGGCTACTTTTGAAACCCAGGTTTAAGGAATAAAGGGCGCTTTAACTTTGTCTGTCCTGCTTGACTAATCATGCACTTTTTCTCCATTATGAAGCACTATCTGATCAGCTTGTTGCTGTTAAAATACATGTAGGTCTACTTATCTATCTGGAGCCAAACAACTTTGAACAACATTAACATGACTGTGAAAATCTCTCACACCAATGTAGCCTTCCCTTTCCCCTCCTCGCACAGCAATTGGTTTCCAACATTAATAGCAACCTGATGGAGTACTGCTCTGGAGAGCAATGAGAATCCAGTTACTTAAAGGAATCCAGTTACTTAAAGACCTTTCTGAGAAGTTCAACTACTGAAGTTGCTGGGTATCTTTTCATTTATATCCTTGCTCCATGTCCATATGTCGTCTTATACAGGATCTGAGATTAGTAGTTTTCTAAATGCTATAGACTATGTGAGTGAATGCAGTCAAAATTTAAGACTTCAGGAGCACAGTGTATAGGTAGTTACAGTATTAACAGATGCTAGCAAAATGCAAAAAAATGGCAAGCACATTCCTAGAACAGTTCTAAAATTCTGTCTTTAATCTATTGAGATTCTTTTTCCTTTAAATACCAGTTTTGGGAAGATTATGGAAATATTCAAACCAAAACCTGAAATGCAGATGTCTACTGATAAATGTTTTGGCGTCTTGTTTGGGAATGAAACTTACCTTCAGTACTGTATTTATTTCTGTGCTGTTGACAATGTGCAAGTATACAAGAGAATTAAAATCCAAGCTTTTCTGTATTGGCTTTCCATTGGGTAGTTGATAGCTGTGACCTATCTGTATAGAATAATGGGCATAACCCCATTATGGTCATACCCTGATATTCTTTGTTTATCTGTGCTGGCCCCATCTCCTGAATTGTAATGAATACTGTTCTGGTGTGATGTAAATCTTTTTACAGTGAAAGTGTCTCTTTTTAATGTATGTATATTTAAATGAAGCTGTAATGATGTAGTAATCATGCCAATGACCGACTTCGTTGGGTACCTTTATGATGTGTCATTAAAACCATGAGCAAAACATCGAGTAGCTGTGTTGAATATACTTTTCATTGGATGGAATTTGAGGATTTTACCAGGAATTTCTGCAAGTACATTCTGCAGGTTATCTCTGTTTTTCTGTGAAGGCACATAACAAATGGCCTTGCATATAAATTCGCTACCTTGGACAGGATCAAGGCTGGTTCGTATCTGTTCTGAGGAAGGGTCACCAGACCCGAAACGTTAACTCTGTTTTCTCCTCCACAGATGCTGCCAGACCTGCTGAGCTTTTCCAGCAACTTTGTTTTTGGTTCGTATCTGGGTTCTTTTCTGGTAGCATCAAAGAGCCTATCTTTGTGACCTTGTAGTTGATTCAAATCTGCCAACTGTTCATGTTTGTGTGTGGTTGATGTTTTTGTTTTGGCTGTCATCTGAAATATAAATGGAATGGCCATCAATCAATCAACTTAACCTGAGGAAGAGGCTTAAAAACACGATATGTGCAGGTTGTGCTGGTATCATTCACTGCATTGAGTTAGGAGATGCAGTTGTCACCCAACTCATTTGACTGTTCATGATGTTCTTTGCTGCCCATTCTCACAGCAGAAAACTGCCCTGATTGACACTAGCTTTGAACTCTGTTCAATCAGTGAATAATTACATTTTCTTTACGCTGCTGCTATATGTTTAAGATCATAGACTTGGACAGCAAGGATGCAAAAATTAGGGAAGACTGCCACTAGACTAATGTTCCAAGCCGTACTTGGTCAAGTTTAACTGAAAGAAATCAGGTGACTGCTTCCTTATTTACACAGCCACCACTTTTTATTTCTGTTTGAGATCACCTTCAGCTGCCTATATTCTTGTCATTTGTGGAAAGTACAAGAACATTGAGTTACAAGCTGAGATTGAGATTTCAGTTGTGTTGGGAGGTTCAGAAAGGTTTCTTTTCACCAACTGCAAAGGGCTTTGAGGTGCTGACTAAATCTTTTTTGAGTAAACAGTGAATACCATCAGATTTATACTGAGGTGTTGGAATAAACGGGAAAGTAAAGCGAGAGTTCAATTGAAATGCTTTGTTTAAAAACCACCGAGGATATTAGGCCAATTAAAGAAATCATCAGGGCAAACCATTAAAATGAGCAATACAAATAGATTCCAAGAGCCAATTGGAGATTTCTGAAGAGAATGAATATGATAGAAAAGTGATGAAATGGGATGATACCAAAAGGGTATGATGTATTAGTGATGCAGGTGATAGACTTGATTGGGTACCCCCATGTTCGAAGCATTATTAAATGCATGCAAAACAAGTAGTGTGGTTGTAAAAAGATGTCACTAAGCTCTCTACAGGTCTCAAAAAGATAGGTCATGAATGGGAAAAGGTTTGGCAGATGCAGCATAGTGTGAGGTTTCCCACTTTGTCAGAAAGAATAGAAAGGCAGATGTTTGAATGGAGAAACTACAGAGTCCTGAGGTACAGAGGGGCATGGGTGTTCTTGATAAACTGTTGTAAATTAGAAAGGCAAATGGAATGTTGTCTTTATTGCAAAGTTTGAAAGTAGGATAATTGTCTTCCTACAGCTGGTACAGGGCTTTAGTGAGATTGCAAGTGGTACACTGTGTGAAGCTTTGATGTCCTTTCCTAAGGGTCTCCTTACTCATTGGAAGTGCCTCAGACAAGATTCACAAGGCTGATTCCTGGGACAAAGGAGTTGTCTAATGAGGAAAGGTTGAGCTGGTTGGTTTAACCTCATTGGAGTTTACAGACATGAAAGAGTGGATGATTTTGAAACACAAGATTCTGAGCAGACTTGACAGGGTGTGTACTGAGAGAATGTTCCCCTTGGGAAATCTAGAACTAGGGGGAACAATTTTAAAAATTGAGGGTCTCGCTTTTAAGTCAGGAATTTCTGCTGTTGATCATTTATTTGGAATTTTACAGAGACCAGTGGAGAAAGGGTCATTCAACACATTCAAGGCTATGTTGGACAGAATTTTGAGTTGAAAGGGAATCTAGGGAGTCTAGGATTGGTTGGGGTATGGGTGTGGTAAGCAGGAATATGGAGTTAAGACAGTAATTAGATCAGCATTGATCTTGTCAAATGGTGGAGCAGGTTCAGTGGACTGAATGGCCACGTAGTTCTGATGTTAAACAAGTCCATGTCCAATCTGACGAACAGTGTTCATCACTAATATGCAACTTTGCCAACAAGACTAGTTATTTTCAAATTAATCTGCAGTTAGAGAATTTAACTGTCAAGCACATTACCTTCTATTTTAACCACAGTTTTGGTTTTCCATTAATTTCTTCACCTCTTAAAGGCTACTCATCTAAAGGCCTTTTTGTGGCATTTTAATGATTCAGAATTTTGGTTGATCTACTGTTACTGCATTTCCAAAATGATTGTATAAATTGATTTTAGGTATTTCAGTATGTAAAATGCCACATTTATGCTAGTGTTGTTACTGTGTAGCTGCTACTGGAACAGCGCTGGCATAGATTGTGGAATAAGTGTTGAAGGGAGATTCTACAAAGAGCAAATCAAATTGATTGCTAAAACAAAAGACTGCAGGGCATGCAGGTGCTATTCTGTCCCACTTATGCAGTTGATCTGTTGTGATTGCCAGTGGCAAATAGTTAAGAAAATATTTAGTCATAATGAAATGAAGCTAGAAACCCTGTTGTTTTTTTTAAAGCCCAGCTTTTTTTGTAAAACCAGTATTTTAGCACTGTATAAATGAATCTGTATAAATCCAAATCCTGCTCATAACGTATTCTGTTGTGCTCTAGTCACTGTAAATGTACAACATTTTTTTTTTATGTAGGAATGTGTAACCAGAAGATCAGAAGGTAACAAAGACAATTAAAAATAGCTTTAGAATCCAGTAAAACCTTACTGGTGAAACCATGTCTGCCTTCAAGGAGAGATTCAAACCAGGATCAAGAACTATTGGAAATGTTTAAAGATCAAACTGGAGCAGAGTAAAGGTAGTACTTATATACTGCTTTCATATCAGGATATGTCAACATGCTTGTTTATTAATGATTACACTTGAGAAGTTTTTTAAATGTAGTATAGGCAATGTGGCATCCCATTTGAACAAAAAATTCCACAAGTAATAAGATAAATCATCAGCTAATCAATTTGATTTTGGTTAAGGAATTAATGTTTCCTAGAACACTAAAGTGAACTCCTGTGCTTCAAAATGATTCCATGAGATCTCATGTATCCAAGTGAAAGGACAAATGGGGCCTCGTGGAAATGTCTCATTCATAAAGTGACACCTCTGAGGAGGCAACATTTCCTCAGTACTGCAGTGAAATATATTGGATTACAAAAATCTTAGAAATGGCAACATGGCGCACTGCATTTGATGAGTGATCTGCACTAAATATTTTATATGGACAAAATTGGTAAATCTGTAAGTAATGAACGGCAAACACAACTCCACCAGTTGTGTGGAAAGTATAAGACATAGGAGCAGAAATTAAGCCATTCAGCCCACCGAGTCTGCTCTGCCATTCAATCATGGCTGATACATTTCTCAATCCCATTCTCCTACTTTCTCCCCATAACCCTTGATTCCCTTCACAATCAAGAACCTATCTATCTCCGTCTTAAGTATACTCAATGACCTGGCCTCCACAGCATTCTGCGGCAGTGAATTCCATAGATTCGCCACTCTCTGGCTGAAGAAGTTTCTCCCTATCTCCATTCTAAAAGGTCTTCCCTTTACTCTTAAGGCTGTGCCCTCTGGTCCTAGTCTCTCCTACTAATTGAAACATCTTCCCAACATCCACTTTGTCCAGGCCATTCAGTGTACTGTAAGTTTCAATTAGATCCCCCCTCATCCTTCTAAACTCCATCGAGTATAAACCCAGAGTCCTCCAACGTTCCCCATATATTAAGCTTTTCATTCCTGGGATCATTCTCATGAATATCCTCTGGACCCACTCCAGGGCCACTAAGTCTTTCCTGAGATCCTGGGGTACTTTGACATGCTGGAGCACTAAAACAGTACTTTTGAACAATAAAGGAATTAAGGGTTATGGTGAGCGGGTGGGTAAGTGGAGCTGTGTCCACAAAAAGATCAGCCGTGGTAAAATGGTACCAGATGGCCTAATCCTGCTCCTATTGTTTATGTTCTTACGTAAAACAATCTTACTAAGAACCAGAAGAAATTGTGAAGTGCAAGCTATGTTCTGTCGTAAGGAAGCTTACCAAGAAGAACAAGGAAGAGACAGAAAAATGCTTGCTAATATATTCATTTACTTTAAAGAATCTTTCAGTTACATTTGAGGGCTCGTTCTGGGTAGTGATGTAATTTCACGACTTCATGCTTTTATGTGATTGACAGCATTAACAAGACTGCACTGGGATGCAACACAAACTCCATTTTTCTTCACTGTTGTTTTGGAAATAGTTATGTCTCCAGTATGGGGAGGATCTGTGGTGTAGGCTGGCTGGTTATAGACCAGTGTTACACTATTAATACAAGGAGAAGGGTTGGAAGCCATCAGTGAAAATATTGCATCCTAGAATAATTCTAAAAGTAAATACAACCTTGAAGCATAATTTGGAAATGTAGACCTAACACTAACAATAGGATGAATTGCATGCTGAAGTGAGTTGCACATGAAAACTTCTTTGCTAAAGATGTAATCATGCCTAAAATGGGCCTAACTATAAATGAGTAACAGACCAAATCTATCATGCCTTTGCACAGTCATATGGATAAATCTGAAACTTTATTGTCACCTGTGGATCCTGACTAGTCTTCAGCATAAATGCAAATTATGAAAGACTGAAAAGTATATCAGTGAGCCAAGAACAAGGGGTGTGAGCTGTCGGGAATATATTGTAGCACTTTAAAGGAATAAGCAAATATAGAAGCTCTGAAGCAAACAAAGCAGTTCCACAGTGAGTGATTCATGAATTTATCAGTTCAATGCTGGACGTTAGTGGTTTGTACAATGTTCCTAGTCACATTTCATAATACTCCAGTGTGGAAGCAGTTCATACGCTGTGATTTGCCAAAGAAAAATATTATACGGTTAGCTCTACTCCATATGAATCATTCTGGCACCCATTTTTGTTGTAGTAAATTATAAAAAGTCTGGGCTTCTGGCCACAGTCATTCATTGAATTATTTCAAATTCAATCTAAAAATGTTGCTGCTAGGAAGTTGCTTTTTTTAAAGTGAATGTCTACTTTCTGAAGGTCCACGGTTTGTTAAACTAACCTAGTATGAGAGGTTGTTGGCAATACTTGTTCTGGCTTTGTAAAAGCAACATTTTATATCTTTAATGAATGAGTAATACTGAACAAGAAGACCACAGGGTTAATATTTGTGTGTTCAGTTAGCTAAACTTAGTTTGAGCACATAATTGTCCTTAATATCCTTGAGCTGGTGGGAATGGGAGGGAAATAATCCGGATTTCAGCTACCGAGCTGGTAGCATGTCCATGTCTTAGCTGTGAGTCTCAAATTGATGTGATACACTAATTGTGTTAGTGTACTGGATATTACAGCGTGGTTAGTCTGCTTGTCACCTCTTGCTCAACCAACAGTACAAGTATTGCAAAAAAGAACACTGAGTACCTAAATCTCTCCCTGCCGTTATAGAGGCTGCACCTTCCCTTAACTCTGACAACCGCACTCTGGAGGTTGTTGATAATCTCACGTACCTTGGATCAACAATCACCAGCATCCTGTTGCTTGATGTCAAGAGCTGCACTAAAATTGCCAAAGTTGATGTTGTGTAGACCAACAGCAGAGTAATTTGAAGTATAAAGTTCCATGTGGACTAGGCTTGTGTCCTCAGAACTCATCTTGAAAACAGCAAGATATGAACAACTTAAGCAAATGAAGTGGCTGAAAAGCTTCCACTTCTCCTGTTTCAGAAGAATATAAGGCATCTCCTGGCAAGACAAGGTGCTGAACATTGAAATATACCATTGTGCTGGGACCCCAGTAGGTTTGCCCTTTTGAGTCAGTGACAACTGTCAATTGGATCCTATGTTACAAATGGATTATGGCCACATCTGTAAAGGTGTGCTCTATGGTGAGTTCAATATTAGCACAAGAACAACAGCTTGCCCACATTTGCTATGCATGAATGTCTGCAGTAGAGAGCTGATGTTGACTGGGTCTGGATTCGAGGTATGGGAGCGCCTGGAGACAAGCAGCCAGGAAGGTCATAGGAAAAACAGGACGAAAAATCAGCTAGATAGGGAATTAAAAAGCACATCAAAAACCTTACGTCGATGCTATTCATCTGTCCCAGCTGTGAAAGGGATTACCCACTCATGAATCAGTCTCTCCAGACACAACAGACTATGCTCAATCCAGAAGTGGCATACACCATAGGCCAAGTCAATCATAGGAGTCATTTTAGCTCAGTTGGCTGGACAGTTGGTTTGTGAAGCAGTGTAATGCCAATAGCGTGGGTTCAATCCCCATGCTAGTTGAGGTTACCATGAAGGATTCTCCTTCTCAACTTCTCCACTCGCCTAGGTATGATGGCCCTCAGAGAGAGACTGGGAATGATTCAACCTAATAAGAGAGCAGCCCTACGATCTGGTAAGACCACAGCACCTTGACTATTACTAGCTGTGGGCTACAGTAATACCTGAGAATTGATTTCCTTTTTGAGGAAGGAATAATCGAACCATTGCATAGTTGGATACTACCTTTTAGTGAGTGTCAAAGTGTTATTGGTGGGAAGGATATGATCCACATTTACTAACTCTACCTGCTGCAGGAAGGCCAATTAAACATCAGTATCCACACTGCCTTGGGACTTTTCCAGAGATTTATTTGTTTTCCCCAACCCCACCACATGATCCTGCAATCTAACTCTGTCCTTCACCTTTTACCCAGAAGGCTATATGCCTAGTCATTATGACCCAGACATCAGCAGTGTGGAACAGACTTAAATGAGGCAGCATGGTGGGTCAGTGGTTAGCACTGCTGCCTTACACCACCAGAGACCCAGGTTCAATTCCACCCTTGGGCGACTGTCTGTGTGGAGTTTGCACATTCTCCCTGTGTCTGCGTGGGTTTTCTCTGGGTGCTCTGGTTTCCTCACACAGTCCAAAGATGTGCAGGTTAGGTAGATTGGCCGTGCTAAATTGCCCATAGTGCTCAGGGATGTGTAGATTAGGTGGGTTATAGGGGAATGGGTCTGTGCAGGATGCTCTGAGTGTCAGTGTGGACTTGTTGGCCCAAAGGGCCTGTTTCCACATTGTCAGGATTCTGCAATTCTTTAAGGAATTGGCTGACCTTTCCCTAAAGATGTTAAAATCATGATGGGTCTACAGTCCAGTGGTAGAAATTTCCACATTATTATAAAATTTAAACTTGTTTCACAATGTCTTTTCAGGGAATTATCTAATCCAGTTTACCTGTGACTCCAATCCCACACTACTTGTCTAACTTCATGTACTCGGTGAAAATATGGTCATGCAGTAGGTACTATTTTGACAGGGTTGTTTACATCGGAAATAAACTTCAATCATGATCCCAATCCAGTTTGCTGTTTCTTTTGTGACACATTGATAACGTGCGTGTGGGGGTCAGATGAGGAATAGATGAGGCTGAGCTCCCATGGTCAAATAACTCACTCAGACTCACCGTCTGGCTCATGCAAAAGGCATCTTCAGTAGCAGTAGTACTGTATAATCATGAGAATTAACCTTTGCAGAAGCAGAGCAGCGAAAGAAGAGACTTAAAATCATAATCAGTGAACATGAGTTCTCAGGTAAGAAAGAACAACACACCAGTGTACACTACATGAATAAATTTTATTTCTTTGTTGGTAGCTATTTCTAAGACTAAGAGAGGAATATGTACACTGACAGGAGAGGTTATACATTTAACATCCGCTTCTAGAGAGCTGCCTGTGAATCCTGCACTGTGAAGCATGATAGTAAATGTAGCTCACGCTGCCTTTAAGCCACCGTGGCAAGTTTATAAACTAGAAACAGCAGATAAGACACTTTCTGCAAATATATAATCTCAGTTGAGTCATATATATACACACTGTGCAATAAATAATTATAAAAACATAGGCTTTAAGAATATAAAATCAAAGGGTCAAACATCTAATTTGTACAAAACTTTGGATATAGCAACTTGCAATACAGGTTCAACTTGGAGCTAGTAATTCTGGGCTACAAGGTAGAAAAATACTACGATAAATACTGCAGGCTTTTGATTAATTTTTAGAGCACAGGATGTCAACGCCCTTTGCTTGAACTAACTACTCACTCATTCTGGGAAAGGTGTCCATGGGGCTTAACAATGAATTCCCACCTTGCTTCTTTAACTTATCCCATCTCTTTTTTTTCTTTCACAGAAAGAAGGCACATTGTATGTAAGTAAAATTACTCTTAAGTAGGTGGTGGATCAAGGTCCCTGTAAGGAGGAAGTCATATCCATAACAACTGCATATAGCCACCAGATCCACTCAAACCTCAATATTCAATCATTTTGATAAAGTGTGATTGGGAGATGAGAATTGCAGGTAGCATTAATACTAACATCAGTTGTGACGTGTGATACAGTCATCATTCTTAAAAAACAGGAAGTTTTGTTATTGGGATGTGAGGATGGAATAAACATCAGGCTGGAAGACTTAAGCTGTTCTTAATGTTAATATCACAGCTTGTATCTGCAGCCAACTGAAGTCACGTGGGCCGTTGTGGTATGCAAAGGATTCTGGGGGTTGTAGTCTTTACTCTCATGTTTGAAGGGGTATAATTTCAGAAATGGACAAATTACTTTAGGATTCAATGTTGCAAATCAAACTAATTTGGGGCTGACTTAAAGATGCATTATCCTCAGGATTACAAGTTTTGAAACTTAATCTCAAATACTTGCCATCCTGAAGTGGTTTGTTGTTATTTAGACAAATATATGAATGCATATATCTTTGACAATTAAAAAGGTAAAAGTTCTTTGATTAAATTAGGGAGACTTTTTTTTAAAACATATCTTCAAATGTCATTACTGTAGAAATGTCTAACAATCAGCATCCTTTATGGACCCCACTCTCTAGAGCTTCCAGAAAGTCCTATTGACACTTCTGATGTTAACTCTCTGAAAATTTACATAATGTATATGTCATTTATAAATACTATAGTGGTACCATCCTTTCTTTCACCTCTGCCCCAGTGGCAAGTCTGAAACCATGGGAAGATCATATGCCAATGGAATTTGCATTTATTTGTCAGTTCTGGGATGGGATGCCTAAGGCAACCCAGTTGCAACTGGGGATCCAGCAAAATATTGACAGTGCTGGGGAATTCTTCCATTCCCTCACTATCTATTGAGCAGGTTGCCATTTTGATTGACCCCAACAACACTGGCAACAGTAGAAAACTAAAAACAAATTGTTGTACCAGTGGAAAGCTTGGGATTTTAGGCAATTTTAGGAAATTTTTTGCTTATTTTTTCATCAATCATTATAAATGAAAATCTGTAATTTCAAATTGAGAGTAAATCATCCCAACATAGCATTTTTTTGGTTCAGACTATGATTTTTTATGAAGCTCCAAAGAGAAATTGAATAGATTGGTGAAAAGACTACATTTCCCAGAAGTCATTTCTGCAATGTACATGCACAGTAAAGTGCGCCATTTTTGTTTTGCCCCAACAATAACTGGAAGGTTCCAGATTGTGTGATCTTACTTGTGTTTGTGTGTCCTGTTATTTGCACGTATGTACATCGTACACTCGAATGCATTCCTGGCAACTGACGTAGCAGCACCAGTGGAATATGCAATGACATTTTTCCTTGCGTTTCTCCGTCCTGGTGTTATGTCCACGGCCACAGCAGAGCAAATCACAGCCATCAATCCCGTGGGAGGTGACATTGCAGATCCTGTCCCTGGTCCCAAAGGATCCTGTCTCAGCATTCGGCTCGCAAAAGTTTGGTGAGTTTTCATAGTAGACAAGGTCTCGCTCAGTTGGGGGCTTAAACAGCTCATATTTTGCACGAAGGGTTTCTACCCAACCCCGGGACTCTCTGTGCTTCTCCACCACCATCTCGGAGGCGCTGTCATATTTGTCCTTCAGATAGTCCCCAATGACCCGGAAATCTGGCTGCGCCCACCAACAGGTCTTCACTTCACAGCTCCCAGACAAACCATGACATTTACATTTCAGGTGCATGTGATCCAGTATTGACTGCAACAAGAATTAAAAAAAAAAATACACTGTGAACACTTGTTAGAACAGTGCCGTATGTTATAATTATAACACGGTGTACACAAAAACTTCAATATCAACTTATCTGATATTATCTCTATTAATATTTCCTCCATAGTAGATTTTGGTTTTATCGCAAAATTCCGACCATGCTTTTGAATCAACATTTTCAATTATAAATGCATTTATCCACATTTATAATGGCATTACTCCCTATAAAGGTTTTACATTGTAATTGCAGCCTCCAACCACTGCTTGCACTATTGTGACTCAGAGCAAGGACTCCCAGCAGAGAGACTGCTATCTCCTGATATCACACACAGTCAAATGCTACATTGATGGCAAAAGCAGTCACTCTAACGTTGCACCTGGAATCCAACTCTTTTGTCCATGTTTGGACCATATTCTGGAGCTTAGAACCCAAACTGTGAACCAATGAGTAGGTTATTACTGGGTCCTGTTTGATAGAACTATCAATGATGGGAAGTATCACTTTGCTAATAAGTCAGAGTAGGCTGATGAGATGCTAATTGGTCAGACTAGATCTGTCCTGCTTTTCATGGACAGAACATGCATGGAGAATTCTCCACATACTCGAGTCAATACCAGTGTTGTACCTGTACTGGAACAGCTCGACGGTGGATGTGGCTAGTTCTGAAGCAAGTGTTTTCAGATCTACAATCAAAATGTTGTATATTTTATGCTGTTTCCAGCATACAATGAATTTATGTGGAGTGAATCAAATTGGCTGAAGACGGGCATCTTGCTTGGCACCTCCGGAGAATACCGCAAGACCGTAGGATATAGGAGCTGAATTAACCCATTTGGCCCAAAGTTGGATAAGAACATAGGAGCAACAGTCGACCATACCACCCTGCCAAGACTGCTCCACAATTCAACGTGATCATGGATGGTTGTGGGCTTGACTCCACTTTCCTGCCTGTTCCCCATATCCCTCATTTTTGGATTTTTAGGTTTCTCTTCACCTGAACCCTACTCCTCATTTCTCAGTTGATTGCCAATTTTTCCCAGTCTGGCCACACTTGCTACTTCACTCTTATATTTGTACACGCTGTCCCCTCCTGTAAGTCTGGTTACTAATGCCCAGATTACTTTCTTGCATTATTGCCTAGTGCCTACTCTGTAACTTTCCAAATTTTCCCTCATTACAGATGTCTCCCCGGTCACTCACTGCCAGTGCCTCTTGAATTGAAACTCATTTCACCCAAGCTATTCTCTGAGGAACATATTTAACTCTTTGATCTCATTTACCCTATGCCAATTTGTTCATGGTTCAGGTAGTAATCTAGAGATTATTACCTTCATGGTTCTGTTTTGTAATTTGGTCATTAGCTGTTCTCAACAGAACTTCTGACTTACTTTATCTAAATTGTTCATACCCATGTGTGCTATGTCCCTCTCACTGAGGGGCTGTGAGGTCAAGGTGCAGGCTTTGGTGAGTGTCAGGCTTTGTACTTCACACAGTGTCAGGCTTTGGGGAGGGCGAGGAGCACTAAGGTACGGCAAGCTAAGGTCTTTTCTTTTAATCCAGTGGTTACTAGAGGGGTGATAAAGGCAGTTAGTGGAATGGTATGTTCCTCCTGTGAGATGTGGGAGATCAGGGAGAAGTCAAATCTCCCTGACAAATACGTCTGTGGGAAGTGTGTCCGGCTGCATGGATCAACTGGAGTGGCAGCTGGACTCACTCGGGTATACAGGAGGCAGAAAGTTTTATCGATAGAAGTTTCAGGGATGTTGTGACACCAAATAGATGGGTGACTGTCAGGAGGGGCAGGTAGATAGGCAGTGCAGGAATCCCCTGTGGCTATTCCCCTCTCAAACAAGTATAGTATTTTGGATACTGATTAGGAATGGCCTTTCAGAGGAAAGCAACTGCAGCAGCCAGATCAGTGGTTCCACATCTGGCTCTGTTTTACAGCAGGGAGGGTTGAAATGTAGGTGAGCAGTTGTGATAGGGGACTCTATGGTCAGGGGCACAGATAGGTGTTAGTATGAAGGTGAGTGAGACTTCAGTGTTGCCTCCCTGCTGCCAGGATCAAGGACGTTTCTGAGGGGACACAGGATATTCTGAAAAGGGAGGGTGAGCAGCCAGAGGTTATGATCCATAACTGATACCAATGACATAGGGAGTAAGAGAGAGATGAGGTCCTACAAAGGGAGTTCAGGAAGTTAAGTCGGAAATTGAAAAGCAGGACCACTAGAGTTGTAGTCTCGGGATTACTCTCTATGCCATGTGCTAGTGTAGCTAGAAATAGGAAGTAAAGCAGTTAAATACATGGCTAAAGAGATAGCGTAGGAGGTAAGGCTTTGGGTATGTGGATGATTGGGATCTCTTCCAACGTGAAGGATCTGTACAAGAAGGATGGGTTGCCCCTAAACTGGAGGGGCACCAATATTCTGGTAGCGAGGTTTGCTAGTGCCACTCAGAGAGTTTAAAATAGTGTGGCAGAGGGATGGGAACTCGAACAGTAGGTCAGCATGTGGACTGATTGAGGAGAAGGTAGAGGCTAAGTAAATCTATTAGAAAGAACAGGCAGGCCCAGCTTAATGAACACTGTGGGATTGACAGTCTGAATTGTTTTTTTTGATGCAAGGAGTATAACAGCTAAGACAGATGAGCTTACAGCCTGGATCAGAACGTACAACTACGATGTTGTAACCAGGGTTTAAACATTTCAGGTGTGATGGAGATGGATATGAAAGGGGTTGGGGTGCAGTATTGCTGATTAAGGAGAAAGTTGCAGCTGCACTAAGAAAGGACATTTTGGAGAGTTCATCCAGCGAAGCCATATGGATACAACTCAGGAATAAGAAAGGTGCAATCGATATGATGGGTTATACTATAGGTTCCCAGTAGCCAGCAGGAGATAGAGGAACAGGTGTGTAAGCAAGTCCAAAGTTCCCTGATCGTAGGCAACACAAGTGGATAAGGTGATAAAGGAGGTGTATGACATTCCTACCTTAATTAGTCAGGGCATGAAGAATAAAAGTTGGCAAATCATGTTGCAAATGTACGCGACTTTAGTTAGGCCACATTTTGAATGTTGAGTGCAGTTCTGGTCGTGAAAGTATAGGAAGGACTTGGAAACTTTGGAGAGGGTACAGAAGAGGTTTACCAGGATATTGCCTGGATTTGAGTGCATTAGCTTGAAGAAGAGGTTGGATATCGCCACAGTTTCAGAGGCCGAGGGGTGACCTGATTGAAGTATATAAAATTGTGACAGCATGGATACAGCGGATAGTCAGAGCCCCTTTCCTAGAGCGGAAATGTGAAATACTAGGGGAATATAGGTTTAAGATGAGAGGGGAAAGTTAAAGGAGATGTGTGAGGCAATTTTTTTTCCACATAGGGTGGTAGGTCCCTGGAATGCACTTCCAGGGGAGGTGATAGAAGCAGATATTTGAGGCATTTAGCCATAAGAACAGGCAGGGAATAGAAGGAAATGAATCATATGCATGGTCATGGCAGGCCGAAGGGCCTGTTCCTTTGCTGTATGCTCTATGATGTATGTTCTATGACTGCTGCCTGGAACAAAGTGTTCACGTGACCAGGTAATGTTCTGGTTGCCATCTCAGTTTTCAAAGCTTTGACTCTAGCTCACTAGCTCTGAGCCAAGTAGTGTGAGCTGCAGGCATTCACTACACCTCTCATCACTATGTATCAGACGAATGTCCAACATCACCCACATGCTACAGCTGCAACACATCATCTGCTCCATCATCTTTATTGTGTTTCATCTCACTAATTTGGTTTCAAGTTGAGAAATATTACTCAACCATTGTCTGTTATTACATTGATTAGTTTAATTTGTTAAGTCATAAATTTTAAGCAATTCGAGAATTTACATCTGAAATAACAAGGTGCAGAGCTGGATGAACACAGCAGGCCAAGCAGCATCAGAGGAGCAGGAAGGCTGACGTTTCGGGCCTAGACCCTTCTGCAGTTCCTGCTGTCTCAGAATTTACATCTCTCCACTTCCAGTTTAAATGACTGCTCGTATTCAGAGAGATAAATTCTTAAAATCTCACCAGTTAATGATTTATCTGCTCACCTAGTTAATGACTTGCAAAAGTCATCAGCTTCTGGAGGCTGAAAAAAATATACAAAATGTAGTATTTCCTTCCACCTCCACATAGAATTCCCATCTGCACCAAATTCTGAAGTTAGCACTTGCTCCTTGTCACGTTTGAGCTTCTTGATCTGCAGTCAGTACAACTAGATGACAATTATTGCAAACACATCAACCTTGTCTTTTACCCTCAACTGCTAGTCTCTGCCATTACCGAGGGATGCCTCTTCTTCCTCCAATTTAACTGTTCACCAGCATTCCCAACTGGGTGTCCCACAGCTTTATTCTTTAAATATATTCTTTTGGTAGCACGTCAAAAATGTTCATTATCTGTTATTTTGATCCTCAGATCCTTCATTGTCAAAAACACACGTGTCATGCTTAAATGCCTTTTAGCTTTATAAGTACTACCTTAATGTAGGCATGCACTAATGAATGGGACACCATAGTTAAGCATTAGACTAACTACATTGACTGACTAACCTGATCCAGAGGTCACAATCTAAACAGTATTCCTTTATCTACATTTAATGAATTATCACAAGCAGTCAACCAACAGATTCACTATTGTCCTCTGATCTCAACAGTGCAAGCATAGAATCATAGAATCCTTCGTGTGGAAGCAGGCCATTTGGCCCATTGAGTCCCCTGAATTTCCCTGCATTTCTCACGGCTAACCCACCTAGCCTGCACATCCCTGAACACTATGGGCAATTTAGCATGGCCAATCCACGAAACCTGCACATCTTTGGACTGTGGGAGGAAACTGGTGCACCTGGAGGAAACCCATGCAGATGTGGGGAGAATGTGCACACTTCACAGTTGCCTGAGGGCGAAATTGAACCGGGGTCTCTGGCACTGTGTGGCAGCAGTGCTAACCACTGAGCCACCCATAGTTAAAACCTCTAGGTAAAATATATATTTTATAAGAAAAAGCTTAAAATATACATGATAAATCTTACAAAAATAGCTCCTTAAGCCAAATGTCCTCTCTTGTGGATTCAACATTCGGGCAATCAGACTGTTATCTGAGAGTTAATCACAAATAAATAAATAAATAAATAAATAATTGAAGGATTCCAGGACTATCCATGAGCCCTCAATAGGTTTGATGACTCAAAGCTCCTGTAGTGTTGGAAAAAAAGCAGGAGGAAGAACATCACATTCAAATCCAGCCCAGCTGAAACTGTAGAACAATGATTCATCTCAGTTAAGATTTGCAGCCATTTTGTTTGATTGTGATAAAATGTATCAGGTAACAGACATTTTAACCAACTGAACATTAAGTGACATCTCGAAACAGAAATTCCTTCTCGACAAAGAGAGGCAATCAAGGGCTTACTGTACTGAAGTAGGCTGTCAGGTGGCAAGAAACAAAGGAACCTTCACTCACTCCCAGGACCTGTCCTGCTGACCAATTTTCCCATGGAAGCACCAACTAACTATTCAGCCACAGAGACAATTGCAGCAATTCAACCTAAGTTTCAACCCCTTCAGTTCAGAAAGACAACCATCAAACTGACTGAGGCTACAGTGACATTAGAAACTGATCTTCATATATAACATGTATCTGTACTTAACTTTAAATATTTGCATATGCTCATTTTTAGGTATTAACTTCAAGATTTATAGCATTTAGTGACTGCATAATAAGCTAACCTATTTATCTTGCAATGGTGTGGTGCTGGCTATTTTTTAAAATTTGAGACACTCAGCCTAAAAGGGAGCCTTATGCAAACCTTTACAAATGCTTGGTTCATGGACCATTCTGAAAAACGCCTGATATGTGGTTGTGCCAATAGCTAGACAGCAGGGGCCACAATACCAAGGAGAGGCAATGTCAGTGATCCCTCCCTGATGGGGCATTTTGTCATTGTAAAGGCAGTCGAATCAGCAGTCTAACTTTGCTCTGCCAATCTTCATTCAATGACACACAATCAAATCAAGAGATCTTAACGCATGCTCTCCTGCTTTAGACTAAAGGCCTTACTGCATGAGACCAACATGCACAACTTTTTCAACTGAACAATTACTTATATGGACTTTAGAAAAGGGCAACAACATTTCAGAATGCACCATTGTCCATAAAACCCCACAGAAATGACACCAGAGAAACCAGCCTCTCAGTCCAACAAATCTCTGTTGGAGTTTCTCCTCCAATCTGTGACCCTAGACCAGATTATTGCAAAGAGAAATTACTGATAGAGCAAAAATCTCTTTGGCAAATTAAGATTTAATTGGAACTAATTATGTAGATATAATGTGAAAGCTATAGAAATGTGCCTCTACATTTCAACAATTCTTCTGTGCAACATGGAAAAGGCACCATTTTCCCTCTGTTTCCATATCCAAGATGGGCCAGTGTTACACTTGGGTAAGTACATGTCCTCCAACATCGACATCAGTACCAGCTAGTCAGGCATTCATCAAAGCAATGTTTTGCATAGCTGAAGTGGAAAGGAAACAATATTTAGAAGTACCAAGACCAAATATGTTAAATGCTATACACTTAGGAAACAGACTATCAGTGAATTATTTGAGGAAAATGTGGGGGAGTATCATTAACTGGATAGCCCTCTCAAAGTACCTGCCAGAACCACAAACTCTACCATCTAGAAGGGCAAAATCAGCAGGTAGATAGGAACACCACTACCTGTAAATTCCTCTCGAAGCTACACACCATCCTGCCTTGGAGATATATTGTTACTATTTCACTCTGACTAGGTCAAAATTCTGGAAACTCCCTTCCTAAAAAGCATTATATACATACCCATCATGGACCACAGTAACTCAAGAAGGCAGCTAGGGATGGGCAAGAAACGCTGGCCTAGCCAACAATGCCCAAATCTCATGAACCAGTTAGAAAAGAGTCAACACAATTCTTTATAGACACCAACATCAACCATCATGTCTGTCAGTCACATTGCTCCAAGTAAGCATACTGACTCCAGTCTAACAGAGACTTCTCATAACATTTATTTCATGGGAGTATTAAGTCTGCATGGGAAGGAATGAGTTCGATGAACTGAACTGCCTTTCCTCAATTCATTCCTTCTTACGCACTTTTTGCCGTAAACCACGTGTTTCTGTTCCTAAACTAACTGACAATATGTCAACATGAAATGTTCCTGGTCATCAGTAGACTATCAATAATGAACAATTGCTGATTGTTGGAAAAACCCATCTGGGTTCACTAATGTCCTTTAGGGAAGGAAACTGCCATCTTTACCTGGTCTGGCCTACATGTGACTCCAGACCCACAGCAATGTAGTTGACTCTTAACTGCCCTCTGGGCAATTAGGGATAGGCAATAAATGCTGCCTAGCCAGCGATGCCCTCATCCTGTGAATGAATAAAGAAAAAAAATCGACATGACAGCAAAAAAAAAGAAAAATAGCAAAATTCTAACAGAAAGGCATATAGATTGGAAATATTTGATCTTCAGAAAGCTGTAGAAATGAAATACCTTCCGGACGTAATCATTGAAAATACAATTTTGTAAACATAGCTTGGTGCAAGAATCCTGACTCTTGGTAAATAGAAAATGTTGCTTGGAACAAAATTCCCTCATAATGGATGAAAGTTGATATTCGTGATTAGGTATTAGCTGTGCCTCTGTGGTAAATCCCTCATCTCTAAATTATTGGGTTCTGAGTTCAAGCCCCATTCCAGAAGCATATGCCAGAATCTCTCCAGTGGGAATTCCGCTGCGGGAATGTTGCATTTTTGTGGGCCCAGCATTTTGCTGAGATGTTAAACAGAGACCCATCTGCCTTCTCAGGTTCACCAAAGTGATGGCTGACATTTGTACCTCAAAGAAACATCAGTAAAGTGTAGCCAGTTGCAATCATGTTGCAGTTTATGGGAGTTTGTGTGAGGGTTGTCTATTGTGTTTCCTACATCACCACAGTCAGAAGTATATCACTGGATATAAAGCACTTTGGAACATCCTGAAGTTGTAAAAAGTGCTATAGTTCTTGTTTCAAAGCATCAGAGGACTTGTAAACAATGTTATTTATTAGGTTTTTGACAGTAATGTGTACAAGGATAGGCAAGACAATTGTTGTTTAGAGTCATAAGTACGGAAAGAGGCCCTTTGGCCCAACCCGTCCATGCTGACCAGGTCTTCTAAAGTGAACTAATCCCACTTGCCTGCATTTGGCCCATATCCCTCCAAACCTTTCCTATCCATATACCTATCCAAATGTTGTAATTCTACTCAGCTCTACTACTTCCTCTGGCAGCTCTTTCCATATACACATCAACCTCTGTGTGAAAAAGTTGCCCCTTAGGTCCCTTTTAAATCTTTGCCCTCTCACCTTAAATATATGCCCTCTAGTTTTCGACTTGCCTACTCTGGGGAAAAGACCTTGGCTATTCACTTTACAGGTGTAAGGGTCTGAAAGGGTTATTGTTGAGGAGTATCTTAAACACTACCCACTATGATGATGTCATACAGTCTTTATGGGACAACAGCTCAGATGTCAAAGAAGTGAGACCCACCATTTGGGTGTTCCTCACAGACTCTGTAACAGTGTCTATTACATTAGTGTAACTTGTAGCCAATTGCTATCATAGCATAGATTACACAGCAAAATGGTTCAGTGGTTAGCATTGCTGCCTCACAGTGCCAGGGATCTGGGTTTGATCCCAGCCTCAGGCAACTGTCTGTGCGGAGCTTGCTTATTCCCCCTATATCCGTGTGGGTTTCCTCCGGGTGCTCTGGTTTCCTCCCACAGTCCAAAGATGTGCAGGTGAGGTGCACTGGCCATAGTAAATTGCCCATAGTGTCCGGGGATGCCCAGGATCTGGGTGCGATGCTCTTCGGAGGGTTGGTGTGGACTGGAAAGGCCGAATGGCCTGCCTCCACACTGTAGGGATTCTATGACATTTTGTTTAAGACATTAGCCTTTTCTCATTAGACCAATGAATTTGGACTATCATGTTAGACCAAGCTAGCCTTGAAAATGCCTACCCTGAAAGAGGACATTGGCCACAAACCTGCCTCATGGTAAGTAGTAAATTGTACAGAGCTCATACAACATGGTGAGAAGTGTATGGATTGCTAATACAACATGTGGTGCCAGTGGCATGGATTCCATTTAGCTGTTATGGAGGCCTGAAGCTTTCTTCCGACACAGTATTATGAATCTTACTCATGCAGACAGTGGTAGAAAAAGCTGAATATTCACAAACCAGTCAGAGGAGAAACTCATGACAAGTTTCAACAAGGCAGAATCTACAGTCAATGGTAAAAGCATTTCAGATCTGGTAAGGGATGCATTGCTGCAAAGAAGTGTTCAGACCCCTGGAACTGGAGTATTCGTCTTTTAAAGGCAGTCTCAGATTGCAAGGAATACAGGTGATCGGAAGGAGTGGTCCAGAGTCAGCAAGACAATAAACAGACATCAGGGACACCGTGAATGAATTTAAAATTCCTGGTGGGCAAGGGAAATCTGTTTTTAAAAATGGTGCAGATTTACTAGCTGGGAAAGAGAAATGTGAGAGAAATTCATGCAACTCAACTTGAGCATCACCACTAGAAAGAGCGGACACCATAAGGCATGGCTACAGTAAGGGAAATCAATAACTATAAAAACAATTTAAAACAAGGTCACAGACCTGACAACATCACAGAGCCAGACCTAAAGCAATAAACAAGCCTTTTAGATTCTAACCAGACAGAAAAGGAAGGTGGCAGATTATTGAGGCGGCCGAAATGATGAAGATTGATTAATTAAATCGTGATGAAGACAGGAAATATTTATTCAAACCACAGTCAGTGGAAATCATCTAGAAAAACCTGGTAAAGGAATGGGATCCATCTTATAAAGTCATGAATAGCAGAAGTTGTTTCCTTAAACTGAGCTAAAAGAACAGGGATCATTTATTAAAGGTGCAGGTAGCAGTATACATTCAGTAAAGCCATTTGATGGACGAGTTCATTCATGAAGCTGCAAAAAGTGGGGATCCTCCATTTTGACTGGAGAAACATGTGAAAACCCTCCAGTACAGCAGGACAAAGCAGCAACATTAAATGTCTTTCAAGCAAAGAAAATAAATGATCACATTAGGAATACACGACATCGGAAATAATATTGCCAGGAAGATTTAATTTCAGAAAATGGCCAAATAGAACATAGCACCGGACACCCTGAAAAATACAGTTGTCAAAATACAGAACTGCTTTTAAATTAGACACTAAGTCAGAAGCTGAACAAGTCAATTTACTTCTATGTATAACTGGGAGAACAGCTGATGTCATTATAGTTCAGTAAGGTATAGAAGAAGTAATGGATACATTTTGAAAGACTGACAATTACTTTTAAGCGCAAGACCAATAAACAAGGAGCAAAATTAAGTACCAAATTCCCAGGGGAATCTGTTGATAATGTCATTCATGATCTCTATAGACTAGTGGAAAAATGTGACTCTGGAGAGATCATTAGACACAGTTGTCGGAATTGTTGATGCGTGTCTTTCCAATTTATTATAGTCAAAAGCAGATTTGACTCCAGAGAAAGCTATTCAGGTGGTGAGTGAAGCAGAAGTCCAGAAGCAAGACAAATCAATCCTAAGGGCAAAAGATGATCTTATCACAGTGGAAAAGTTGAATCCATTCAGTTCTTATTGTACAAAACCCATAATAACACACAAGATAGTACTGTGAGGGGAAGAGACACCAGGTACAATCACTGCCAGCACTGTTCAGCAGGGAAACCTCACAGGCACAATCACTACCCAACTATTCAAAAAGAAATGATTCATCTGTAAAAAAAATTTGATCTTCAGAAAATATGCTGAAGTATGTCACAATCACAGAGTAGCAAGAAGTCAAGTGGTTACACGCAAAGAAGTTGCTGAGGTAGAATAGACTACAATAGAAGAAAATGGGAAATAGGTGATCCAGATCTAGCTTTTTGACAAGAGCTTATCTATGTCAATGGGGAACTCACTAATTTTAACCTTGATACAGGAGCGAGTGTCACAAATGTACCATGCTTGAAGAAAGACATTTTACAGCTGACAATAATGCAACTACTTGGCAACTAAGATCAAAGGCATGCTACAAACAACTCTCCAATACACAAAGCATCAGATATCAAATAACTTATATACATTTTACAATCAAGAATTCTTACTCTTGTGTCTGAAGGTGTGTCTTGACGTCAATCTTTTTTAATTTGAACAAGCAATCAAATTTGTTAAACTCAACAAACAACTGTTCCAGGTAGAGCCAGTCATAGCACAACAGGGAAAAGGACAACTAATAGAATATTTCATAAGTCCCCCTCAACTCATGGTGGAACTGGAATAGAAGACAGAATCTGTTGAAGTTATTTATTTTGGCATAAGAAATTTGTTTCATGCTGTAACCAAGATAGAGACCTGAGACAATACTAGATTAGCGGAATTTCTTTCCGTGGCTATCAACAATGAAGTGACTACAGGAATCAGAAAGATTTATGAAGAAACACAAGCAATCACTTAGCCAATGAGCAGCACACAACACTTGAGCTCACTAATGCATCATTAACTAAGTAAATCTGTGCGACACAGCTTGGTGAACAAATAGTACTGACTGACTTAAGTCTCATGTCAGATGCTGAGATGATTCAGAAGATGCAAATTCAAATAGAGAACTTGACATTCCCTTATCTTTCCAGAAAGAATCCTCAGTACCAATGGCAGAGATCATGCCAAGCAGAAAGCGATCTTCAAATAGTGCACACAAGGAATTCACATATTGTTTTCACAATGCTACAATCACCAAGAGTAAATAAAATTGCCCAAGCTAAGCAACAAGTTGACATAACAGCCTACACACTTCAGTACAGATTTACCCACAGACTGAAAATAAAGTCTGCTGACACAGATTGAAGGTGCATACATCTGCATGGAAGCCACCACTGAGAAGCGACCATCCAATGTCCAATGATTCTGAATAAGGTCAAGAGAAATTGCCTGTTCAGAGAATGTGGATACCACAAAGAAAAATTTGCCTGTTTCAACTGGAAAAACATTCTCTGCAAAAGAAATCTGTGATGATAAATGGTCCTTCAGCATAAAGGGCCTTTCAGACCTCACACTGTCAGGAACAGAATCAAATTCAACAGTCTACAAGCCCGAAGAGATTGTGTACTGGCAGAACAGTTAAACCTCTAGACCCCTTGAATTGGTGGTGTCAGAGCAGGGAGGTGAAGTAAGTGGACAGAGTAATTACACATGTACAAATATTGTAACGGAGAAGAAAAAAACACGTGGAAAAATGTTGTATCAAGGCGTAAGAGTCTGAAACAGTTATTCAGAATAGAATTAATAATTACAGAAAAATTGTGGGTTAATTTAGAAAATCATGTTGAACTCACTTGCTGGAGTTTTTTGAAGAAGTAACAGACAGAATTGATGACAGCAATGCTGTTGATGTGATGTTCTTAGACTTCCAAAGGTGTTCAACACTACCATATGAAAGTCTTATGAGGAAAGTTATGAGTCATGGAAGAAAAGGGACAGAGTCAACATGGATTCTAAATTGGCTGATGGATGGGAAACAAAGAGTAATGGTTAATGGGTATATTTTAGGCTGGAATAATGTTTGTAAATGAGTTTCCCAGTGGTTAGTTTTGGAACCTTGCATTTCCTGATACATGGAAATGATTTAGATCTTGGTATATAGTGGACAAATTCAAAGTTGCTGTCAGCACAAAACTAAGATACAAATGCAGAGAGGTTATGATTAACCCAAACAGGACAGTGGTTAGACCTCAGCTGGAGTATGGTGTACAGTTCTGGGAAACTCACTGGGCAAGGAGAGGTAAAGGTATTGGAGAGAGTGCACAAAAGGTTCAGGAGAATGGTTCTAGGAATGAGACACTTCAGATATAAGGAAAGATTGGAGAAGTTGGGACTTTTTCCTTGGAGAGGAGAAGGCTAAGAGGAATTTGTCGGAAGTTTTCAACGTCGTGAGGGATCAGGACAGAATGGATAGGGAAAAACTGTTCTTGTCTGTAAAAGGATCAGGAACAAGAGGACATAGTTTTAAAGAGCATTTCAAAAGAAGCAAATATGAGGTGAGCGAAAAAATCTTTTTCATGCAGTGAGTAGTTAGGATATGGAATACATTATCCTGGAAATGTGATACAGGCTGTTCAATTGAGGCATTCATGAAGGCATTGGATGATTATTTAAATAAAACCAATATGAAGGGTTACAGGAAAAGGCAGGAGTTTGGTATTCGGTTAAAATGCCCAGATAGCCAGTCCAGACACAATGGGCTGAATGGCATGCTTTTGCATCATAACAGTTCTGGGATTCTAAATGCCTTAAGCAACACCCATTATGATAATGTCATATGGGTTTAGTGGCAGAACAGCCCAGGATCTCAAAAGACTGTGACCTATCATCTGGGTTTTCCTCATAGTCTCTGCAACAACATCCATCACATCAGTGTAACATGCACACGTTAGCTGTCATGTAATAAATGTCTTGGCTAAAACAACAGCTTCTTCTCATCCGACTACCAAGTGATTTTCCCATACACCACCAGACCAAGGAAACCCTGTAGATCCCTACCACGAAAGAGGATGGTGGCAGAAAATCTACCTTACGTTAAGAAATAGTACAGAAAGCAGATACAACATGTTGAGCAGTGGTACAGATTGTTCATACAACAATATTAAGCAGCCTGTAGGGTGTTTTTTCATTATATTTTGGGGCTTCTGCTAATGTAGCCTCAATATGTTTCTGAGAATGGAAATAATTGGTATCCCTTATCCTGCAGATTTTCAATGACAGACAAGATAATGAACAGTAAAAACTACAGAGTGCTGTATATTTGCATTTCTCATTTGGAAATTAAAGATGTGGATAGATTTATGGTGTCAACGCTTGAAACTGTTTCTTTATTGAAAATGAGGGAAACAATTCTATAATCTGTTGGAATGTGAAAGTGAGAACTGAAATGTAGTATTATGTTTACAATAATTGGAGCTTTTATATATCCTTGCAGCCCCACCTCCAATGCATAAACATTGACTTGGGTTGTTGACAGAGGTGCCCCTTCTGTTTCATTGCTCTGTGCAGACATGCTTTGTGAGATCAGAATCAGGAGGGAATTGAAGGGTACAAGTTGGACATAGGCCAAAAGTGAAATTTGGCTGCCTGAACAGGACTTTAAAATGTTCAACGAAAAAAAGTTTTGTGTTTATATGGCATTGAGCTCAAGAAAATCCCTCACAGACAAAGAATAGTATTTTTCAATCTTTACCCACTTTTAAAATGGAGGAAAAGCACACAAACAGGCAAGATAGAGAGCTGCTTATGGAAGTACACCAGCGCGCAGGGAGACCGAGTAATGATGTGGTCTCGAGTCAGCTGCAACTCTGTTGAGTGGGTCATGTCAAATAGATAATGGCCACATCCTGAGACACGTAGTGAACTCACTATCAGCATGAGATCAAATAGGTCAGCCATTCTGTGACACAAAGATGTTTAAGTGAGGCGAAGTCCTCTTCACTAATATCTGGGAGCTGAGGCCAATACTGAGAGAACTAGTCAAGTTAATAGCCTGACAAAGTTATACTCACTGAATCGTACCTTAAGGCCAATATCTCAGACTCCTCCATCACCCATCCCTGGGTATGCCTCTGGCAGTTGGCCCCTGACCTCATGACAACCTTTGTTTAAACATGAACAAAAAGAGCGAGGTTCCTGAGAATGAGACTGAGTGCCCTAGACATTGAAGCAACATTTGACATGTGGCATCAAGGACCATGAGTAAAATTAAAGTCAATGGGAATCAGAGAGAAAACTCCCCACTCGTTTGTACCTTACCCAGCCCAAAAGAAGATGGCTATGGTTGTTGGAGGTCAATTGAACAGAGACCGAACTGCACCAGTCATACAAATACTGTGAATGCAATTGCAAGTCAGAAGTTGGAAATTCTGCTGAGAGTGACTCACCTGTCTCCCCAAAGCCTATCCACCAAGGCACAATCCTCTACACTTGCCGGGCTAAGAGCAATTCCAAAAAACACTCAAGAAGTTTGACACTATCTAGGATAAAGTATAATTCATAGATTCACAGAATCACATAGGGCTATGCAGCGGGACCTGGGTGTCCTTGTGCATGAATCACAAAAAGTTGGTTTGTCGGTGCAGTGGGTAATTAAGAAGTCGAATGGAACATTGTCCTTCATTGCGAGAGGGATGGAGTTTAAAAACAAGAAGTTATGCTGCAACCTTACAGGGTGCTGGTGAGGCCACACCTGTGTACAGTTTTGGTCTCCTGACTTGAGAAAGGACATACTGGCACTGGAGGGGGTGCAGAGGAAGTTCACTAAATTGATTACGGAATGAGAGGGTTGGCTTATGAGGAGATTGAGTAGACTGGGATTATACTCATTGGAATTTAGAAGAATGAGGGGTATCTTATAGAAACATATAAAATTATGAAGTAAAAGGATAAGATAGAAGCAGGGAGGTTGTTTCCACAGGTGGGTGAAAATAGAACTAGAGGACACAGCCTCAAAGTAAGGAGGAGCAGATTTAGGATGAGTTGAGGAGGAATTTCTTCATCCAAAGGGTTGTGAATCTGTGCAATTCCCTGCCCAGTGAAGCAGTTGAGGCTACCTCATTGAATGTTTTTAAGGCAAGGTAGATGGATTTTTGAACAGTAAAGGAATTAAGGGTTATGGTGAATGAGTTGATCAGTGGAGCTGAGTCCACAAGAAAATCAGCCATGATCTTGTTGAGTGGCGTAGCAGGCTTGGCAGGCCAGATGGCCTACTCCTGCCCTTGTTTCTTATGTTACATTCACAGAGTCGTACAGCATGGAAACAGACCCTTCAGTCCAACTATTCTACACCAACCATGTTCCCAAACTAAACTAGTCCCACTTGCCTGCATTTGCCCCATTTACCTCCAAATCTTTCCTATTCATTTAATTATCCAAATGTCTTTTAAATATGTAACTGTACCTGCATCCACGGCTTCCTCTGGCAGTTCATTCCACACACAAACCACTCTCTGTGCGAAAAGGTTGCCCTTAGTTTTAAAAAAGAAACACTCTCCTCTCACTTTAAAAATATGCCCCCTAGTTTTGAACACCCCCACCCTAGGGAAAAGACCCTTGCTAGTCACCTTATCTATGCCCCCATGATTTTATAAATCTCTATAAGGTCACCCCTCAACCTTCCATGTTCCAGTGAAAGAAGTGCTAGCCTATCCAGGCTATTTTTACAACTCAAACCTTCCATTCCTAGCAACATCTTCTCTGAACCCTCTCCCAATTTAAGAATATCCTTCCAATAGCAGGGCGACCATTTCCTTAGTTTCATTGATAACACCTGTCATCCGTTTTCAAGGCGCTCATATTGCTTTTCATAGATTAGGAAAAAAGGCTAATTGTAAACGTATTTTGTATTGAGTTTGACATCCCTTGCAAATTTCTTTCCATACTCTTTTTTTCTTTTGC
>NC_063361.1:7145085-7179557 GCF_021869965.1 Rhincodon typus | reverse complement strand
TCAGCTCTGCACCTTGTTGTCTCTGTATTACCTTATGTTCTTTTCTAAACACTTCCCAACTGGTTTTCTCTTGTTTTATTCATGAACAGATTTGCCCAGTTTACTGTGGACAGTCTCTATCTGATCCACTGATGTCAGCCTTCCCTAAATTGAGAATATTTTTTCATGTTTCTCTCTTTCAAACTCTATGTTGAATACAATTATATTCTTCTAAATTTGTTTCATTTCTCATCAATGAATCTAATATTATATTCTCTCTTGTTGGCTCACGACATTTGTTGCAAAAAAACTATATCTGGTATACTCAAGGAAGTTGATGGTTATGTCTGTTCATCCCATATGAAAGGTAAAATCCACAAACAAAATAAAAATTGCCTTTCGTACATGCTTGTCTAATCTCTGAAGTTATATAATGTATCATTTTATGCTACCAAGAGGCGTGTACACAACTCCTACTAGAGTCTTAAATTGTCATTTAGTAGTAGAAAACTTAAGTGTTGGTGACAAAGGACAGAGTATCGGTGACAAAGGACAGAGTATTGGTGACAAAGACACGTCTTGCCAAAGCTCTTCATCTTGTACCCATCAGGACAATTCGCAAGAATACCAATTGAAGGGGTCTACCATCATTCTGCTGCATAAAAGGATAGTGCTGATTGGTTGGCATGTGGACTCTTACTGGTACTGGCACTGCCATGGAGCGATGATAACCATTTTGTTCTTAAATTGATATTCTTGCAAAATGTCCTGATGAGTGCTAGATGAAAAGCTTTGACAAAATGTGTCTTTATTCAGCAATACTGCGGTTTTAAATATTTTCTGTTTCTTGATTATAGCCACAAAGTCTTCACTGCTTCCTAATCTCCTGTTACATTCTTTTAAATCACTTTTTCTTGAAGTGATTTTATCCTTGACTGCCTGATCTGTCTTTTTCCCTCTACTGTTTCTCTACCTTCCTGTAGACCTCATAACCCTTGGATATTTAGTTCCCAGTCAAGACCGTCCTGTAGCCATGTAATAGAGTCATATAGCACGGAAACAGACCCTTCGGTCCAACTCATCCATGCTGACCAAGTTTCCCACTTGCCTGCATTTGGCCCATATCCCTCTAAACCTTTCCTATTCATGTACCTGTCTGAGTGTCTTTAAATGCTGTAGCTGTACCTGCATCTACCACTTCCTCTGGCAGTTCATTCCACATAAGAACCACTCTCTGTGTGAAAAACTTGCCCCTCAGGTTGTTTTTAAATCTTTCTCCTCTTAAAAATATGCCCCCTAGTTTTAAACTCCCCCAACCTAGGGAAAAAAACCTTTGCTATTCACCTTATTTATGTCCCTCATGATTTGATACACCTCTACAAGGTAATGTCAATAATGACTACCATATCATACTCTCCAAGTTGAACTTGTACCTGAAATTCATTCAGTTTGTTCTTTATATTCTGTGCTTGTATAAAGAATCCAGTCTAGTCTAAATATTACTCCATGCCCACAGGAATGTGGTTGACCCTTAAGCATCCTCTGAACTATTCCAATAAATCACTCAGGAATAACAATGATCCAGTCTCCACTGCTCTCTGTGGTAAAGAATTCCCCACATAAATGACTCTCTGAGAGAGGAAACTCCTCCTCATCTCCATCTTAGATGGAAGACCCCTTATTTTGAAATTGTGCCCTGGTTCTAGATTTCTCCATATGGGAAAACATCCTGTTGGTATTGAGCCTGTCAAGTCTCCTTGAGATCTTATCTTTGCAGTAATCCATCTTCTAAAAGTCAATAAGTATTGGCCCAGCCTGCTGAGCCTTTCCTCTTACGGCAATCTCATCATCCCAGGAATGACACTAGGGAGTATTCTCCAAACTGTTTCCAGCGCAGGTATCTCCCTAAAGCAAGGTAACCAAAACTCAAGATGGGTTCTCAACAGTGAGCTGGACAATTGCAGCAAGACTTGTATTGTATTCCACTGCAATAAAGGCCAACATTTCATTGGCCTCCCTAATCACTTACTGCATCTGCATGCTGATATTTTGTGAATCTTGTAGAAGATCACAGTGATTCATCTACTGCAACCTCTCTTCTTTTAAATGGTATTATCTTATGTAATTTTCCTGCTAAAATGGATAACCTCACATTTCCTACGTTATAATCCATCTGTTGATTTTATATCCAGTCAGTTGACCTACCTACATTCCTTTGCAGATACTTTGTACAATCCTCACAAATTGTCTTCCTACCTATCTTTGTATTGTAAAAAATATTGGTGAAAATATATTTCGACCTTTCATCCAAGTCTTTGATATGGATGCGAAGTAGTTGAGGCTCCAGCACTGTTCCTTCAAGACTCCACAAGTTATTGTTCGGCACTTTAAAATGACCCAATTATCCCGATTTTCTGTTAGTTAGCCGATCTTCTGTCTATGCTAATATATCAGCACCAGCACCAAGAGCTCTTAACTTGTGTACTAACATTTTATGCGGCACCTTATTGAATGTCTTTTGGAAATCTAAATACATTGTACAGATTAGTTTAATCAAACCACCATGGAAAAGTTAAATAATAATAAGAGATTGTAAGAACTGCAGATGCTGGAGTCAGACCCAATACAGTGTGGAGCTGGAGGAACACAGCAGGCCACGCAGCATCAGAGGAGCTGGAAAGCTGATGTTTCAGGCAGGGACCCTTCTTCAGATCCTCTGATGCTGCCTGGCCTGCTGTATTAAATAAGAATAAAACTGAATGTAGCAGGGTATCACTGGGGAAAAACACCTCCTTTCACCAACTAATGAATCAGTATACCTCCCTGTTGAATGTAACTTGGAAGAAGCACTGAGGATGGCATACTCTGGATGGGGGTCTTCAATGTCCATCACCAGGAGTAACACAACTCTCCAAGTTGGCCAAATCCTGAGGGACTCTGCATCAAGTGTTGATGGCACCAGAAAGAGAGAAAAACCTGGCCCTTACAAAGCTACTTGTTGCAGATGCATCAATCTAAGTTAGTATTGGTGTAAGTGACCATTTCAAGATCCTGTGGAGACAACACCCTATCTTCACACTGCAAACACTAACCATCATGCTGAATAGCACTACCAGCCTGCTAAATGGAATAGGTTCGGAACAAATCTAGCAGCTCAAAACCAGGCATCCATGAGGTGCTGTCAGCCATCAGCTATGTTCAACCACAGTCTGTCACCTCATGATCCAGCATATTCCCTACTAAACCACTTCCATCAAACCAGGACTGAAGCGTAGAAAAGCTGACCAGGAACAGCACCCAGAAAGGAGGATTCACCCTAGTGATGCTACAAGACAGGACTATGTGCACACTAAAGAGCTAAAGGAGCATGCTATCGACGTAGCTAAGCAATCTCACAGCCAATAGATCTAATTAAATTGAAAAGCAGAAATTGTGGATACTATAAATCTGAAATAAAAATAGGACATGCTGGAAAGATGCTTAGCAGGTTCGTCTATTTAGGGAGAGAAATAAAGTTAACTTTTCAGTCTGTGACCTTTTTTCAGACTGGGAAAAATTAAAGATACAATACGTTTTTACTAAGAACTGGATGGGACAAAGGAAAGGAAGGTTGTGACACGGTAGATTAGCCATGCTAAATCGCCCATAGTGTTCAGGGATGTTTAGGCAGGGTGGTTGAGTCTGGGTGGGATGCTCTGAGGGTCGGTGTGGACTTGTTGGGCTGAAGGGCCTGTTTCCACACTGTAGGGATTCTATGATGAAAAACAAGGGAGACTGAATGACAGATAAATTAGTCCTCTGACACCAAAAGAAAGGTGATGCGGAAAGACAACAAATAATGAAATGAAAGTTCTCTGGAGCAGGTGCTGCTGTCTGAAAGAAAGAAACTGAAACTGGCAAAAAAAAATTGAGACAATTTTGAGACGATAGGGCGGCATGGTGGCTCAGTGGTTAGCGCTACTGCTTCACAGCACCAGGGACCCGAGTTCAAATAGGGTCAAAGAGGGGAGAATGGCAAAAAGGCAAAATTAATGGCTCTTTATTTAAACACTTTAGTATTCTGAACACAATGAATGAATTAATGGCACAAACTGAGGCTAATGAGTAGGATCTTATAGCCATTGCGGAGTCATGATTAGAAGGAGAACAAAACTGGAAACTACATATTTAGAGATATGTGTATTCTTAAAAGGACAGACAGGAAGGAAAGGGTAGAGGAATAGCTTTGCTAAGATGAGATGGAATAAGTATGATTGCAAGAAATGATCTTGAATTGGAAGATGTTGAATTCATCTGGGTGGAAGCACAAAATAACAAGAGGAAGAAGACAATGCTGGGCATGCTACAGGGTCCATTACTGTAACTGTAGTGTAGGTCCAAGAATAAATCAAGAGATAATGAGGGCTTTTTAAAAGCGGCAGTATATTAATAATGCGAGATAGTAATCATCGTGTAGTTTGGGAAAATCAAGTTGGCAGAGGAAGCCATGACCAAGAATGCATAAAGTCTATTTGGGACTGTTTCCTAGAAGAATATGCTAACAGGAATCAGGCTATTTTGCATTAAGTAACATGTAATGAGGCAGGTTTACTAAATGATCTCAGAGTAAAAGATCCCCTAGGAAACAGTGACCACAACTTGGTAGAATTTAGCATTCAGTTGGAAAGTGAGAAACTTGACTCAGAAACAATCATGTTAAACATAAATAATGGCAATTACGAAGCTAGCATTGAAGTTCACCAGATAGTATGAAAGACAAATGGAATGTTAGCCCTTTTTCAAGGGAGTTGGATATAAAAATAGGAAAATCTTGCTATAGCTATACAAGGCACTGTAACCATAGTGAGAATAATGGCAATAGCTTTTGTCCCATTATGTAATGAAAAATGTACTGGCATTGGAGGCATTCCAGAGATGATTCATTAAATTTACTCATCCCCAAGGAACGGAGGAATTTTCCTATGAGGAGAGGTTGAGTAAGTTGAGCCCATATTTATTGGGCTTTAGAAGAATGAGAGATTCTTAGGAGGCTTGATAGGGTGGATGATGAGAGATTGTTTCCCATTTTGAGAGACTCTAGAACCATAGGACATAGTCTCAGAGTAAGGGATCACTCATTTAAGACAGAGGTGAGCAGGAATATCTTTTCTCGGTCATGAATATTAGGAATTCTTCAGCAAAGAAGATTGTAGAAGCCATGTTGATAAGTATGTTATGGGATGAGAGTTTTAATCAGTAAGGGAATCAAGAGTTATGGGGAAAAGACAGGAAAGTGGATTTGAGGATTATCAGAGCAGCCATGATCTCATTGAATACTGCAACAGGCTAGATTCACCAAATGGCTTACTTCTGCTTCTACATCGTATGGGTAAGGGGAACTCCTATGTAGTGCTGGGACAGAACAGAAGGAAAGAAGTGAGAACGGAATAACAGGAAATGTGGCTGACACAGTTGAGCCCTGTCAACCATGGTAGGGTGGAATCTTGGTTGAGAAAATAAAAAACATCTCACATACAATGTGGTAGAAGTTTGTATCATCAGCATAGATGTGACAGAGATGGAGGAGCTGTGAGAATTAATAGAGTCCATATAGGGAGGGGAATGTGAGTAAGTGTAGTTGAGATAACTATGGGATTGAGTGGCCTTGAAGTGGATGTTAGTTGATAGCCTATCACTAGAAATGGTGACAGAAAAATCAAGGATTGGAAGAGTCGGAGATGAACAATGTGAAACTGAGAGAAGGGTTGAATTTCGAAGCGAAATTGGTGAAGTGTTTCAATTCAGGGCAACCGTAGGTCATAGATCAATGTAGCAGAGAAACAGCTGACAGACTTTGGGTAAAGTGGGATAAAGAAACATTCAACACATTCCACAAAAAGACAGTCATGGCTAGAACTCGTGTATACCCATGGCAACACCTTTTTTTAAGGAAATGAGTAGAGTTGAAGGATAATTTGTTCAGAGTTGAGAACAAGCTCCATCAGGTAGTGGATGGGGACAGGTTGGGCTGCTATTTCAGATAGAAATGGAGAGCTTTCAGAACTTCCTGATGGGAGTGGAGGTGTAGGGGGTTTGAATGTCTGTGATAAAGAGGAAATGGTTAGGGACAGGAAACTGGAAACTTTTAAAATGATGGAAAGCATCAGCTGAATTATGGCTGTAAACAGGAAGACTTGCAAGAGGTGAAAAAAAAAGTGTCAAGGTAGGAAGAAATCAATTCAGTGGGGCAGGAACAGGTTGAAATCATACGTCTACCATAGGAGTCCTGGTTTTGGATCTGAGAAGGAGGCAGAAGCAAATTGTGCGAGTTTGGGGAACTATAAGGTGGAAAGCCATGGTGGGAAGATCACTGAAGAAGATAAGGTCAATGGCTGTTCTGAAAATAGTGGCTTGACATTATATTGTTGGGTCATAGTCCAAGGGGAGATTAGAGGAAGAGTTGGAGAACTGGCACAGGCCATCTGCAGGACAGAAGTCAGTTTGTCAGACAGCAACTGCAACTCCTTTGTCAGCAGGTTCAATCAAAACGTTGGGACTAAACTTCGAACAAAATGCAGCCAAGTTTGGAATGAGACAAATTGGAATGAATGAAATGAGAGTGAAACTGAGACACCCAATGTCACCCTGGCAAATTTCCTTAAAAAGATCAACAGTGAGTAACAGAACAGAGGGTGGGGTCCAGGTGGAGGGAAAATGCTAGAGATGGATTAAAGGGTCCATTGAATAGCTCCACAAATATCCCCATTCTCAATGATGGGGGAGCACAGCACGTCAATAGAAAATATATTGCTAAGGCATTTACAAAAACCTTCAGTCAAAAATGCTGTGCATGATCTATCTCAGCCTCTTCCTGAGATCACGAACATGCCAGATACCGGTCTTCAGCCAATTCGATTCACAACACGTAATTTCAAGAAACAGCTGAAGGCACTGGATACTCTAAAGGCTATGGGCCCTGATAAAATGCTAACTGTTGTAGTAATAAGGACTTGCACTCCAGCCCAAGCCCTGCACTTAGCCTAGCTCTTCTAGTACAGCTACAACACTGACATATACCCAACAATGTGTAAAATTGCCCAGATATGATCTGTACACAAAAAGCAGGATAAATCTACTGTGCTCAATTAACACCCATCAATCTACCTTCAATAACCAGCAAAGTGGTGTAAAGGATCAGGGATAGCACTATCAAGCACCACCATCTGAGCAATATCCTGCTCACTGACATTCAATTTGGAGTCCACGTTGATTCCTGAACTCATTACAGTTTTGACTCAAACATGGACAGAAGAGCTAAGTTCCAGATGAAGCAATTCATAAACGAATGCAAGCTTGCAGAAATTAGGTAAGTCAGGGAATTAGGTACAATGTAGGAGGAGGTGCTGGTCTTTTACAAAAATTAGTGATCTGAGAGAGAGAGCCAGAGACCAGCAGCAGTATATAACAGCAGAAGCATGGAAGTGTTAATTCAGTGAACAGAGATGGGAGTTCCTAGCTTTCTTCTCTTTATAAACAGTGGCAGTAGTTTAAATGGTAATGGGAGGTAATATGCATAGTAATCTCTGGGAATGAAGGTGACACTTGCTCATGTCAAGAACCTGTGCATAGAGTCTTTTAACGTTGGCTGTTGCAACTATCACACATTTCTGGCTAACAAGCAGACTCTCCTTTCTAGGCATATCAGAAGGATATGACAGATCGATAATCAACCTGCTTGACTGGGCTATGACACATCTTCCATGGATATCAAGGGCCAAAGTGGGCCTTGAACCGTGAGCTTCTAGCCCAAAGGTAGGAATGTTGCCACTGAACCCCAAGACCTCCTGGGGAAGATAAATTATATTTTTAGCTTAACTAGTACAGGGTAATGATATGGGTAATCTAGTGGAAGAGGAAGGGACAGAGGTAAGAGTGTACCAACAAATAAAGCCAGATTAGGCAAAAAAGATTGTTTAAAAAGACAGATTTAAAGTCATTTAGATTAAATAGTTACAGAATTTGTAACAAGATGGAAACGTTGATAGCATAAATAGAAATAAATGTTTATGATCTGATAGTCACTGTAATTTTTAATGCTTGCAGGGTGAGAAAGATTGAGACCTGAATATTTAATAATATGTGTCATTTTGGATGGATGCAAAGGAAGAAAAAGCAAGAGGGGAAGCTCTGTTAATAAAAGAGGAGATCAGCACAATAGTGAGAAGTGATCTTTGTTCAGAAGTTCAAGATTTAGAATCAGTTTGGGTGGAGATAAGAAATAGAAAAGGAAAGAAGTCACTGAAGTTTATAATCCCCCTAACAGTAGCACAAAAGGTACATCAAAAAATTGTGGGAATTTCAAGCAAGGTACTGCAATAATCTTCACATTGATTGGACAAAGCAAACTGGCAAAGGTAGACTGGAGGGTTAGTTCATTGAGTGTACTCAGGACAGTTTCCCAAAATAATACATTCTGGAACCTACCAGGCAGGCTGTTTTGTACCTAGTAATGTGACAAAATTAATTAAAGACCTCATAGTAAAGGATCCCACAGGCAAAAGTGAACATAATGTAATGCAAGTTGACATTCAGTTTGAGAATGTGAAATGTGGGTCCAGAATTAGTGTCTTAAAGCTAAATAAATGCAATGACAATTATACGAAGGTGGAGCTAACTAATGTGGGACTGGGTAAATAGGTTGACATGTAGAGGCAGTGGCAGAGGCAGTGACAAGAAATATTTCATAACAATCCCCTCCATAAAGAAATGTTCCATTCAGGAAGGCGGAGACCACCAGAAGGATTTACCATCAGTGGCTGACTGAACAAGTCAGGTATGGCATCAAATTGGAAAAGAAACAGTACAATTGGACTAAGAGTGGTGGTAACCCAGAAAATTAGTAAAATATTGGAAACCAGCAAAGGATCATTAGGAAGAAAATGAGAGGGAACACCAGAGCATAACAGAAACTAACAAGAAATATAAAACCAGTAAGTTTATAGAAGGGGAACATGATCCTCACAAGATGAGTCAGGCATTATTAAAGGAGAATGAGGAAATGGCTAAGGCTTTGTAAAAAGTATTTTGTATGTGTCTGCACAAGCATTATCCCAAGAACAGTTGACAATCAAGGTGCATAAAGAAGAGAAAGAACTTGGATTAACCCAATTACTACAGAAAAGATAATGGGAAATCTAATTGAACTTAAGGCTGATATGTTTAATGGACTGTATTTAAATATCTTAGAACTGGCTGTAGAGTTGGTGGATGCATTATTTATAATCCTGCAAAATTCCCCAGATTCTGGAAATGTCCCAGCAGTTTGGCAAACTGTGAATGTGACATTCCTTTTCAAGAAAGCCTGGAGACAGAAAGCAGGAAATTAATTGTCTGTCAGTGGGACAATGCTAGAATACATGATTGAGGAGTTAGAGGCAGGACAATCAAAAAATCATATTACAATCAGGCAACATTAACTTTGTTCTGTGAGAGGACAACCATTTTTCAGAAATTTATTGGAGTTCTTTGAGGATATAACAAGTAGAATGAATAATGGGAACCAGTAGATGTAGGTTATTTAGGAATCTTAAAGATGCCTTATAACATAACTTTCAATCTTATTAGCATATGTTAGCAAAGCTGGAAGATTTATTAACCTACAGCAAAAAGAGAATAAAAAGCCAATTTTAAGATTGACCAACTGTAACGAGTAGAGTCCCAGAGGGATCAGTGCTGGATTCTCACTGTTTACGATGTATACCAATTGAATTTGGATGAAGTGATCGACTGTGTATTGCAGACCAAATTTTCTAATGATACAAAGGTAGGCAGAAAAGCATGCTGTGAGAAGGATACAACGATTCTGTAAAGGGATACTGATACTTTAAGTTCGTGGGAAAATCTTTGGCAGAAGTACAGGTCATCCATTTTGGCTGATAGGATAGTAAACCAAAACACGATTTAAACGGAGGGAGCCTGCAGGGTGCTGAAGTACATGAATCTCAAAAAGGTCATTAGGCAGATACATCAAGTGATTACGAAGGCAAAAGGAACACTGGACTTCATTTCCAGGGCCTGGAGTATTCAATATAGTCTTTAGTGCAATACATGGTTGAGACCATATGTAGAGCATTGTGTACAGTTGGTCAACTTACTGAAGCAGGGACATGCTTGTATTGAATGCAAGGTTCACTGGCTTAATTCCTGGGATGATAGGTTTGTTTTACAAGGAATGCTCGAGCAGGTTGAGACTATACCCATTGGAAGAAGAGGTGATTCTTATTAAAGTTATAAGATTCTAATGGGGCTCGACAGGTTAGATGCTGAGAGGACTTTTCCCCTCATGGGGAAAATAGAATTCAAAGGATACAGTTTCTGAATAAAAAGAAGTTGAGGAAGAGTTTCTGCTCTCAAAGGGTCAATCGATATTGCAAATCCCTTCCCCAGAGAGCAATGGTAGCTAGGTCATTGAATATTTTCAAGGCTGACTTTCCACACAGACTCTCTTTATGGCCTTGCTACAATGAAACTTCCTATCAGTTTTGGCACAGTAGCCAGGATGCAGAAAGCAAGCAAGCTGTGTGGAAAGTGCAGTTTGTTGCACCCACTCCAAAGCTGTCCTGGATTCCAAGACCCTTGCAAGTTAGTGCAGTGCAAAAGTTCACTGGGCCTGCTGTGCAGAAAATCTGGTTCCAAGATACAAGGGTCAAAACTCCACATAGAAGAATCTATAACCTGATGACAAACCGGCTTTCCAAATTTTGAATGGGAAACTTTGGGCTTTCAATGTGGGGGTGAGTATGGGTGCCAAGTCGACTACCATCCCACCCACTCCCAAGCTCACCCCCAGAATACAGAGAGTGGCTCGGTACCAAACTTTGAAGCCCAACCACCATATATAAACAAATAAGAGTCAACTTAGCTTGTCAAAGCCTTGATTTACCACAACGTCACACTGCTCATTCCATAAAACAGATGAGTGGGAGTGGGCACCCTTTTGTAAAAACGTGTTTTAAACATCATGACAAAGGAGATAACTATACAATCTTTATAGGGTGCCTTTTGCCCTTTGGGCGTACCTGCTGCGAAAGTAGTAAACCTCCTCTTTCTTCCCACCCACCTCTATTCCAAATCAACCCCAACTCCGTCAGGTCAGCAAACTCTGCCTGCACAATACTCCACTGATTTATTTCACTGTGAGAACAATGTCTGCCATTGTCATGGGTCTACTTGCAGTACTGGCAATGACCACACAGATCCCCGGCGCTGCTGGGACCATTCAAGGTGTCAACCTAACAGATTGGCCAGCAACTCCAGAGTGGGCAGAAATCCCACTTTCAACCTGTTACTGCTGCCCACAGCCCATTACTGTCACCCATGGCCCGTGATTGCTGCCCAAAAACGTTAGTGCAGTCCAATACAGGTTACTGCTGCAGGACAGACCTTATCTTTGCTGATCGGTCTCTGACTGTTTAGCCAGGAGTAAGGCCCGTCCACTACAATGTTCAGCCTATTGTGTGAACAAATTCCAAAAAGTTAGATGCTTTTGCTACAGTGAACGTCATATGCCCAAAGACGACAAAAGAGCTAATCGCACCATTCAGCATTCTGAAGGATTGGTACCTGAATCATTGGAAGTTGAAGGTGCAGCCTACAACAGGAAAAGTAACTGCATATAAATGTGTTTTTTTTATTCATTCACAGGATGAGAGTGTTGCTGACCAGGCAGCATTTATTGCCCAGAGGACAGCTTAGAGTCAACCAAATTGCTATGGGTTTGGAGTCACATGTAGGCCAGACCAGGTAAGGGTGGCAGATTTTGTTCCCAGCGGACATTAGTGAACCAGATGGGTTTTTCCCAACAATTGACAATTCATTCATGGTCATCATTAGATTCTTAATTCCAGATATTTTGCTGAATTCAAATTCCACCATCTGCTGTGGCGGGATTTGAACCTGCATCCCCAGAACGTTATCTGGGTCTCTGGATTAACAGTCCAGCTGTTACCACTCAGCCATTGCCTCCCCTTAATGGTCACCTATTCCTCACACCGGTACATTGATGATGAAATGCAGCCAATGCAATTCGGTATGGAAACCACAAGGTGGACAAGAATAGACTAGCAACAACAGGACTACCAGCATGTACAGACCTCAACATTGTGACCATTCATAAAATCATTTAAGCTATCAATTGCAGAAGAAAAGGCTAAGAGTACTCATAATAAGTCAGTACCAGAGTTACAACAAATATACCTTGTCATAAGAATCTTCAAAGGAGATATCCAGAATCACAACTATTATGTTCAACATACATAGCAACCATTTTCACTGAGTCGCTGACTACCTTTCCAAATTTTCAATTGTTAGATAGTTAAGGGACACTTAAGTACACGAGTGGCAGCCAAAATTAGTGCAACAGTCTGTCTGCTTGGTACACTTGAAGGGATCATACCTGACAAGAGACCACAATATATAGGTAGCCATTCAGGGATGTGACAGCCTCACCACACGAACCCAGATGCAATGATCTCACCAAATGAATGGTTTGATTGGTTAAACCACTTATCATGAAGCGCAGGGTGACGGAACAGGATCTTCATATTACCATGTTACATATAAAAGCTACAATTCCAGATACCGGCTCACAGTAGACAGCAGGGGTCATGTTGGAAAGGCAAGTCAGGACAAGTGTGCCAAGCCGTCACCTGTCCAAGTTCTCAGGACAAAATTCTCAGAAGTTGATTCATGACTGATATGCAAATACAGAGCTCTATATAGGAGAGAAGGTCAGAGTCATACACCCTACCCCAAGTAGATGGCTACCCTGCAGAAGTGTGCAAAGTATGCTGTGAATCTTGATCCTATAAAGTCACTTCACTGAATAGAGCAACATTAAAGAGAAACAGAAGCCACTCCAGGAACTGTATAATACTCCAGCTGTGCACAGAACACACACAAAAATACACCTGGATAATGAAGGTGTGGTAGATTACCATGACAACAACAAACATACATTAGACCAACTCACATATAAGACAAGAACAGCTAATTGTGAAATCTACGTGAGATGTGGAAGTATTGTCATTTCGACTCTACGTCATACAGACGCTTGGGGCTGAATCCTCCATTTTTTTCGGATATGTGTCAATTTTGTCAAGTTTCGTGGACAGAAGTTTTCCATGAAGCCTGGTGATATTTCTTGCTGTATCACTCCAAACTCGCCCCACTGACTACCTACCTGGGGCCAATGGTAATGTTCTTGTTGAATGTTAGCCAGATTCTACCACTCACATACCCAGAACAACTTGCCACTGCCAGGATATCCTGGAATAAACTGCCATCCCTGGCACTGGTTTTATCTTTAAAATATAGTTGTGCACCTGGACAAGCACTGTAAGTCTAGAGGGGGCCACAGGGTGACCGACATTTGCCCCAGACATGACAGAGAAGGGGAAATTTGTGCTTTGCTTTGTGGGCAGGGACTAGGAAGTCCTGATAGATGGGGTGGCACAAAGGAGGGCTGTCCTCTACCTCCAAGACCGGCAATGGAGGCCATACTGCCAGGCCCTGCCAACCTGGGTCAGGGTGCCCCCCAGGTAAGTGAAATCTCAGTCACCTGCAGGAATGGCCAGTATTGTACGAAGAAAGACAATGGCCTTCACCACTCTGCCAGGGTAAGAGCCATCACCTTCTCTCTGCTTTCTCACACAAAGTCTACTGCACAGTCCTCCGACCCGGGCTCATGCTCCAACATGCTCACTGTAGTCTTCAACGTCTTCCCTCACCCACCCCAACATCCAACACTAACCCTGCATGGTCTCTGCGTTTTCTACTCACTCAACTGGGATATCTTACCACTTTTCCTGCATCTGCAGCAGCACTACCAGCTGTGCCATCCATTTTCATCTTACTCAATCCCTCTCTTGCTTCTCATTGCAAGAGAAAGGAGCCCATAACAGGGCGGAAAGAACCAAGACAGGTAGTGGACTGCCCAACATTCGGCTCCTGACCTTTTATGAAGAGAGTACTCTAACCCTGAGCATCCCAAGTGGCTAACTAACCATGTCCAAGTCCCTGGACTAGTATCAGAGGCTGCCCTTGACTTATTGCACCAGGGCCCCCTGGCTAGAAGATATCTCCTTTCATGTGACTGAAGTCTGCTGACAACCATGGTAAGCTTCCTAGCTTTGAGTCTGTGCTAAAACACAAGGCAGGTCAGAAGAATGTGAGCCTGTGTCTCTGGATGAGGGAGCAAAGTGCTGAAAGGCAAGGACTCTGTGAGCATTCAGTTGGCTCGAAGGGAATGACTACCAACAGTGAGAGGGAACAGCCCTGCGGTGCAGCTTGGTCCAGCCATGAGCTTTGTGTCTGTCCCTGCATCCATAGTGTCCTTGCAGCAACATTGCATTGCTAGTTGTAGGCGTGCACCGAGGTTCAGCTTTGAAATGCGGAAGCATCCTGCATAGATCAGAGAGGCGCAGTGACAGTCCCGAAGGGCTGCCAGGTGTCAAAGTCTGTGAACAGGGGGTGCATGCAGCTGGTGCTCTGGAGTACGCCCTGAGGCTTTGTTGCCAAATGTCCAAGATGGTGGTCCCGAGAACAAGCAGCAAGCTGGAGTGGCCAAGTACCTGCTTGAACTTTCATGTCAGGAATTCACAGCATCTAGTTTCCTCGCCGTGGTGGCAGAACAGAAGCTACATATTATCACTGAATCTCACCTCATTAATGAGGTCATTAACTAGCAATATCCCGTGTTAGCAAGCATCTCACTGCTGCCTAGCAAGAATCTTGTCTTGACAACTGGAACTAATTTGGAAAATGTAGTTAGCTGCTCGCAATGTCGAGATAGGCCTTGTTTGAATTATTATCCCTGTTTGAACGTAGGAACACACTGTAAGTGTGTGTAAACCACAGCGAATGTCAGTGAAACTTTGATTTCTGGTATGTTTAATAACCATAGCTGCACCACAAGGTCATGGAAGCCTTGAAACAAACAAATCCCAGTGGCAATGGCATAAGGAAAGACTAAAGTGAGGAAAGCCATTCAACCCATTGTAGCTATTCCTTGAGGTCCACTCACTCCTCCATCTAATATCCCACTCGCAGTTAACCGGCCTCAACTATTTTGCTTTGAAGAATTCATCTAAACATTTCTTTACATATTTATATAGCACTTCTCATAACCAATGGGCCTCTGAAAACATGTACAGCTCATGAAGTCCTCTGTGTTGTCACCGTTGTATCATAATAAAACTCAGCAGCCATATACATTCAGTGATCTTCCACAAACAGCAATATGATAATCTGATGGTCTGTTTTGTTTTTGTGATGTTGATTGATGGATAAACATTGGCCAGGAAACTGCTCTTATTAAAAATAACACTAATGTATCTTTTACACACAGAGACAAGTGGGGTCTTGCTTTGACATCTCATCTGAAACATTACCTCTGAAAGTGCAGCACTCCCTCCATTGGGCACTGGAGTGTCAGCTAGAGTATGGATGATAGTAAAATGAAGGGTATGCAGGTTAGTTTGATCTTAGAGTAGGATAAAAGGTCAGCACAACATCGTGGGCCGAAGGGCCTGATCTGTGCTGTACTGTTCGATGTTCTATTTTCTATGTCCGAGTCCTGGACTGTTATGGAATTAAGAACCTTTTGATTCAAAGCCAAATGCAGTACCAACTAAGCCAAGGTTGACAATCTCCTGGTCTCTTTTTGCCTGGTGTATTAATTTTTTATTCACTCGTGGGACATGGGTGTCACTGGCTGGCCAGTACTTATGCCCACTCCGAGCTGCCCTTGAGAAGATAGTGATGAGCATCCTTTTTGAACCACTGCAGTCCACTTGCTGGAGGTTGACTCACAATTCCCTTAAGGGAGGGAATTCCAGGATTTTAACCCAGTGACGGTGAAGGAACGGCAACAGATCTCCAAATCAGGATGGTGAATGGCTTGGAGGGGAACTTGCAGATGGTGTATTGCGAAATTACAATCCAGGATCACGATATTTATGTAATTATTCATAACTGTTGGAACTAGCTCTCAATAACTTGTACAGTTACAGCAGAAGTGATCTTTATAAAAGTTGAAACAGCACAGATAACACTTTAATTTTCTACAGAAATTGATTTTGGATCATCAAAAACATTTCAGTGTTTAAATCATAACTGTCAACTTGCATTGTCTATGTTTAGATTCCAAATGTTCTGGTTAATTTGTACAGGATAAAGAATCAAAAACACGTGTCCTGAAATACAGGGACAATAGATTGTGTAGCTCTTGGCTGAAGTATGTCTATAACCAACACACGAATGCTTTGTATGGTACTTGAAATAGACCCATTAAACCCATTAATGACTTGTATGTTACAAGTAAGGCACTGGCACACAATGATCAAGAAAGAAAACAGTGAATCTGCATTCATAGAACACTTTCTGTGAACCCAGATTGCCCAAAGTGCCTTACAGCCAATTAAATACTTTTGAAGTGTAGTTATTATTTTAATGTCGGAAATACAACAGCCAATTTGCACGTAACAAGTCCGACAAATAGCAACAATGACAATATAATCTGTGTTGATTTGATACTTCATTCAAAGGCTTGCACCTCCAGTATTTCAGCTCAGCACCACAGTATCAACCTGCATTACATGCTGAGGGTTCTGAAGTGTGGCCTGAGCCCACAATCTTCTGACCAAGGTGAAAGAAGCAAGCAAAAGCTGAGACCTTCAAGCAAACACTGATAGCCTGCTCACAAGTGCTATATATCCTGTGTTGGTCCAATGGGGGTTGAGGCATGTAATGAGGCCAATGACACCATCTTCCAAGACTATTAAGCCAGCAACTCCTTCCATTGAATATATACTTACAATATAATAATACAATGCAAGGAACCTCTCAAAATGGGCACATGGAAAGTGGATTCTAAAGCAGGTAGAATTGGATTTGGGAGGGGTTAGAGGTGACCCTAAGCTTGAAGAAGGAGATGGAATTTCAAAGGAGGACATAGCAATGATGATAGGATTTCCAGACAGTAGGACACAAACAAGAGAAAACCTACCAGCAATTATGAGCAAAAGGGACAGAGATCAGGGCTGTACTAGGTGCTACAAAAATGGAATATGCATTTCTATCATGTCTTTGACATGTTTTACAATATCAACAACAAAATATTGATCAAACAACATCTGATGCTGAATCCTATAAAATATTAGGGCAGGTGACCAAAAGCATGGCCAAAGAAGTAGGTTGTAAGGAGGAAACAGAGAGAAGTGGAGAAGTTTAAGGAGGGATTCAGGCACAGCCAGCAATGTAAGGGTGTTGGATATTGAGGATACATAACATTTCCGAATTAGAGGAATGCAGTTTTGTCAAAGTTGCGTTTCCAGCACAGTTAGAAATAAAGTTGATTTCATTTACAGTGCTGTTAACAGCTGGAGTACTACAGACAGGGTGAAAAGGGCCATGAGTGTGGATTTGAACAGTTGAAGCAGGTCCGCTGATATTCTTTCTTGCAGCTAAAGACAAATATGGATTATGCTTCTGTTTTAAAGATTCCTTAATGAAGGATGACTGACACATACCTGCAGGGTGCCTAATTGTCAGTGCGTGCCAGAAAGACACACTGGCTTCTCACCATCTATCTGTTTATACACCGCAAACACCTGGATGGATGTTTTTCATGCCAGAATAGCTAATCTTTCATTTACAGCACCAAGCTTGTTCTGAAGTGTAAACTACCGTCTGACATGTCCAGCATTAGGAAGCTATCACAATAAATGGGGTTTAATTTAAATATAATTAAGGCCGAGATAGATAAATCTTTGATTTCCAAGGGGATGAAAGATTATCAGGAATGTGCAGGAATATAGAGTTGAGCTTAAAATCAAATCAGCCATGATCTTATTGAATGGTGGAGCAGGCTCAAAGGGCTGAGTGGCCTGCTTCTGTTCGATGTTCGTATGCAATCCCTCCTTCAACTATGCTCTCAAGCATTACACTAGCTATCTTCTCCCACTCAGTCTCCAAATGTAATGTTTCATTTTAGGCCTACGCCGACCTCTTTCAAAACCTCCTAGTTATTGCTTCATTCTTCTTCCAATGCGATTATCTAAAGCACCATTCTCTGTGTTGTGAAGATTTCTAATACATTGTTGTTAATTGGGAACTTGTTTTCTAAAGTAGAGTTAAATGGACTCCGTGAGTTCTGAAGAAGGGTCACTGTACTTTCTCTCCACAGATGCTGCCACACCCACTGAGTATCTCCAGCAATTAGTTCGTGTTTTTTTGTTTTTAGTTTTGTGAAGGTGACTTTTTTTTGAAAGGGTCAGAAACCTTTTTCATCATCAGGTTTTCCAAGAAATCATGTGATTTAAGCTAAATGTCCAAACAAGCCAGCTACTGGGACAATTGCTGATGTGTTTACTAATTTAAGATTTACGATCCAGAGAAAGGCTGTTGGACAGTGGCTGCAAGTAGGTCCAGTTCATAGAGAAAATATCCATGCCAGCACATAGGCAGTTTTGTTTCACCAGTCTCCAGGCCGTCAGACCCGGAAAGATGTCAAAACCTGTTTTAACAGTTCAAACAGACAGCGCTGATAAAGCCCAGAACTCTTCATTGAATCAAAACATACAGAAGAGGTCCTTTGGCCCATTGAGTTCAGGTCAGCCACTTGATGAATTCTCATTTGTGGATGTGTGGCAGGTTCAATGAGACTTTCAAGAGGGCTTTGGACTATTGTTTCCATTTAAATAACGTGCAACGTTACTGGGGAGAATGCAGGAAATTTGCACTGATCTAATATGTTCAAGCAGCCAGACACAGCGGACTGAATGGCCTCCTTCTGAATCTCAACAATTCTGTGATTTTGGCTACTGGCCCAGCAATGAAGGACAGTCAGTTAGTGGCAGGTCACCTTGGGTTAGATGGGCGGTGTTGCCAAGACCTTATCAATGGGAAACAAGCATGTCTTCCTTCATTTGTTCCCTCTCACTCCCTCAAGGTAATCTTGCCACAGCGGTGACTGCAGGCCATCTCGTGGAACAAGTTCCCCTCTAGAAAAGTCACCTGGCAGCTGTGACTACCAGTAAACTTGAGTAGTTTTGCGTATGTTTTCAGGACTCTGCCATCTTGAGGTGCCCTTGGGTGCTTGTTCCTGTGGTGCCCGGTTGGGACTGCCAGAGGGACACTATTGCCTCTTGCATCAGACCAACCAGTTCCTGTTCCACCCACCATCCTTGTCCAAAAGGGAAAAACCAGTAAAACTTGTGAATTACACATACTGGCCTGACTTGTTTTGTATACCTCAGAACAGTGCTTCAGAGCAATCAGTGTATTCATTTCAAGCATTATTATTTATTTTTGGTTTTTCCCTCCAGATGATTGGATGGTGATACCAGAGGTAGCCAATCCACTGCGCATGTTTGCTTTCTGACTTGGGTAAGAAGCAAATAGTCAATTTTCCAAATGTTTGATTTTCTGCTTGATTCTTTGGGAAATCTCGACAGAAAGAGGGTGAGATTTACACCGATGCTAACACTGTTCAGCCATGACTGCATTGGAATAGTGGCTGCAAGGTAATGCACACCCACCTCACTTCCTCAGCCCCCTTCACTTCATCTAATCCAGTCTCTTTAGTTAAATACATTAACTGTATTTACAGTTCAGCTCAGTTAGTGGTCAGTCAGGCAAGTGTGTACTCAGTGTCCATCTAATATGGAAGTCCCTGATCTACTTACTCCTTCAGTGAAATATTGAGGGAGTGCCGCTATATCAACTGTGTTAACTCTCAGATGAGATCTTAAACTGAAACCTCCCCTCCCACTGCCCCGTACCTCTCCCTTGCCTTTGATGATTTACATTGTCCTTAACGTGCTTTGCACACATTATTCAATTGGATATACGCTGGTGGTTAACAGATGGAAAAAAAAATCACAGCTGATTCGGGTGATGGGAAAAAGCCTTCAGTTGTGTGTTGGAGCACTTCTGGATATTAAAAAAAACTGGAACCTCAAATAACACCTGAAATAATTTGAACATCCCATTCAAAGTGTCACTGTGAATATCCTTCTCTCACAATAGACAAAAATCCTTATTTGTACAAAAAGGCCATGTCAAAATATTCAAATTAAATTTCAATTCAAAATGTTAATATTTAAAAACATCACAGTTTTTCAAGTTAACCTCTTTCCAACTGAACACAATCCGGTCTAAGACAGATGGTGGTCCCATTCTTTCTACACAGCCTAATCCAAAGCCAACCCAATCCTTACCGTTCGTCCAGCTTCATTGTTGTGCCTGTTCATTGCAGACCTAGCATCTGGCCTGTTCTCTCGGGCATCAGCAAACTCCCTGGACACCAGTACGCCAAACTCAGCATCCTCGCTGCAGCCTCCCCATTTCCAGCCTTCACCTGGTGGGCCCTTGTGGTGTGAGTCACAGCCGCAGATAGTGTTGGAGCCCTCGGCACAGGAGCGTGTCACGGCAAATGCCACTCCAGCTGAGGCAATGGCATGGACAAAAGCAGATTCCCGGGTGGCTGGAAGACAAAAAGCAAATGGGTACAGGAGATCAGAACATGTACAGATTTCAACACATGACACAGGAAAGAAGTCAACGAGGCATTTTTTTAAATACACACTAATGGTTATGATTTATCTGAAAACTATTGTGAACATGCTTATTGCCAACATTTATATTTCTATCACGCTTTGAAACTTAATTAATATATATTAAATACTACACATGGTATTGTGGGATCAGAGAGTTGTGCCTCTTCTGAGAGCCAATTTCTGAAATGAAAATGAATCTAAATAATGCTTTAATTTTACTTTAGTTTTATGTTATTTACAACACCAAGGTTTATAACATCAACAGTTTTAGAAAACTGGCCCAGGTGTGCTACTAAATCCAAAAATGCAAAGTAATCAAATGATTTACAACTTGCAAATATCTTCATTAATATATTTACTGTTGTTAATTCAAAAAGAAAATTCAATATTTAAATTGAATAGAAAGTTTTGTCTTATGTTTAAACTTTTTGAACAGCTTGCAATTGTGTCATTTTGTTTTCCAGAAGAATATTGCTATTCTTACTCCTCTCTTGAAGTACCTCTCACTCATGCCAAGAAACAGGTTCACAGGTACAGATAGCCTTCCATGACCCTATGGCTTCAATCTTCACCTGTGTGGGTACCACAAGCAAACCAGGTCCTGTGCAAAGGCATTTTTTTTTTCCTTTATTCATCAGCAGGATGAGGGCATCACTGCTAGGCAGCATTTATTGCCTGTCCCTAATTGCCCAGAGGGCAGTTCAGAGTCAACCACATTGCTGTGGGTCTGGAGTCACATGTAGGCCAGACCAGGTAAGGATGGCAGTTTCCTTCCCCAAAGGACGTTAGCAAAGTAGATGCATTTTTCCAACAATCAACAGTGGATTCATGGTCATCATTAGATTCTTAATTCCAGATATTTTGTTGAATTCAAGTTCCAACATCTGCCGTGGCGGGATTCAAACCTGTCTCCCCAGAACATTATCTGGGTCTCTGGATTAACAGTCCAGCAATAATACCACTAGGCCATCACCTCCCCTGATGTACAATTTTCTGTGCAGGCTGCTGGATAACAATCAGGAGAGGGACCTTGACTGTGCTTTTTGCCTTTCTTACTCTGAAGATATTAAGATGGTGGCACTTCTGTTAAGAGAATTCCTGTTGGTGAGGTTCATCTCATTAAAAGAGTCATAGGTGGTAAGCCCCACTTCATTAACAGGACTGTCAGTAGTAATAGTTAAGCTTTCAACTGAATCTCAGAGGTTTGCTTATAATCTTGAGTTCCCTTTTCGTGACTTCAAACACCCCAGCCATTGAGTTGCATGCTGTGGACTCCATTCAAAGTATGCGTTATCTTTATCTGTGAGTTGTGTTGGAGCCATTTAGGAATGAGATCAAGTTAGGTGGAATCACATCTGATTACTATATCGATTCATTAAATAACAAATGCTGTTATGCAATGACTTCTGCATTTTAATGGTTTTATATAAAATTTCCCCAGACATTATTTCAATTATTCCACTTAGTTTAAATAGTTAACCTCAGCCTTACCTTCATAAAGAAAACAAATCAGAGGCATTTCTTTAGGATCTCCAGACGTTTTTATATTGTAATTACAGAATAGGATGATTTTTGCTTCACAAATCTATTACCTTTGAAGGAATGGGGTTCTAGTATGTTTGACGTGGGCTGTTCAGCTTTGATAAATGAGTTCAAGTGCATTGTGGACTAATAGGATGAAAGCGTTCTTTACTGGCTGTGTCCAGTGAAACTGCACTTTAGCAGTACTTCATTGGTTGTAAAGTGCTTTGGGATTTCTTGAAGTTGTGAAAGGTATGAACAAATGCAGAGATAGTGAGAACTGCCGATGTTGGAGAATCTGAGATAACAAGGTGTAGAGCTGGATGAACATAGCAGGCCAAGCAGCATCAGAGGAGCTGAAACATCAGCTTTACTGCTCCTCTGATGCTGCTTGGCCTGCTGTGTTCATCCAGTTCTACACCTTGTTATCTATGAACAAATGCATTTCTTTCTTCCTCTCCTTCCCTGTTTCTTTGTTTTGTTTGTTCTCAAACTGCTCAGAATGGCACAGGAGCAATTTTATTACATATCCTCTTCTCTCTTGTTATCCTTCCTTTGTGATGGTATCAACCCTATGCTTGGCTTGTCTTCCCCAAGCTAACATTGGGGCTTCACTTTGTGTTGATTAATTATCAAAACTGTACATCCTACCTACTGAGCAGTAACACATAGGCATTTCATCATCTGATTCCCAAAGCACCACTTGGCAGAAATAGTGCGAAGGCACACTACACCAAATTTTGAAATATACCATTCCATGTCCAATTGCCTTCTGTCCTCCACCTAAGATACTACTGTCCCAGCTAATATCATTCCTTAACTGATGCTATTGCCTTGTTATCCATGAGGCCTTGCTGTGGCAAATTGACTGTCATATTTCCTGCATTACAACAGGGACTACACTTGAAAAACTACTTCCTTGGCTGTAGAGCAGTTTGGAAAGCCCAGTTATTGTGAACAATCCTATATAAATGCATGTTTTGCATATATAGTGGGGCATGGTTCCCTGTGTTCAAGCCCGGCCCCGCACATTGGCAACCATTGGCTCTTCTGCAACCATGGGCCTCCTTCACAGGTACCATTGGCCAGCCACAGTAAGGATCAAAGTATAGTTCAGTCTCACCTTAACTTGATGGCCCTGTCCATTGAGCAATGGTCATAGACTGGGAATGTTGACTACTTTTCCTCCTTGGCCCAGGGTCACTTTATAATAGACCATTCAGTCCTCTGAGGCTGTTCCACCAATCATCAGATCACGGGTGATGGGTACCTGAACTGCACTTACCACTTTGGCTCCATAATTCTTAATAGCATTGTATGACTAGGATCCCTGCACCCAGTTAGCATTAGCTACTCAGCACATCTCAGATACTCATCCAGTGGACAGTCACACTTGGTTCTGTAATGCAGATATGCATTGCCTGATCTCTATTTATTCACATTTTTCCATCTAACACAGATAATGCTGCCAATCATCCCCAGCAGTCTGCTCTAGTATTATGTCAGTGTACTGCAGTACATGACTGAATTTAGAAAGCTGTAGTATACAAAGATAAGGAAGGAAAGAAAGAAATAGGGAAAACCAAAAGAGTCATGCATGCACTACTTTCCCTTTACTTTCTCAACCTCAGGCCTTCTCAAAGCACTGTACAGCAAATGAAGTATTTATGAAATGTACTCTCTGCTGTAACATAGAAAACACAAGTCAAATTGAATGCAGCAAACACCCACAAAATTAGATAACTAACCAGATAATCTGTTCTAATCGTTAGTCGAGGAAGGAGGGTTGTTTAGGACAGTAGGCAAAGCCCCCTGCTCTTTTTCCAGGTAATGTCATAGGGTCTTTGCCATCCATCAAATATTGAGACAGCACACAGTTTAACCCACAATGAAAAATACTGCACCTCTAAAATTGTAGATGTCCCTCAGTATTCCGCTGGAGTGTCAGCCTGGGTTATGTACTCATATTATTGTACAGTTCACAGAATTCCTGTGTACCCACAGTAATGTTCGTTATCAAGTTTGCTTCATGTATGTTGATGCTCAGGTTCATGAAGAGAAGGTTCAATGGACCAAACAGCCTACTCCTGCTCCTGTTTCTTGTGTCACTTTTTCTCCGGAGAATCAAGCCAATTTGACAGCGTAACCTAAGATAAATATTTATCCTCTGAACTGTTGCATAAAAATGTGTCAGCTTGAAAAAAAACAAGAGAAACTTTGGATTGTTACAAAAACCCAACTGGTTTTCCAGGAAATGAACTTCCCTGCCCTGACTGCCTCAAACACAGCAATGTGATTCTCCATGCTCTCTGGATAACTAATGGTTGGCAATAAATGTTACCTAGCCAACACCACCCACATCCCGAAGCGCGGAGGGGAGGCAATGGCATGTCATTAACATCACTAGTCATCCAAAAGCCCCAGCCTAATTTTCTGAGGACACGAACTGATATCACATCATGGCAGATGGTGAAATTTGAATTCAATAGAAGTCTGGCATGAAAGGTAATCAAATGGCAACCATGTATTAAAACAAAGAACTGTAGATGCTGCAAATCAGAAACAGAAATTGCTGGAAAAACTCAGCATCTGTGGAGCGAAAGCAGACGTTAATATTTTGGGCTCAGTGACCCTTCTTCAGAACTTCAGACCTGCTGAGTCTTTCCAGCAATTTCTGTTTTGTACCCACTGTCAATTGTTTCAAAAAAAAACTAGTTCAATCCTTTAGAAAAGGAAATCAACCATCTTTAACTGGTCTAGCCTACATGTGACTCCAGGCCCACCATAATTTAGTTCACTCTTAATTGCTCTTTGGACAATCAGGGATGGACAATACATGCCAGCAACACCCAGATCCCACAACGAAGTGGAAGATATATATGTATATATGAACGATTACATTTATGACTGAAAGGGAACATTGGCTGTTAGATAATAAGATACAGGAGTTGAAGACACGGGAATGTCCTGATGCCAGAACAGACTCATGTTATGAGAAGACAGTAAATGAGCGAGCTGCCAAAAGATAGAAGAGCAATGGATAATGACCCCCGGGACACAATCGTTTCGATAGAGGAGAGATGTCCTGGGATTATATGAGAGAGTAAGTCTGAGACAGTGATGCCAGAGGTGTGGGAATGTCCTGTGACAGCTCAGGACAGAGACTGACTCTCATGCCTCGAAAATGAGCTCCATTACCTGCTGAGTGTCTGAATCTGGCTTTGTTAGCTCGGTGTCACACTGTATTATTAATACAATGGAGAGAGTTACTTCAGGCAACGTTACCCACTGCCGAGTTCTGGCATTCCCTGACAAATCGTAGCAACAGCCAACTATTCTTAATTCTAGTGTGTCCCCAATCGGGTGGGATAGACTAGGAAATCCCTATTGAAACACTTTCATCAAAATGACTAAAGGGCGTGTGAATGGCGCAGCTATGGCCGTAATCACTAGTTCGCGCTGATATAGTTTGCCCTCTCTCGCAGTGGGGTAGAAGCTTAACTCTTTTTCTCAGTATAAGCTTATTTTGCTCTTTTTAATCCCTTTAGCTCATGAAGCATCAACACTGATCCTGAGCGTTTCGAGCTCAGAGGCCAATAATGATTTTTTTTATATGTATATATATTTAAAGGAGATATGCTTTAAAAATGTAATTTAAATGGCAATAATGAGGCAAGGCCTGTCTGTAACATCTTGTCGGCTCTGGTGACCCGGGTTAGGTTGAGGGGCGGCGCTGAGCAGGCTGAAGCAATGTCCCGGGCCGCGACATGTACACGCTCCCCACTCATCGCAGATACTCGGTCTCCCACAGGCCTGGAGCCCTGTCAGGAGACAGAAGCAAAAACAATAATCTCCAAACAGAGGGGACCAGGGAGAATTAATAAATCCCCAAACAGAGGGAGGAGAGGGGACCAGGGAGAACTACATAAAATATATGAGAGGGGGACAAAATACTGAAAGAACTGCAGGTGCTGGAAATCAGAAACAAAATAAAATTGCTGGAAAAACTCAGCAGGTCTGGCAGCATCTAAGGAGAGAAATCAGAGTTTACGCTTCAGGTCTAAGTGACAGAACAAATTGTACATCACCTTGGATACCCCTTTCCCCAAATGAATTAATTCATACAATTTTTAGAAAAAACCTTGACTCACTCGAGCATCAAATTGGCAACGTTGGAGGAGATGACTCGATTGTGCAACACAATCACTTCCCCACCTGGAGCCAAAAAAAAACCCGCCAAAACCTCACCACCCCCGCCCTGCCCCGCCCCGCCCCAAGCACAGCGATCCAAATACAAAATGCATCATAAACCAGTCATCAACTGCTAAACCTCCTCCTTCCTTCCTTCAGTCCTGAGCTGCGTTCCCCAAACCACAAAAGCTCCACATCCTTGAGTGCACTGATACATCAGTAATCTGTCAGCAACGGGTCGGAATATATCTTCAGGTAGAGATCACTGGTAATAACATTCCCATCATTATCGCTGCAGGAACAGGCCGACGCAACAGTGAGAAGCAGTTATGGTCTGTGTCACTGTTAACGTGCCTTGTTGCTAACCCTTCCCAGACTACAATATTTTTCGGGAAATTAGAAGTAGGTTTGTCAATCCTGCAGGATTCTCCTCGAGTTTCGAAGAATCAAGGGTTAATTTCCTGGACGACCCAGGTGAAAATTATTAAAAAGTTTGTTTACGTTTTTGTCGATGTTCCTCGGTTAGGAAAAGGATTTGAAAGGAATGGATGTTTTATTAATGGTATATTGCCATCAAATTGCATGCTCTACTGAAATCTAATTGGGTTAAATGCAAACAGAAAGTGCAGGTGAAACTCAGCAGGTCTGGTAACATATGTGGAGAGAGAAACCGAGTTAATGTTTGAAGTCCAAGATGATTTTTTCAGAACTTTAGGTTTGGTTTCCCATTGGGGTTTGTCTCTCACTGGAATTGTCTGTCACTGGGGTCATCCACTGGGGATGATCTCCCACTAGGAATTGTCTCTCGCTGATGATCATCTCTCTCTCTTTCTGGACTGGGATCTGTGTCTCACTGGGGATTGTCTCTCACTGATGATCATCTCTCTCTCTCTCTCTCTCTGGACTGGGGTCTGTCTTTCTCTGGGAATTGTCTTTCATAGGGGTCATCCACAGGGGAATGATCTCCCACTAGGGATTGTCTCTATCTGGGAATTGTCTCTCATTAATTATCATCTCTCTCTCTTGACTGGTGTCTGTCTCTCACTGGGGTCTGTCTCCATCTGGGATCTCCTATTGTGGACTATCACCCACTGGGTTTGATTTTGAACTGAGAATCATCATTTGCTGGGTTTAGTCCCAAAGCAATATATAGTTAATTATTTTATGTGATACGTTATTATTAGTGCAAAACCCAAAGATTCAGCTCTATAGTTAAGAAAGCTGATATTTAAATGCAAGTAATTCATTTTCATTTCCTTTAACTGACAATGATAAATGATTGTATTAATTTTACCAGTAAATGATTGTAGCAGATTGTAGCAGGATGGAGAACCATGTTTGATTTTTTTTTCCCATTCCTAACCCAAAGTGCTGGGACCAAATTCATATATTTAACCATCAGGGATAAACTGAGATTGAACATGGAACTCCCTGCAGTGCAAGACAAATTGAAAACTTGCAGTTTATTGACTATGGCTGATCGCTGTTCTCATGGAGAAACTAAACCCCACCATCTATACTGGCCTTCACCCTGCATTGGCACTTAGAGGTAACAATTGACAACTTTGTTTTGTTGCCGATCTGATCCATATCTCAGTGATTTCTTCACAACATCAGTCTCAAGACTATTGATCTTCACTGATCATGTATTCAGGTCAAGCGAATATAACATTATATAATCAACACTGACATTAGTAAGGCTCAACATTCACATCAACAGCTACTAAGTTTGGAACCTATACAGAGATTCTGCAATGAAACATCCCTCAAATGTAACATATAATCATGTAACGTTAGTCCTGTTCCTTCACTCATCATCTACCTTTTCTATTTTTCTCGTATTTATGTAAGTAAGGGTTGATGGCAGACAGAAGTTGAACACTTTCCTCTTTTAAGCATCTAATATCAGCATTAAGGCCTCCCATGTACAGGTTCGCTGCAGGGTAAATATCCCATTACTCAAACTCAAAAGTATGACAACAGTCTCACATTAACACTGGAATCTACATCAATTGCAGTTTTTGTTTTTAACAAGTGGTCCTATTGGCTGTTTTGAATGAGATCACTGACTTAGTACCAATCGGGACATGTTAGATATCTCTGCAAAAACTAAGCTGTTGGAACTCATTCATGTATGATCCTCAATTTTATCCATTGTCTTCTCCAATCCTGCTCTTAACCACTCTCATTAAACCCCACCTACTTCAGATTGCCAGACATTTCAATGGAAGAAAGACAGTTTTAAACGGAAGCAACTGAGAATTCAGATATAGAGAGCTGCTTTATCACTGAGCTCCAAATGTGAAAACTCTTGAAATAGCTGCAAATGGTTTGTTGGAAAGTCAACTAGATTTATAGCTACCCAAACTGTATTATGTCTATAGTGTCTTGACATATATAATGACTCAGAATCATGGAGTCTGAGAGATATACAGCACGGAAACAGACCCTTCAGTCCAATTCGTCAATGCCGACCAGCTATCCTAAATAAATGTGATCCCATTTGCCAGTATTTGGCCTATATCCCTCTAAACACTTCCTATTCATATACCCATTCAGATGCCTTTTAAATGTTGTAATTTTACCATCCACCACTACTTCCTCTGGCAGCTCATTCCATACACACACCACTCTCTGCATGAAAAAGTTGCCCCTTAGGTCCCTTTTAAATCTTTCTCCATCACCTTAAACATATGCCCTCTAGTTTTGGACTCCCCTACCCCAATGAAAAGACCTTGTCTATTTACCCTATCCATGTCCCTCATGATTTTATAAACCTCTACAGGGTCACCCCTCAGCCTCCAATGCTGCAGGGAAAATAGCCCCAGTCTATTGAGCCTGTCCCTATAGATCAAACCCTCCAACCCTGGCAACATTCTTGTACATTTTTTCTGAACCTTACAAGCTTCACAACATCCTTCCTATAGCAGGGAGACCAGAGTTGCACGCAGTATTCCAGTAGTGGCCTAACCAATGTCCTGTACAGCTGCAACATGACCCCCAACTCCTATACTCAATGGACTGACCAGTAAAGGCAAGCATACCAAACACCTTCTTCACTATCCTACCTACCTGCGACTCCACTTCCAAGGAACTATGAACCTGCACTCCAAAGTCTCTTTGTTCAGCAACACTCCCCAGGACCTTACCATTAAATGTATAAGTCCTGCTTTGACTTACCTTTCCAAAATGCAGCACCTCACATTTATCTAAACTAAACTCCATCAGCCACTCCTCGGCCCATGGCCCATCTGATCAAGATCCCGTTTTACTCTGAGGTAACCTTCTTCGCTGTCCACTACACCTCCAATTTTGGTGTCATCTGCAAACTTACTAAACATACCTCCTATGTTCACATCCAAGTCATTAATATAAATGACAAAAAGCATTGGACCCAGCACTGATCCTTGAGGCACACTGCTGTCACAGGCCTCCAGTCTGAAAAGCAATCCTCCACCACAACCCTCTGTCTTCTACCTTTGAGCCAATTCTGTATCAAAATAGCTAGTTCCCCCTCTATTCCGTGTGATCCAACCTTGTTAGCCAGTCTATCATGAGGAACTTTGTCGAACGCCTTACTGAAGTCCATGTAGATCACGTCCACCACTCTACCCTCATCAATCCTGTTTGTTACTTCTTCAAAAAACTCAATGAAGTTTGTGAGACATGATTTCCCACACACAAAGCAATGCTGACTATCCCTAATCGGTCCTTGTCTTTCCAAATACGTGTAAATCCTGTCTCTCAGGATTCCCCCCAACAACTTGCCCACCACTGACGTCAGGCTCACCAGTCTATAGTTCCCTGGCTTTTCCTTACCGCCTTTCTTAAATAGTGGCACCATGTTAGCCAGCCTTCAGTCTTCTGGCACCTTACCTGTGGCTATTGATGATACAACTATCTCAGTAAGGGGCCCAGCAATCACTTCCCTAGCTTCCCTGATTGGGTCCCGGGGATTTATCCACCTTTATGCATTTTAAGATGTCCAACACCTCCTCCTCTGTAATATGGACATTTTTCAAGAGGTTGCTATTTATTTTCTCATATTCTGTATCGTCCATTTCCTTTACCCAGTAAACACTGATGCAAAATATTCATTTAGTATCTCCGCCATCTTCTGCAGTTCCACACATAGGTGGCCTTGCTGATCTTTTAGGGGCCCTGTTCTCTCCCTAGTTACCCTTTTGCCCTTAATGTATTTGTAGAATCCCTTTGGATTCTCCTTAACCTTATTTACCAAAGCTATCTCATGTCCCCTTTTTGCCCTCCTGATTTCCCTGTTAAGTATACTCTACTGCCTTCCATATTCTTCTAGGGAATCACTTGATTTCTACTGTCTATACCTGATTTAAGCCTCCTTCTTATTCTTGACCAAAACCTCAGTTTCAAAGGTATAAGAGACAGAAGGAAACCATCTTCTTGAGAATTATAATATTGCCAATGGTTTTGAAAATACTTTAACATTTAGTTAGTTAGCAGCAACATAAATGTCATATCTACATGTAGCTAAGACGGGTAGATCCTGCACAGCCCACAACTCATGAAAGAATTAAAAAAAAGACTCAGCACAACGCAGAGCAGCATGGGATCTGCTGAGATACAGACTGGAACTGACAAATGATAATTCATTCAAAACAGCTGAGTTCACGGGTTTGAATTGGCAGCGAAACATTGATTGCGCCGGGAGGACCATCAACTCAGTGAAAGATGCTCTGAGGTCTGCCCAGAACTTGGTTTTCCAGAGCAAGGAGTTGACCCCAACTGAGTGTTGCAGACTCACACATTCCAAGGTCCTGAACCACATGCTGAGGAATGCTTTAAAGCTTGGGGCAGCTGCTGTTAAGACACAGTGGAGAAAGACCACTGTCTGAGGTCTTTATGCCGAAGTTAAATGGGGGTCTGTTCTGTCATTGTACCCTCATTGAACTCAGATGCACGTAAATATAGTCTTGTACAAGTAAGAGATGCCTTTGGTTTGTTTGTTGGATACAGTCAAACTCCAGTGTTTGCGAGTATCCTCATATGCCACTGTACAGAACCGATCAGCGTTTGTGATTGTGTGTGTGTGTGTGTGTGTGTGTGTGTATAAAAAGATATTTCTATGAATAAAGTATATTTTTGAAATAAAAAAAAGTAATGAATGAGCTGTGAAGTGTTTTCACACAACTGTGATCTATATCTCAAATTTATGGTAGTTTATGACGTTTTATGGGTATGTGACTTCTTGACCCATTGTACCTACATTTTCCCTGCAGGTTTTAGCCCCATATATAGCTATACAAAAACTGGGGATGTTTGCTGTTTCACAGCAATTAAGACCAGAAGATATAGAAGAAGTAAGCCATTCAGCTCATTGAGTCTGCTTTACCAATGAGATCATGGCTGACTTGATAATCATCAAGTCCAGTTTCCTGTCTTTTTCCTAAAACCCTTGAATACCTTACTAATTAAAAATCTGTCTACCTTGAATATACTTAATGACGCCACCTCTATAGCCCTTTTTCCTAAAGATTTCTATAGATTCACTAACCTCCAAGAGAAGGCATCATCTCTGTCTTAAATATGCAATCCCTTGTTCTGAGATTATGCCATCTGGTCCTGGATTCTCCCACAACGGGAAACAATCTTTCCACATCTACCCTGTCAAGTCCCAAAGAACCCTTGTGTGTTTCAATAAGGTCACCTGTCAGTCTTCTCAATTTCAATGAGAACAGGCCCAACCAACTCAAACTGTCCTCATAAGATAGTCCCCCCACACCTAATATCTGCCTAATGACTGTTTTCTGGATTGTTCTCCAGTGCCACAATATCTTTCCTTAGATAACAGTCCAAAATTGTTCACAATATCCCACTTGAGCTCTGACCAGTTCCTGAGATTGAGCTTGATTTATTGTCGTCACATGTACCAATATACAGTGAAAAGTGTTGTTTTGTATGCTATACAGACAGATCATACCATGCAAAGTGCATCAAGGTAGCAGAACAGAGTGCAGAATACAGTGTTACAGCTGCACAGAATTTGTAGAAAGAGAGATCATTATTAACATTTGACAGGTCCATTCAAGAGGCTGATAACAGCAGGGAAGAAGCTGTTATTCAATCTGTTTGTACATGTATTCAAACTTTTATATCTTCTGCCCAATGGAATAGGGTAGAAGAGAGGATAACCGGAGTGGGAGGGGTCTTTGATTATGTTTGTTGCTTTCCTGAGGCAATGGGAGCCTTATATAGTTTCAGCAAGACCTCACTACTTTTATACTGCATTTGCCTTGAAATAAAAGCTAACATTCCATTTGCTTTTCCTATTTTCTGATGAACTAGGATTTTAAACTTTTTGAGATTAAATTGTCTTCAACTCCTCTATTCTTCCCACCAAAGTACATAACCTCACATTTTTACACATTGTATTCCATTTGCCAAGTTTTTCCCACTCAGTTAACCTGACTCTCTCCTACTGCAGACTGCTTGTGTCAGGCACACCACTTAGCTTCCCAGTTATTTTTGTGTCATCTGCAAACCTAGCCGCAGTGAATTCACTTTCCTTATCCAGGTCATTAGTCTATATTGTAAATAATTTTGTCCCCAGCACTGATCCCTGTGGCATTCCACTAGTTACAGATTGGATAACCCTGGAGATTGCAGCATCTATTTCCCATTGTTGCAAGTTTGGATTTTAATACTCTACCTCCAATTTCAACACTGCACTTTAAACCTAAATTCATGTGAAACCACATCTATGTGACGTCTCAATTTTCAGTCAGAAACATCACTGTAATTTCCCATCCTGGGATTGGCAATTTAGTACCAATTAGCACAGCGTTCTTCTGTGTGAACCTTGCTACTGTATCGGGACTTGAACTGACCACAATGACTTCATTGCCATCAGAAAGCAAGGATTGTGTTACTTCTGCAAGGGTCAGTTTCAAACTGTGAAAGCTGAAAGCAGAGGTTGGAATCCTAAAAGCCACAGAGTGGCTTTGAAGGTGGAAAGGCGAGGATGTTTGGGAAGTTGCAAGCTGGGTTACCCAGCCAACAGCTTTACAACTCTGAGCAATCTTGCCAGAGGTGAGGTCAGACTTGCATCAGCTACCTGCCAGGTAGCATGGGTAATAAATTAAAAGAGTTTTGACCCACCTGTAGGCAAAGTGGTGGTGTCATTGAGATCATTCTGTTGGCAGACAGGATTCTTACTAAGATTGAAGCCTGGTGCCTTGAGGTGGTATCCTGGTGGCCAGCTGGGGATTGTTGGTTCCTCCACTGTGGCCACACTTTCATTTAAGTTTCAGAGTGCACCTCCATCCCAAACTACACTGATAGTGACCGCGCAGCTGCTGGCTTCCCACAGTTTTGGGCACTCCAATTAGCTTAGTCACCATCATCCAATGTCCCCAATTGAATGAGGTTCCTGGAGACACCCTGTTAATCTGTGCCATCTGGGAAGATTGTGCAAGTAGGCAGGACCCAGAAATCGCAAGGGCTCAGGACCTACATGTGATCCCAATGTTTCAGTATCTTCCATATTAAGAAGGTCATGCCCATTGAGCCTGATTGCAAACTTGGTCAACAGTTTAGAGCTTTCAGCACCACAAATTTCTTTTCTCAGAAGAAGGAAGATTTCCTACACTGAGAAACCGTTGAAGAGCTGACAATAGGAATGCCCATCGCAAGACTAAAGAGTAAAAGAGAGATGGAGAAAAATGTCAAGAATCTGTGGCGTAGAAACTCTATGACCATAAGACAAGAAGTTGTTAGGTGACAACAAGCTGGGGGTTTTTGAGAAGCTGAAACAGTAGCGGAACAAAGAATGAAAGAGAAGATGAAATAAAGGAGCAGAGAGGAAGAAATTCTCCATTTAGTTCTGAATACACATACTATGTATTTAAAACATGGAATGTATAATTTAAATACTTACATTATTTAGTACACATAAGTTTAATAACTAGCATCCCTTATCCGATCTCCTATAAAACATTGTCTGTATGAGTATAATAATTAGAATAAGAATGTGCAGCCAACATGGAGCATCATTCACTGGGGTTAGCTACAACAATATTGTGGGTATGATGCTTATGCTTTTCTGTTTATTAATTATATTGGAAAAAGCAATCATAAATATTATGCATGAAGCTGCCTGATCGACATTGCTATCAGGTATAGGTTCCTGCTGGGTGCACTTATTGAGAA
>NC_063361.1:7120253-7145075 GCF_021869965.1 Rhincodon typus | reverse complement strand
AAAATTGAAATATCACAAAGATATGGTTGAGGTTGTTCATTCGAGTTTAGGTTTAAAGTGTAGTGTCATCAAGAAATATCAAATTATAAAACGAACAAGGTATCACACATTCTTAAAATTATGATATGGGTTTTAGAAAGTGTGTATTAGACTTCTGTCTCAACCGTTTTAGTTGACTTGTTGAAGCCTGGTGCCTTGAGGTGGTATCCTGGTGGCCAGCTGGGGGTTGTTAGTTCCTCCACTGTGGCCACACTTACTTATACCTTTCATTTAAGCTTTCAGAGTGCACCTCCATCCCAAACTACACTGGTAGTGACCGCGCAGCTGCTGGCTTCCCACAGTTTTGGGCACTCCAATTAGCTTAGTCACCTGTACAGAGCATCCAATGTCCCCAATTGAATGAGGTTCCTGGAGACACCTTGTTAATCTGTGCCATCTGGGAAGATTGTGCAAGTAGGCAGGACCCAGAAATCGCAAGGGCTCAGGACCTACGTGTGATCCCAATGTTTCAGTATCTTCCAAATTAAGAAGGTCATGCCCATTGAGCCTAATTGCAAACTTGGTCAACAGTTTAAAGCTTTCAGCACCACAAATTTCTTTTCTCAGAAGAAGGAAGATTTCCTACACTGAGAAACCGTTGAAGAGCTGACAGTAGGAATGCCCATCACAAGACTAAAGAGTAAAAGAGAGATGGAGAAAAATGTCAAGAATCTGTGGCGTAGAAACTCTACGACCATAAGACAAGAAGTTGTTAGGTGACAACAAACTGGGGGTTTTTGAGAAGCTGAAACAGTAGCGGAACAAAGAATGAAAGAGAAGATGAAGTAAAGGAGCAGAGAGGAAGAAATTCTCCATTTAGCTCTGAATACGCATACTATGTATTTAAAACATGGAATGTATAATTTAAATACTTACATTATTTAGTACACATAAGTTTAATAACTAGCATCCCTTATCTGATCTCCTATAAAACATTGTCTGTATGAGTATAATAATTAGAATAAGAATGTGCAGGGCATATTTTTGTAATATTTGCAGCCAACATGGAGCATCATTCACTGGGGTTAGCTACAACAATATTGTGGGTATGATGCTTATGCTTTTCTGTTTATTAATTATAATGGAAAAAGCAATCATAAATATTATGCATGAAGCTGCCTGATTGACATTGCTATCAGGTATAGGTTCCTGCTGGGTGCACTTATTGAGAAAGATTATCCCTGTACAACATAGCATGATACAACCAGAGCAAGCTGTACATACCCACAGTGCAACGCAAAAATCACTGTGGTGTTATCAAATCAAAAGACTGCTACAGCAACCAAAATGATGTATGAATCGAACCCAGGGTACAGTAGCAAAGTTCACACAGAAGAACGCTGTGTTAATTGGTACTAAATTGCCAATCCCAGACTGGCAAATTACAGTGATGTTTTTGATTAAAAATTGAAATATCACAAAGATATGGTTGAGGTTGTTCATTCGAGTTCAGGTTTAGAGTGTAGTGTCATCAAGAAATATCAAATTATAAAACGAACAAGGTATCACACATTCTTAAAATTATGATATGGGATTTAGAAAGTGTGTATTAGACTTCTGTCTCAACCGTTTTAGTTGACTTGTTAACATTTATAAAATAAATGGATAAACACTTCTGTTAGAATAAATAAGGAATGAATCTCATATAAATATTTTAAGTATTTGTAATTAGTTTCCCATGGCATACTGTCAAAGGCAACGTGTTTATACAACCCACTAAGCATAATAATAGATAGAATTACAACTGCGTGTGAACACCACAATTCGTTTTAGACACCTCTCCATTATAAAGTTACACAAAAAATCCACAATTTGTAAAACCTATATCAGCTTCATAATGCACTGGACAATCATCTGCTTGTCCAGTTAGAGACTTGGTGTATATCTCAATCTGCATAAAGTTAAAGCCAATGATTTTGTTTAAATTCCATTGGTTTTAATGGCAATTTCACAAAATACTTTTTCCCCACCACCAAATTAAAATGTTACTTCCAATTATATGACTGGATAGACTCTAGATTGTCCACCCAGATAAGCAAGGCTAATCACCATGATGAAACTGTTACACATTCTGAATTTTGTTTTACTCTCGGCTGAATTTTTGTGGCTGCATCGCTTGTGTCTCACTCTAGCCCCATTCTTACCACGCACCATTCCTAGAATAACTTGCCATTGCCAGGATTTTGCAGAATTGACTAGCATCTGTGGGGCTGTGGGGCACCTGGTCAAGCACTATCAATCCAGAGTTGTCCTGCATGTGATCAACGCCCATGGAGTGTGCCTGAGAGGTTGGTGCCCAGTAACCAACATGTAGGTGGTTTGGAGCAAGCAGCAAGTTGCATTTGCCAGGTACCTGATCTGGTTTCCATGTCAGGTTTTCTTGACATCTATTTTATTTGGTGCTTTCTATAAGATAGAATGCTGAGTATTAATATGGAGACTTGCAGTGTTAATCAGACATTTAATAAGTTTAAACCATGTCAGTTGGCAACTCAGTCCTCAGCAGATGCAAAACAGATGCAGTTGAGATGTCGAGATACAAATTGCTGAACTCCTGGCATATTGCTGCATTAAACACACCATAGCCCACGTCACTCACACCCTTAAGATTCTGCCCTCTTCTTTCTGTGGCTCTGACAGTGCTTCTTCTAACTAGAATCCAATTTCCCATGGATCTTATCTAGCATCCATTCTTTATTTGAGAGCCAAGACACAATTCATTGGGTCTTTCCTGATGGGCAGAGTTCCTAACGGACTGTCTGGGAATCATCCTTGGTCAATACGCAGTCTGTGAAACCTTGGAAGATTTTATTCACTCCCTTGCCACGGGTTAGCAGAGTCAATTAACACAGCCTAGACTACAATTGATGCTGGCACTCTTGTTGTCCACACGACTGGTTTTCCCACTGAGCTATACATTTATAGTTTCAGGGAAATTATCTTAATGTGAGAAGGAAGGAAGAAAGACTTACATTTATATAGTGCCTTTCTCAATCTCAGAACTTTCCAAAATGTTGTTTCAGCCAATAAGGTGTTTAAAGTTTTGTCACTGCTATAATAAAGGAAACATGATCCCTAATTTATGTATAGTAAGCTCTCATAAACAGCAATGTGGTAATGGCCAGATATTTTGTTTAACATTTTCTCTCCACAGATGCTGTCAGACCTGCTAAGCTTTTCCAGCAATTTCTATTTTTGCCTCCGATTTACAACATCCGCAGTTCTTTCAGTTATTGTTTAATGTTTCTGGTTGAAGGATGAGCTAGGACACTAGGTGGAGATCCCAAACATGTCTTCAAAATAGCACCATGGGAATTAATCAAGCAGCTTGTTCAATGTTTCCCATGGGGCACCCACAACAGATTGCTACCACTGATCTAACATCTTTAAAGCAATTTAAAGACTGTAATGTTTACTATAAGCCTCTGTATCTGTTCTAAGGCAGCAATTCCTCTATTATTCTCTGTCTGTGGAAAGCAGAAATCATGTCCTCAGATGGCTGTTGATATGGAGGCAATGGTGGAGCCACAGAGATGAGATGCTGAGTTGATTTCATGTGCATCCACTTATTTAGAAGGTGAGCCAAGGAAGCAAAGGATGTGGTGACAAGTGATGAAGTTCAACTAGGCACTGTCAGCTATAAAGACACTGTAGTACCTTCAACACCAAAATTGGAAGGGATCAAATGTATTGTTAAGGATTTTCATGGTCTTTCAGTTTATCTGCACATTATTTTGCTCCAAGTTATTATCCCAGTTTTGTATTCAGCTCACTATTCTGGAGGTATAAGTTGTTGTCAGGTCTCTGCCCAAAGTGTTTCTTTTCTCTTGCACGTTCTGGCAAATAAACTTATAGGGAATTTCCAGAATTTTCTGTTTTATTTCAACTCTCAACAGTTCAGATTCTTTGCTTTGATTGGAATGCTATTTGCAGAGATGAAGTCTTGCACTCATTTGCATCAAATTCCCCCCTTGCTGTTTTATAATGTTCCTTCCACACTGTTTTGTTGAAATTGACAGTGTGCATGAGATAAACATCACCACACACATCTTTGTATATGAACCTACCTGGTATATCTCCGCAAATTTACATGGTGTTTTATCTACAAAATTACCCTTCCTTTTGTATGTACCTACAGGGTTTTCACTATACTATAAAATCCCAATCCTCCCTTTTAATTATTCAAACTGCAAATGTTGAGTATAGCATTCTTTTGCAGAGCGTGTCATGAATGAGTAAGTTCTATTTCTACTTTGAAAGAAAGAGTGCATTTATATGATAAGTTTCACAACATTCCAAAATGTTTAACAGTCATTTAACACTTTTGAAGTGTAGTCACTGTTGTGCAGTCAATTTGAACACAAAAGCCATGTATTAATGACCAGGTTAGTGATGTTGGTTGAGGGATAATGATTGGTGAGTCTACTAGAGAAAACTCTCCGGCTCATCTTCAAAATGATGCCATGGAATCTTTTACATCCACTTGAGCGAGTGACAGATCTTCAGATTAGCATCTTGACTGAAATACAGCATCTCAAACTGTTGCGCCAGAATATTGAATTCTAATTTTGTTATAGATGATACATTTTAAAAGGTTAAACATGGTAATGGTAATTAGCCATATTCCTTAAAAGACCACTCTCCATTAAAGAGAGAGAGAGAGACAATTAGTTGTATATTGCAAAACTGTACGTGAACTTGTATCTAAGAGGAAGCTGAGATTATTATGTGAGGGAGAAGGGAGTAAAAGAGAGCAGGAGAAATTCCATTTGGAGCATAGATACTGGTGTGGGGTAGTAAGAATAGGAGCTCTAGTACTCTAAACTCATCGTAATTTCTATGTAATTTAATTTATAAACCCACAGCTGTTAAACAGTCAATTTTCAATATAACAGAAAATGCTGCAAATCACAGCGGGTCAGGCAGCATCTGTAGAGAGAGATCAAGCTAACGTTTTGAGTCTAGATGACTCTTCATCATAGTTGTGACCCGCTGTGATTTCTAGCATTTTTTTGTTTTCGGTACAGATTCCAGCATTGCAGTAATAAACTGCTTTAGCTTCGGGCAGAGTGAGGGGCACAGAAAGCACAGCTGTCATAGCATGTAACAGAAGACCTCTCTGCCCATGTATACACAGACCATAAATGAGTATTTTATCCTGTATTTTACACAAACCTACAAGAGAAGTTCATACCAAACCAAGCATGGTTTTATAAAAGCCTACACAGTATCTAATATAAACGTATGCCATACTTACACAAGTTAGACAATGGAACAGACAGCATCTTAAAAATATAACCACTGCTGATATAAAGGTTTGCAGAGTTTACAAAGTTGACCCTCTTTTTTCTTTCAAAATTACATTTTATCCTTTAATAGCTCAGACAAGAGTCATATGCCATCCAGCAGATGGACACTTGATGCACATCTTCTGAAATATATGCCATCTCACTAGCACTTTGTTGTACTTACATTTCAATTCCTGACACTCTAACTCATCCATTTCCAAAATCCCAAACTCATTCTTCTTAACTCCCTTCCTGCTGGTATTTCACTCTAGAAAATGTAATCCTGGTGTCACTGAACATGACTTTTTTGATTTTAGCTTGCTTTCTCTTCTACTTTTAGCAACTATGGTAATATTCAACACTGTGGAACTTGACCTTTCATTTGCGTTGTTCAACATTCCACAAAAAAGGACTTAAAGAAATATAAAACCTTATCAAAGACTGCACTTATTTAGCAGATCGTCAAAGTTGTCATCATAAACTTAAATGTTATCATTTTAATCACTGTCCATGCTGATACCCTTGATAAAAATACAATTGTATCTTATAAAAACTTAATTGCTATGGATTGTATTTACTGCTTCAATAACATCCAAAAGAAAATTGAATAGAAAATCTGAATAGGAATTGACTTTTAAAATTAACAAACAATATTTCATCTGAGTCTTTAAAAAATCAGTTATCTACACTAAGTCTTAATTAATAAGTCTATCCTGTCTCTGACTACACCTTGGCCAGAAAACATGTGACCCCTTTATTAATTTTCACCAGTTTGCATTTGCAACTGATACAATGTAATTCTAATCCAATTTGAAGCTGCATTTAAAAAGCATTTGGGATACCAATTGAACCAAATGAAATGTCATAAGTATGCTATGTGCTATTTTTCATTTTATTAATACATGAATGCTTGAATTATGCTAGCATTAAAAAATAATTGCTGGAGAGAATGTAGCTACCAAATAAGGGGAGGTGATGGCCTAGTGATATTATCATTGGACTGTTAATCCAGAGACTCAAGCAGTACTCAAGGGATCCAGGTTTGAATCCTGCCATGGCAGATTGTGGAATTTGAATTCAGTTAAAGGAAAAAGTGGAATTAAGAGTCTAATGATGACCATGAATCCATTGTTGATTCTCAGGAAAAACCCATCTGGTTCACTGATGTCCTTTAGGGAAGGTATCTGCCATCCTTTACCTGGTCTGGCCTACATGTGACACCAGACCAACAGAAATATCATAGAATCCCTACAGTGTGGAAGCAGGCCATTGAGTCGACACCAACCCTCTGAAGAGCATCCCACCCAGACCCATCTCCCTACACTAACCCTGTAATTCCCATGGCCAATCCACCTAACCTTCGTCTCCTTTGACACAATGGGCAATTTAGCATGGCAAATCCATCTAACCTACCCATCTTTGGACTGTGGGAGGAAACCCATACAGACACGGGGAGAATATGCAAACTCGACACAGACAGTCACTTGAGGTTGGAATTGAACCTGAGTCGCTGGCACTGTGAGGCAGCAGTGCTAACCACTGGTTTGTTGTTGACTCTTAACTGCCCTCTGTGCTATTAGGGATAGGCAATAAGTGCTGCCTAGCCAGTGACACTGTCATCCCATGAATGAATGAAAAGAAAACAAGGTTTCACAGATATGAATGTGTCAGTGACCAGATTATCTGTTTAAATGATAGTTTTGAGAATATATAATGGCTAAGACACTCAGGAGAACTCCTTTTTTTAAAAAGTACCATGGGATCTTTTATTTCCACATGACAGGGAAAATATTTCAGTTTCATCCCAAAGACAGCATTTCCAAAAGTGCAGCACTCCATTAGTACCGGACTAGTGGATCAGTCTAGATACATTGAGGATTGGGAGGCTGCAATCAAAGTTGCATTACTGAATGAGTCAATAAAAAAAGCTGTTTGTGTTCCTGTCAACTATAATCCAGACATTAAAACATAGTTTTAATCTCTAATAACCTTAAACTTGCAATAAAAGGGTTGTTTCTATTTATCAAAACCACACTATAATTCAGTTAATCCTAGAGTAAGGTTGAACACCGTAATAATTTGTACTTGTGCATTCAAATGAAGGGTCATCAACCTGAAACATTAGCTCACTTTCTGTCTCCACAGATGCTGTCTGATCAGTTGAGTGCTTTCACCATTTACTCAGTGTGGTGTTTTTTTTATTTCAGATTTCCAGTATCTGCATTATTTTGCTTTTGCCCTTGCATTTCTGGTATATGATACAAAGTTCACAGGAGCCTAATCAAACAAAAGAGCCAAAGAAGGAGAGAAGGGAGGGGTGTTTAATACCTTGGTTAGAAGTAGGTTTTATTCTGGAGAAGGGGTTTTAAAGGAAGATGGAGAGGGACGGTTAGTTTTAGGGAGGGAATTTCAAAGCTTAGAGCCATAATGAGGTTAGGGGAATGGGGAATACACAATAGGCCAGTGCTGAAGGAATATAGAGATGTTGAAAAGTTGTAGGGATTGAGGTGACTATGGAGAGAAAAAGGGGCTAGGCTGTGAAGGGTTTTGAACACAAGGCTGAGACTGTTAAATTGGAGGCATTAGGAATGAGGCTTAATCCCTAAACAATGCCCCTATCCAGATAACTCTTAATCCTAACATTGCTGCAATAATGTTATCCTAACCAATGCTATAATTATTTCAGTGAACAAGTGGCTAATCTATGAAACAACATCCCCAGGGATAGGGAGACAGTGAAAAGAAAAAAGGTTGATACATTCAAGTGAAAGTTAGATTTTTTTTGTCAGATGTTAATATTTGAAGTAAAGTAAACCAGTAATTTGAGAATGTAGCAAGTGTAACATGCTCGGCAAGAAGAGATGAATTTGGGTCTGTGTTTCCCACCGTTGAGAGCATTCCTTGTCTCATGAGTGTGTCCGGTTTAGACTTACTAATAGAGATCGATTATTGTGAGTAGTCAACATGTCCATGAGAATTATACCAAGCTGGTAGAATCTACCAAGATGGTGGAATGCTGACTAGATGGACCTTGGTCTTCCTTCATCTAACAATTCCTAGTTTAATACCTCAAACATGGCGACACTTTTCCTTAAACCCTCCCCATTCCCAGAAACATTTTTCCCATCCAAGTGAGAAAGCTGCCAGTAAGAAGGAAATCAATATTTACTTGGAAGGAACATAGATGCCATCACATATTTAAAGGAACTTAAAATGATTTGGGAAACTAGACACATCTTTTATTCAGCATGTAGTTGGGCTACAATTTAATAGCAACACCATTGGAAAATGCATACTCAGGCCATATTATTTTAAATCAGCTCTGTATCGGTTCTGATCTCGTCTCACTGCTAGGTCACCCCTGCACAACTTCTGATTTCAACAAGCACTCCGAAGAGAGTCACAATCACAAAACCATGAGCCAGAATTTGCTGGCACGGGCATCTTATGTTATTCCCCATTACTTAGACTTCTTTCTCACCCTTTAACTCAAAAGGCTGTGTTGAAAATATGAACTGATGGTAACATGATAAGGACAACAGGGGAATCTAGGACTTTGTGAACAGCCAGCTTAAGATTTTCTTGTTAATTGAAAATTTAAAACTTCAGAAAGCAACAGATGATAAGGGAGAAGGAAACAGGTGAACTGTAGTCAAAACAGGTTGAGAGAAAAAAGTAAAGCAAGAGAAAGCTTGGAAGGAATAGTCTATGACATGCCGGGCTGAATCTTCAGATATAAAGTGTTTCCTTCCTTAAGTCTATTGAATGGGATTGCAGGAAAATAAATCTCATTTTAAAAAGAGCCTTTAAGTTGTTAAATACTGGACCTAACTTGCTGCAGCTAATTTAGTTCATTTTAAATTTGTCCTAACACTTGCTGGAAGCTTGACGGTCACCAGATCACATTTTCATGAGGCTGACATCCAAGTGGGGCAAATTATCCAGCTATTTGTGGTGATTCACAAAAACTCCACTTCACTACAGTTGCTGGTTTTTCTATGTGCAACAACGAGGAGCACTTTAAATTTAACTTTGTTCCCACAACTTCTGAGCAGTTGGAAAGACACGGACAGATGAAGACTTTTAAATGGTAAATGAGTGGATTGTTATATTAGATTGTTCTATGTTAATCTCTATTATTAATACCAACATTTCTAAATTAAATTTAGTAAGCTAGTGGATTTCCAATTAATTACTAATTCCCCATTTCAAGGTATCCTTACATGATAATTTTCAAACTGTCTTTTAGATGTGTTAAGAGCACTGTTTTAGGGCATTGGCTTAGCTCAATGATCTGCTTGCTCGTTTACAATGCAGGATGATGCCAACAACATGGGTTCAGTTTCCACTAATGTAACTGTGAAGGTCCCAACTTCTCAACCTTGCCCCTCACGTGAGGCAAGTTAGCCCTCAGATTAAACCACCACTAATCATCTCTCTCTAATGAGAGACTGACACTATGGTGACTTTACCAAACAATATTTTAAACACAGGGACCATTGGATGAATCCTGTTAAGAAAGTGGCAGTGAGGGACAGCTGTTAAGTGGTTACAAATTTACGCTGGTCACAGATGGATCCAATGAACAGGATTCATTCACCTGCCTTCCTCAGTTCAGCAACGAACTAACTTTGGATTGAATGAATGAATGTATAGTGATAGATTAATACAATGAAAGAGGAGAGGGTGAGGCAAAGACCCTGTGAAAGGCAGCCAGCATGATTGAGTGAAGCAGGCACGGTGAGAATCTTCGTAGAGAAGCAGATAGATTGGCAGCAGACCTAATACTCAGGACATGAACAGTCTGCCTGAAACTTGTTGGTCTTACAGAACAAGAAAGAAGTTGACCTTGACCAAGTGTTGCAGGCTGGCACATTCCAATGTCCAGGACTATGTGCTACAATAAAGCTTGGGGCAGCTGCTGCCGAGGCACAGTGGAGAAAGACCACTGTCTGGGGATTTCCTGCTGAAGGTAAATGGGGGTCCATTCAGTTAACAGACGCTCCTAGTGCCTCAAATGCATGTAAATACAGTGTTGTATGTGTAAGAGGTGTCCTTGGTTTGTTTGGATACAGTCAAACTCCAACGTGTGTTTACTTGATATGCTACAATATAGAACCAAACTGCATTTGTGACCATGCATATATACAAAGATACTTTTTATGAATAAAGTATATTTTTGAAATTTAAAAAAAAAACAGCACTCCATATTCTCTTGCGTTAAAGTATACTTGGGGAGCTGTAGCCCTTGATATTGCACAATCTAGGAAATCCTTGACACTCCTGGCAGTCTGGACAACCATGTGTGCAGGAGATGCCTATTTTGGAGCTTGAGCAGTAGTTGGGGCTATGACAGTGCATTCAGAAGGCTGAGAGGTACAATGTAGCATATCTCAGGATCCGCAGCTTATGGAGGTGCACACAGAGAGGGAATGTGTGGCCACCAGTCAGAAGAAGGGAACCAGATAGATAGAGATGGAATCCGCAGAGTACATCTCACATGCAAAGTGATTTTTAACCTTGGGAAATGATAAGAATGAGGCCAGCCGTGGACAAAGCCATGGCACTGTGTGTAGTCCAGCTGCTCAGAGGAGGCGGAGAAGTGTGGAAGAGTATTCATTTCTGACGGGAGTAGATAGACACTTCTGCAGCTGTCAACGTGACTCCAGGATGTCAAGTTGACTCCCATGTGCTAGAGTCAAGGATGTCACAGAATAGCTGCATGGCTTTCAGAAGTGGGAGGGTGAATAGATGGAGGTTGTGGTCTATGTTGGCACCATTGACATAGAAAGAAACAGAAATGAGATGCTGCAAGCAGACTTTAGGGACTTAGGTAGGACTTCAAAGATGGCAATCACCAGATTACTCCCAGTGCCATGCAGCCGTGAGCATAGGACTAGAAGGATAGAGCAGATGGTTGTGTAGCTAGACAAATGGTACAGGACCTTGAGGCATCGGAATGGTTTCTTTGGGGATGAGAACAGTACAAGTTGGGCAAGTTATATCTGAACTGAAACACAATCAATATCCTTGTGGGGAGGTTTGCTAATGCTCTTGGGGTGGACTTAAACCGGGTTGGCAAGGGAGTTGGGATGCTGACAAGTAGTTCAGATGGAAGAGAAGCTGATACAGAATTAGAGGTTAAAATGTGAGGAAGTGAGTCCAGAAGGTGGAAGTAACATTGTCTGGCTCAGAAAGAAGTAAGTGTCGCAGGTCAAACGGAATATATATTTAATGCAAGGCATCTGAAGAACACTACGTGTAGTCTCGTGGGAATATGAAATCGTAACCATAACCAAGACCTGGTGGAAAGACGGGCAGGATTGACAGCTCAACTTTCCTGGTTATAGGGCATTCAGGCGAGATAGAGAGCAGGGCAGAAGGGGAGCGGTTGAGGGGTGGAGGTTGTTGTACATTACAGTATTGATCAAAGAATCAAGAATAGCAGTGAGGCAGGATGACACCTTGAAAAGATCACCATTTGAGGCCATATGGGTAAAAATAAAAATATAAAAAGGACAAGCACACCATTGGGTATGTATTATTGGCATCCAAACAGTCAGGAAGAAATAGAGGATCAAATATGTAAACAAAATTGAGAAGTATAGAAATAATAAGGCAATAATAGGGATTTTAAGTGCCCAATATTAACTGGGATAGTTTTAGTGGGCAAGGCAGAGAGGGAATCAAATTATTAAATTGCGTCCAGGAGAACATTTTTAGCGAATATGAATAAGGACCAACAAGGAAAGCAGCAATTCTGGACTTAATATTGGGAAATGGGCCCAGGAAGGTGAAAGACATATCAGTAGGCAAGCATTTTGGAAATAGTGACCAAAGCTCAGATTGAGAATAGAATAAATGTTCTAAACTGGGAAAAGGCTCATTTTGCTAAGATAAGATATGATTTGACCAAAAGCAGATAAAACTGTGTCAGAGCAGTGGGAGGCACTCAAGGAGAAATAGCAAGAGCAGGTTCCCATAATGCCAAAGGGTGAGACCAAGACTGGAGAACCCTAAATGCCAAGGGACATAAAGGTCAGGATTAAGAAAGAAAAGAGAAGTTTATGGCAGATACTGAGGGATCAATATGTCAGAATCCCTAAAGGAATATTAAAAGTGTGGGGTGTTACTAAAAAAGGAAATTAGAAAGCAAAAAGAGTGCTTGAGAAATCGGCAGTTACAATAAAGGAAAATCCAAAGTGTCTTGTTTTTATTTACATAAAGATGAAGAGAATAAGTACCAAAAAAGTAAGACCATAGTTAGTGGACCTGGAAGATATGGGTACAATCCTCAATGAATACTTTGCATTGGTCTTGACAATGGAAAAGGACAAAGCACATGTGAACATCAGAGTGGAGGACTTTCAAATACAATAATAAGTTGACAAAGAGAGAAAGGAAAAGGAAATAGCAGATGACTTAGCAGCCATAAAATTGGATTAATCTGCAGGCCTGGATAAGATGCAGGCTGTTGAGTGAAGCCAGGGAGGAAATATCAGAGGTCCTGGCAGTAATTTTCAAATCTCTTCTGGCCACAGGTGAGGTGCCAAAGGATTGGAGGATTTTTACCATTGTCCCTAATATTAAAAATAAGAGGAAGCTGTGGATCAGGAATAAAGAGGCCTGTCAGTCTAATCTCAGTGGCGAGGAAGTTAATAGAAAAAGAATTCTGAGGGAAAGAATGTATCTGAGCTTGGACAGACATGGAATAATCAGGGATCAGGGATAATCAGGGATTGTCAGCATGGATTGGTAAAAGGGAGGTCATGTTTGAGGAGGTAGCCAAAAGTATTGATGAGGGTGATACATTTGATATGGTCTACATGGACTTTAGAAAGGCTTATGATAAGATGCCTCATGGCAGACTGGTCAAGTAATAACCCTTGGGATTCAATACAAAGTGGCATGTTGGATCCAAAATTGGCTGAGATGTTGGGAGCAGAGGGTGATATTAGAGTGATGTTTCTGTGACTGGCGGGCTGTTTCCAGTGGGCTTCAGCAGGGTTTGATGCAGGGCCCTTGCTACTTGTAGTATACATTAATGATTTGGATTCAAATCTAGGGGATATGATTAACAAGCTCATGGATGAGATGAAAATTAGTGAGGTGGTAAATAATGAGGAAAATAGCCGTAAGCTACAGGAACATATCAAAAGGATATCAGTGCACTTGTCTGCTGGGCAGAGCAATGGCAAATGTATTTCTACTCTGAGAAGACTGAGGAAATGCTCTTGGGATGGGGTAACAAGCCATGAGTTTAAACAATGAATGGTAGGACCTTGGTGTACATATGGTGAGATTGCTCAAGGTAGATGGGAAGATAGATGAGGTTAAGAAGGCATATGGCATACTTGCTTTTATTAGCTCGGGCAAAGGATACAAAAGCAAGAGATTACACTGCAACTGTGTAAAACACTGGTTAGGCCTCAACTTGAGTATGTTGCACAGTGTTGGTCATCACATTAAAGGAAAGATGTTATTCCACTAGAGAGGGTGCAGAGGAGATTGACCAGGATGCTGCCTGGGCTGAAGAGTTTGAGATATGAGGTCAGATTGGCTAGGGTTATTTCTCTTGGAGCAAAGAAAGTTGAGAGGGGACCTGATAGAGATCTATAAAATTATGAGGTGCATGGATAGGGCAGATAGGAAGACACTTTTTCCAAAAGCAGAGGGGTCAATAACTAGGGGACATAGATTTAAGATAACAGGGAGAAGGCTAAGAGGATATTTAAGGAGAAATGTTTTCAATCAAGTATTAGGAGTCTGGAACTCATTGCCTTAAAGAGTCAGAAATTCTTGTCACATTTAAGCAGCCATAGCCTTCAGTGCTATATACCAAAAGCTGAGAAATGAAGTTAGTGTAGTCAGATCTTTGTTGACTGGCACAGACGTGAAGGACCAAGTGGCCTCTTGCTGTGCTGTATACATCTATAAGTCTGTGATACAGTACTCTGGCAGAGATATCAAATACTTCTCATAGCTTTGTATTAAAATATATCTTATTTATCCCAACATCAACTATCCCTCAAGAGTTAAGATTGCAGTCAATAACCTATTATGCTTGTTAACAAAGAATTAACTAAATAGATTGATTGTTTATTTTTTGGAGAACAAAGTTATGCTCATTCATGATCTGCTCAGAAAATGCATTTTGTCAACTGTTTTAATTCACTTCTTTATTTCAATTTCCTTCCTGTCTTCTTCAGAACCCCTCAGGGTACTTCTACATCCCTGTCCTCGACCTTGCCCAGCAGCATGTCACCCCTGAATTACCTTTATCTAGTACTGGTCCAAAGATAGCCAGATTGTCATTGACCGTGGTGCAGTTCCATCTCCTACCCCTGAACTGATGCTGACACTCCTGGATTCCGATCTTGACCCCCTCGGCTACGCTGGGCATGATCTCAATGTAGTTCCTGCAGAAGCGAAGTTGCTTTGGAACGAGGCCAGGGATACTACCACACAGGATGGGCTGCGAGCCAAGAGACGAATACTGGTGTCCCAGTGCCAGAGACCTGGATAAGACAAGAACTGGTTAACACAGTCCGTTCCACTTTAAGGAATTATTAAATTTGAAAACAAAACACTAAAAATAAAAACAAATCTTGGCCTTCATTCTTACATCATACTCATTAAAGTTTCAGCCCTTCCATTGGGTTCTTTGGACCTTATTATCTGTATAATAGATTGAATGGCCTCTTGTATTGTACTGCATTTTATTGTGCCTCCTAATTGTTTTACAGCTAAAATATGTTACCTTGTGGTAAGAAATCTCTCTCATTGCATCACAAGATTAACTTTTATAAATTCTTTTTTATACTATGTCAAGTATCTGCAGATTAAGTGAATCCCAAATGTGCAACTTAGCTAATAAATAGTACACCAAGGTGAAATTACATTTCTCTTTTTCTACTGTGATGATTAACCTGGCCAGAGATGTTTCTATAGGATTCATTGCTTGGTTGATCTACTGGTAGTTTTTTTTTAAATTGGTAAACAGCTTCATATTAGCCTTGTTCCTGTGCTGTGAAATACTTTTTCAGATTTTTTTTATTGGAGAGAACCTCATCATATTCATGTTGAGTTTAAAACAATATTACAAACATTCTCGCGCTGACAGTCAAGTCACAGAATACTACAGGATGTACCGATAAGAGGAATGTATAGTTTTAATCAAAAAGGCACAAACTGCAGCAGTATGTTGGTTAGCAACTTTCATCAAGCCAGTTTCTGTGACTAATACAAAAGTAAAACCCTGCACCGTCAAAAAGTCACAGCATCTTAGAGTAGGTGCGGGACAAAAGAAAGTTATTCAGCCTAATGTATCTATGCTGGCTCTCTGAAGGACCGAGTTACATTTGCTCAGTTCGTGTAACCCTGCACATTCTTCCTTTTCATAGAGAAATCCAATTCCTTCTTGAATGCCTCAACTGAATTTGTCTCTACTACTCTCTCACGCAAAGCGTTCCATATCCTAACTACTCCCTTGTGAAAATGTTTCTTCTCTTATTGACATGGCTTCTTTGGCCTGTTACCTCAAATCTATTTGAATCCTTTCACCAAGGAAAAAGTTCCTTCCTACCTACCCTGTCCACCCCTCACAATTTTGAACTTCTCAATCACATCTCCTCTCAAACATTTCTTCTCCCAGGAAATCAGTCCCAGCTTCTCCAATCTATCTAACTAACTGGAATTCAGGAGGGCTAGTGCTTAGTTGTGTAGTGTCCCTTTCTCTGAGTCAGAAGCTCAGAGTTTCCATCCTATTCCACAACTTGATTGTTAAGGAACATGCTTTTGTAATATGGCCAAACATGTTGAGTGTCAACTTGGAATTCCTTCCAACATTCCAACATACGCCAATGGCCTATTTAAAGTAAGGGGCAGGAGGTTTAGAGGAGATGTAAGGAGAAACATTTTCACCCAGAGGGTGGTTGTGAATCTAGAATCCACTGCCTGTAAGTGTGGAAGTGGCAGAAAACTTCATAACATTTAAGAAGTATTTAAATGTGCATTTGCAATGTCAAGGTATATAAGGCGATGGGGCCAAGTGCTGGAAAATGGGATTAGGTGGTTATTTTTGACTGACGAGGACATGATGGGCCGAAGGGCCTTTTTTTGTGCTGTAGATCTCTACAAAACTAATGGTGGATGGAACGAGTGAGAGATATTCCAAATCAGCCATTTCTATCTATAGCTCTGAATTGCAACATGTGCGTAAATGTGCATGTTGCCACAGTAGCTCAAACACATTGGAGTGGGAGTTTTATAGATTGGCTCAATGACTAGAGCTCTGTTGTGGGTTAATTTGGCACCAATAGTGCATGGTACAGTCCCTGCTCTGACTATGATGGATTTCGGACCTTCCTCCTTGCCCAGCCCTGTGGTGGAGATCATGACACCTGGGTCAGACCTGCCTTTGGACAGTGATCTCAAAGATGCCTGAAGTTCCTCATTCCTGGGACCATTTTCGTGAATTTTGTTTTGTACTCGCTTTAATGGCCTTGACATCTGACCTAAAGTGTGACAACCAGAACTGGATACAGTGTTTGAATAGTATAGCCTTTATTGTCACATGCACACGAATGAGTGCAGTGTAAAGTTTATAATGTTGCCTTTTGGTGCCATCTTAGGAACAGGGGACTGAGGTATAGATACTTTTAAGTGTAGTTACAGAGTAAAAAAGTAGATTAACATGGGAACAGTTGAAAAAGTCCAGAATGATCATAAGTGACAATGTACTTAAGTTCTAGTCCGTGCCTACCAGGCCCAGATCATAAGACCATGCTGCCTCCATATGCCAGCCTCCATATAGAACTTGTTCCACTACCATGCTGGGAATTGGCCTGTTTGCTCTGCTCTGCCGCAGAACTTGGCCCGCGCTCATTCTGCTGTGGGATTTGGCCTGTGTTCGCTCCGCTGCGGCACTTGCCCCATTTGCTGTGCCATGGGACTTGGCCCATGCTCGCTGTGCTGCCGGAGTCGGCCCGCGCTGGCTCTGTCGCGCGATTGGCACAAGATTAATATAATCTTGCTCTTGTACTCCATGCCCCTACTAATAAAACCTAGGATATTGTATTTTTATTAAGCACAGGCTCAATTTGTCATGCTACCTTCAATGCTTTATGCACATATAAACCCAGGTCCCTCTGCTCCTGCACCCGCTTTAGCATTGCTTTTTTAATAATATTTTCTCTCTGTGTTCTTCTCAGCAAAAATAATCACAACACTTCAGTGGATTGAATTTCTTCTGCCACTTGCCCATCCATTCCACTAATCTGTCTACATTATTTCAAGTTTCATATCATGTGCCAGCTTTGTAATTATGCCCTCGTTGCAATCCTGGATCTGACTGCCAGATTTATGTTGCAATGTGGCTAGGGACTAATAGTCTTGTCTTTAGAATAGACAAAAGTGTGAGATCTGTAAACAAAGCCACTAAGTTCCATGGTTTTAAACAAGCAATGTTAGAACTCTGATATGTAGAACTTACTTCTAAAACACACAATTAACATTGGTAAGTTTGGATCATACATAGTGAAGAACCTTTCCACACTCCCTCGTCCGCCTTGTATCAACTGCCCCCCAACCCCAACACACACACACACACACACATCTTGGCTGAATTTCATGAGACATTGCTTGTGTGTTTCTTTCACCCTTGCTCACAGCTGCACTGAAGTATTAGTGGCACATTGCTTCTTCTGGATCCACACAACTCCCAGGACTTTTCCTGAACTCTCACTCCTAAACTTAGCTGCCTTCTAATTGCTAGATTTTCAGTCTAACCACACAGAATCATTGGGCTGCTCTTGACTTCTCATTGAGCCATAACCCATTTTGTTCAGTTGTGGTATTGTTAAAAGAAGAACTGTATACATGATGGGGTTTACATCTCTTTGTCTCTTATACTCATGTAAATGCAGCCTGAAACCTTTGATTTGCTCTTCAGTGACCCTAAACTGTCTGAATGACCTATTAAAAACCTCGTAATGAGGCCCATTCCTATCGCTGGCCACTATTGCATGGAGCCATTGAGCAACTCTTGGGACTAAGTGTGCTCTAAATATTACAATTTACAGATTGCTGGCTTCCCAAGTACAAGGATACAACAGGACATTTGAGCACATCCTGTACATATCAGGGAAAGCAAGTGTCTCAACACTGACCCCTAGGGAGATCCACGATGAACCTTGGTGTCCAGGGATGTGCAGGTTAGGTGGATTATCCATGGAAAATGCAGGGTTACGGGGATAGGGTGGGTCTGGATGGGATGCTTTTTGGAAGGTTGGTGTGGACTTGATGGGCTGAATGGCCTGTTTCCACACTATAGGGATTCAATGAACTGACCATTCTAGCAAAAAAGAAAAATTACTTTTAAATAGCCTAAATATTTATTGAAAAGCTAGACCTAGCTCTGAATGATTAAGTGATGCAATGTAATTGCTAGGTCAATGTTGTATTTTACTGATGGTTCTTTTGTATGATATGGCATTAATCCATACCTTGAATCCCAATCCTGACTTTGTTTAGCCACTGTCTTCAGATTATAATTATATTATTAAATGTAAAGTTAGTTTGGAAAATAAAGCAGACACTGAAAACCAGTGAAATTTGTGATATGGAACTAATTACATGTCTCATTGTCATTCATCCACAAACGGTTCTGACTGTCTCCTCATACCTGTTGACAACTCCAGCAGGAGCTAATTCACAGAATAAAGCTGTTTTAATATCAATTGATGAAAGATTAAAGTTCTATAAATCCAAACAAAAACATTGATAATGAGCTTGTTTTTCATGTGCAAGAGAGAGTCCAACAAGACATACACAAACTGTTTGTTAAGTAGTTATCCATGTCAAAAAGGTTGAAGGATTCATGTCTTCATTCATAATTATCAACAATTCTTTAATACTGTATAATGTTAATTAAATCTAATTACTAATAAATTTAGTGAACAAGATCAGATTTAAAGGTGTTTTTACCATAAATACAGCTGACAATTTTCTGTGAACAAAACATATGCATTCAGGAATATGCAAAACATGTGATAAATATTCATCGGTAGACACACGTATAACAACATATTCAAAGGTGGACAGTTCTTTATGTTAATGTGTCATATTGATTAACTGTTTATCAGGATTGTCAACAAGTGGTGCCCTATCATGGAATAACATTGAATAGTATATGTTTTATTTTGGGCTTTGCAAGTGTGGGCTTGTTGAGTAAGATCTGTGCTTTGCTATTGTGTACAACTGAATAAACAATCTGGAGTGCACTAATCACAAGACTAACAACCAATTTAAGATAAGTACATGATCTTATAGTGTGGACCATTAATGTTTGTTAGCAATGTTGCAAATTCATACACTGAGACCCATTCTCAGCAAACAAAAGGGATATTTTTAAACTTTGCATCTTTTTTGAATTACCCTGGAGCTTGGGAAGCCTGTAGTCCCCATTGTTTTTTCCATGGCAACATCTCAACCAATCAAACTCAACTTGTCAACCAAGCAGCAACATTTTCTCCAGTAGGATAAATTCTTTAATTGTTTGAAATTTTGCACTCTTGCATTTGTCCTGATGAGTGCAAGGGAAAAGGTTTCAGCAACATGCTCTCTTTTCAGCAGTATTCAGGTTCTGTACTATGGAGCAACACTGTGTGTTTTATTTACTTCTGTTTCAAATGGGAAAATTGTGTGTAAATGAGGCAATAACAATGACAGTACACAGATTATACTTTGTGAAACTTTTTGACTGTACTTTAGAAAATGTATTAAGCTGACAGATGGAAAATGAATATTTCATTTTCTAAACTGTAGGTCCATTTTTCTAAAGCATTGTGATGTTAATAGCAACCCCTTACCTGATTTTACTGGCAGTTAGAAACACAACTATTTCAATTATTGACATTTATGAGACAGGAGAGAAAGAAAGAGAGAGCGACAGAATATGATTTCGTTGTTTTTCAAGTTCAAGTCAAAACATTTTGATGAAAATGGAGAGCACGTTTTAAATAGTGGCGAGCAGGATCAGAGCTAGGTTCAATGTTCTCTGGTTCCTTATTTTAGGCATACTAGGGTAGAGTAGGCTGAAATATTGGGGAACTGGGTGAAAAGGAATTAAGGGTGAGCTAATTTAAGAGAGGATAGATTGGAAATTTTGGGAATTTGGTTCAGAGGGCAAGAGGCAGCGGTAGCATTGTTCAGTGGTAAGTGTGTTGTTCAGTGATTGTAAGGGAATGGGGATAGTCAAAGTACAAGGTGGTAGGTCACACAAGGCAATGGGGAAGTGCGACTTGGTAGGAAAGGTGCTTAGGAAGACAGCTGCAGAAAACCATATTTTCTCACCAGTGTCCACCAGAAATTTTAGGCTGCTGCAATCAGTGAGCCTATTTGCATTAGGCTACTCTGTGCTTTCCACTATCTTCCATCTGAAAGGAACAAGAAGGAAGACAAAAGACAGAAGGAAACACAGAAACACAATTAAGAATTAAAATGAGAAGGAGGGAGGGAAGTTGTAATAGATTAGAGGAAGAGAGATATAATAGAGGATTGATATTGAAAGAATTGTTAATGCATAAGCAACAGAAAAAGGTGTAAGAAACCACATTCTCTGACCTTATATATACTGTAAATCACCATACAGATACAATAGATATATAGAAACAGACATACATGGATTTAATGCATGGATTTAACGCACACATATTTCTGTACATGTGGATTTAGATACATGTTTACATAGACACATCAATAACATATCCACAAAAACACGGGTATCTATGCCTCTTTGATACCTGTGTATTTAGAAATAATATACACAGATACCAGCATACAAGTGGATAAGGGATAGATACATAGCCACACGTATCTACATCTGACCAATCTTAAGTGTGTGTATGCTTCCTGTGTACAAGCGCTTACTTTCCTATATTTTGTGGGTCACACTTCTGCATGCATTGTTAAAATAATAAAATTGAATTTCAACTGATGGTCTCATTTTGAAATTAGATTTGTAATTTCTGTACACTGCATTATTATTTCCCTATGAGGCACTCAATACACTTTTAAGAAATCATCAATTGTCAGTTTTTAAAATCAGTGAAGCTTAAAATTCTGAGTTTTTCTACACTGATTAAAAATCCCAGATATTCCATTCACACATGATCGAGATGGAAAGAGATACTGGGAAGTAGCAGATAGCATAACTTTCCATAACATTTCTTGATTTATTTGATACAAAACAAGTGCATTGAGTGGTGAAACCAAACAAAAGATGTGTCTAAAGAAAATAGATAAGAGGGAACAGAAACAGTTTCAATATGTGTTATGTGGACATGTAGCCTCTGTTAGCTTTCCTTGGGGCAAGCAAGTAAGAATAAGGGGAAACGGATGGAAGGTTAAAAGTGAAATGACTAACAACAGAGAAAGGAGAGATGAGGATATACTGGCAAGTTCAAACCAGAAGGCGTGGGCTAGTAATGGGTAGGATTAGATGAGTAGGGTAACAACACCAGTAGCAATATATTAAAGGGTTGGAAGATGAGGAACTATGAAGAAAATAATTTGAAGAGTAGCTGAAGTTACATAAAGTGTAAAAGCTAGAACAAGTATTGCTGAATGCCAAATTATATCCAAAACTTCTAACAGAAAATATGCCCTGCAATTCTTGCTTGCCTTTTCTCTGTCATTCAACATTAAGTAACATAGAGTACTCTGATTTACCAAGTGTTATATGTATACTTATCCCTCATATTTAACTGATATATATATAGACACATTGATAAAATTGATAAATTGATAAAAATCATTGATATATATGCTCACTCTCTCAAGCATAAGATTGTGCAAAAATGTCAGGCAGGAAAGACTTAAACCTGCCCCTTTCACAATAAGTAGGCTTTTATGTTATTCCCAATCTCATCAGTTAGAATTCCTTACCCCAACTCCCCAAACCACCAAAACCCCAGCCTCTAGCCATGCTATGGAGGGGGAAAACTCAGGTTTAACAGCGAATAAACTAATCTGAGGAATTCCTTTTCAGTCTAATCAGGGTTCACATGAAATCATTTGTGATGTGTTCATTGTCTGTAAATCCATAAACAACAACAAATATCTCTCTTGCACACACCCGTATAGTAGATACTTGGATCCCCGACACCAGATACCTACCCAACACACAAACATCTAATAGTTATACATAAACGTCCCTAACGTATCATTTCATTTAGTATGTGTCTATATCAAACATACAGAGACACCAATTTTGTTTAAATGTTTGACTAGATAAATCAGTATAAATCCTACTTCAGTTCTGAAATCTATTACCAGCCCATGTATTACTCAGTAAACATTGGCTATGCTGAAGAACAGCCCAGGCCTGAGGCCAGAAAGGTTTACAAAACAGTTGGAGACTTTTGTTGGAACAACATGGGCTCCGTTTTATTATGAGACAGTGAGAACTCTAATTGGTTGGCCTTCAGTCATTAAGACATTGGATTTTAGAACAAATTCCCACCTATTATAGAGGGGAAGCAACACACCAGGGAATTAAAGATGGGATTCTAAGGACAAAGTGAACATTTTTAGACTGCCCACAGAAAGAGAAAGCGTAAATACTATCTAATGTACAAAGGACGCCTTAACCAATCTTCTGGTCGAATGACTAATGTTTAATATGGCTATACCAGTGCAATTGGTTTAGGAAATGAAGCTCTGGCTAATAAAACTAAATCGAGGAGGTTATAAAATATGGTGCAACGTGACCCAAGGTAATCTCCCCCACTTAGAGAGGCGTGCCAGCGGGATATCTTTCCTGGATGTATCGTTTCAAGAATGAATGCTCAATCAGCACTTCTGCTTAGGATTTAGATTGTGGATATGTTTTGACAATTTCGCATTACTGACAGCGAAAGCGAGCTTCCGTCACTGCTTTCCCAAAATTGTGCATTTGCCCCATTAAAATAAAATGTTTTTCAGATAGATAATTCCGGGCATTAAAGACACACCCGTTTTTATGTCACCTCAGCAGCTGCTGGAAACAGCAGTTTTGAAACAATCAGAATTTACAACGGGGCCAAGCTGATACTAATCACGGACTGTTTAGATCGGAGTTAGGTCACTCGTGGGAATGTTGACTGACGCTGTCATGTTGTAGGGGTATCTCCCTCGCTCTCACGGGTGCTACTGTAGTAATTCTGCAGTGAACAAACCCGTTTCCAGAGGCAGTGATAGCAGCGAGATGCTGAGAAACGAGCTGCACTAAAAATGGTGAACCTTGTGTTTTTCTGGAGTGTGAAAATCGTATAGAGAGGCGAGAGAGTTAAATGATCAAACCATGTTTTGGCCATCGCCGTAATTACTTAAAAAGATGTACTCAGTCAGATTCCAACAGCGAGCTTTGTGATAATTTTTTCAATCCTGTAGCTGAATATATACATTATCAACATGTATAATAATTTAGTATTTTCAAAAGTTCGTCCAGGTTGTATGTTATACAGATATCAGTGTTCTAAATGTTCAGATCCCTCTCAAAGTTAACCAAGCCTCAATGGGAACCCAGACACCTGAGAGAATTTGGACTGATATTTCAATAAGTGGTTTCCAAATTAAACAGGGGTCCTCCCTGACCATTTATTTGAACATGGAAGATCCCATAACACCAAGTTCTCCTAGTCCTCTGACCAACCTTACTTTTCTTTTATTTAAAAATATACTTTATACATAAAAATAATAACCAACAATAAAATGTCTGTATTTTTTACTGCAGTTGATGGAATCTTGCAATGCATAACGTGGTAGCACCTTCCCCATTATGATCACAGTGACTGCGTTTGAAAACGTTCATTAGTCAGATAGATCATGGGTAGAAATGAAAGATTTGTTTTGTTTTAAATAGCTGCTCTATCCAGAATATTACAGCGAGCTGATCTTCCTCATGTTTTGAACAGAAAGATGAGCCGGTGAAAGTTGGAAATACAGTCTCTTTGTTTTAACATTGGAACATGTTACCTGCATCACAGGTCAGGCAAAATGGATGAGAAGAGCTTGGTTTCTGCAGGAAACTGAGCACCTCATTCTCAACCAGACAAGAACGGACACCCTGTGAAAGTGATTGATAAACCTTGTACACTGGATTAAAATATAACTCTGTCAAAGAAACAACAGGTATTAGGGTAAGTGGGTCCAAAAGGGACGAAAGGAGGACTGTAAAATTAAACTTGAACTTCCCAGCGCGGGAAGCCTGGCAGATCAACTTTTTGAAAGAAGTGTTCAAATTGGATCGCTTTGGAGTTTCTAATCTCTTTGAGCCGTACAAATGTGAATTATAACTCCGCCGTTATTACTTTGCTATGACTTTTTTCAAAATGCTTTTTAAAATAATTGTAAACTCTGAACAGCAGGCTGGATGCTGATAGGTAGTGGCCTGTCCAGGAGGGTTATGTGTGCAGGGACGGTGTCCACACTGGCTCAGCTTCACCCCAGAAAT
>NC_063361.1:7107561-7119853 GCF_021869965.1 Rhincodon typus | reverse complement strand
TCAGCCTTCCTGCTCCTCTGATGCTGCTTGGCCTGCTGTGTTCATCCAGCTCTGCACCTTGTTATCTCAGCTTCACCCCAGCTTCGTTTCCTTGATCTCAATCCATGTCCGCGCCTTCCTAATTTACCGCACTGAACGGGGAGCCTTGGCCGTTCACCTTGATCTTGACGTTTATTTTAAAGGTATCTGATCAATATCCTGAGCTTTGAGATCGCCACAAACACTTGTGGGTAGCGAATTTACTGAAACCTAAGGCGTGTTTGTTTGGTTTCCATACAGACAAGCATCTTATCAGAAATGTTATTTTATGGGATGTAAACAGCATTGTCTTCCAGCAGAGTTTGTGTAAGCATTTTTTCCCATTGGTCAACAAAGGTTTGCAGTTCTTACAACAGTAACGCGGCTTCACCGGTCAGAATCTATTACCCCAGTGAGTGTAGTTCAGACTTCAGTTTTGACAAAATCCCGCTTTCTGATCTGAGTGGCACTGGTCAGTATTTATTTTCCATTTCTAACGCAGTAAAGAAGGTGCTGGTGAGTCACTTTGTAAATATAACTGAGTGGTTTATTAGAGGGTGGGGGGGAGGGGGCACAGTTAGGAGTTAACCAATTTTTGATCAATCTTGTAAGGGAACGGTATGTCAGATTCCCTCTTTCAGCAACTAGGCGGGGGTAGTCTCCAGGTAAATTTGGTGGATTTCTGTTGCTTTCATTTCTACCAAACTTTAAATCCCTAATGTATTCAGTTGGGTCTTGTGGTGCGGTTGGGTAGGGGTCTCTGTGTCTGAGTTTGTAGCTCTTGGTTCAAGGCCCACTCCACGGGAAATTAATGCGTTCAGAAACACGGGCAAACAGGTTAGATGTTGACTGGCAAATCTTTGCAGAGCACGCCAATGGCAGGCGGTAAGAGTGGGAGGGATTCCTGGGCAGCCGTGTTAGAGAAATATATTAGCGCAGGTAAATCCTGGGGCATTTGGCTGGGGCGGAGTCGCAGATTTCGGAATTACCAGCTGTAATATATTCCCCATTGTACCGACAGAGCGGGTTCAATTCTTTCACCGGCTGAGGTTATGATGAAGGATTCTCCTTCTCAATCTCCCTCTTTATCTGAGGCGTGGTGATCCTCAGGTTAAATAACAGCCAGTCATATGTCTCTCTCTAACGAGAAAGCAGCCACATGGTCTGGTAGGACTATGATAATTTTGTTTTTACCTTTTTATCCGCGCTACACCCCCAATTCTGATCAATATGTGAACACGCAGAAGTATGTGTCACCTTTAGCACTTTGAATACTTTATATGTTTAACTGCAATTTCAATTCCACCATTTTGTACTATATTTAGCAACTATTTTACATAAGACTCGAGGTATTTCAGAGGCCTTGCTTTAATCAAAGCATCTGTCGTAATGATGTTTTTGTTTCTAATCCGTCTGAGAATTCGTTCTACATGTTCGGTAGAGGTTAACTCGACTGTTCTGAGCCCACTCTCTGATACAGTTAAGTATAGATCTCCCTCCAGGCGGTAGATCAGGCTCTTGGCTTACTTGTCTCTTCCCCTTTCCCTCCACCCCCTTGTAATACAACAACGTGGTTCAAGTCTTTGCTTGATTTAACATTGCTGCATGTCGGCTTGTCGTTTACGACTGAATAGATTCCATTATACAGCTAGAGAACGGTGCGCATAAACACACACACGTGCACACACACACGGATGCATAGAGAGAGAGAGCTGCATACGGGTGTTGTGTATAAAATTGCGGGAATGCCGCTTTAAATGTTAAAAATATTAATGTATGCATTTCCGAGTGTGCTTTTGTGTATATGTAGATGCATATTATCTCTCCCTCCGTATATATGCGTATCAGACTGATCAACAGTTACAAAACAGATTAGCAGCGAGATTGATCAATGCAAAGATAAATTATTGCGACAATTAAGCAAATCTCTGAATAGATACAGAAAGACAAACAACGAGGGATGTGGATGTATTTCAATTTTGATATTGCGTATGGTACAGATAGTGGTGAGATTAATTTTTATTCATTCGTGACCAGCATTTATTGCCCATCCCTAATTGCCCAGAGGCTAGTTAAGAGTTAACCACATTGCTGTGGGTCTGGAGTCACAAAAGGCCGGACCAGATAGGGATGGCAGTTTCCTTCTCTAAAGGGCATTAGTGAACCAGTTCATTGGTGTAAAAAGCTGCCATTTCATCCTCCGCAAGGTCCCTGAGCCACTGAGCAGAGAGTTAACGGATCGAAACTGTTGTTAACGCATGTGACAACAGGTTTACATGTAAATATCCAGAAGCTGGTGCGACCTGTTCAGCTAAGAGAGCCCACCTGATGTCAGCGCCTTACACATTCTCTTAGTGTCTTGCTCCAATGAACAAGATTTGCATCCCTGGCTCGCATTCCTACTGACACCTTCCCTGACATGAGTTCACAAATTCCTCATTGGGGAAAACAGCAGCACTGCAGCGACCTGTCTGATAGAGCTGCCGGATGACAGCTTCAGTACCTCTCCGAGATGATTTACATTACACTGAACAATGTTTTACAGCCTTTAACCGCAAAGAGCTGGCATGTTTGCTGTGTTGACGGAGCTCTGTCCCTTCTAGGCTTTCTCCCTCGTTCTCTCTCTCTTGCTGTTTGTGCGTTTCTCGTCCAGATTTCCCCTCTCCGTGCCCGAATCAAACAGAACTAGCGCCGCAGTCTCTCCTTCCTAAGCCCCGCAGCACTGGACAATGGTGACATGGAATTCCATTCCATTCCATCGTGAACATGTTGTGTTTGAATAGAGCCTTCTCCAGGTGGCTTGAGTGTGGACTTTGTGCGTGTGTGTGTGTATGTGTGTGTGTGAGAGAGAGAGAGCAAGGAGGAACCTACAGAACCAGAAACTGAGAAACTGGCTCTAAAATACATCCAACATTATACTAAAGTGCCTGGGCATCAATAACACAACTGACCTATACACTGTAGGGAGCTTTGGGATACAGGGCTGCTGATGGCGGATTTGAATGCCTGGTGACACTGTGATAAATGGCGTTTGTTTTGTCCGAATGTGTCACTGCAATTGCTATCCATCTCTATTGATTACAGTTCAGCCCATTTCACTGGAGTTAATGATTCAACCCCATAGCAATGCCCAGACCACCTGAGTGCTTATATATGTATATTATAAAGCACGGTAAATTAACTGGGGCAAAGTAAAAAAGTGGGGCTTGGGTGTGACGAGATGGGAGTGGGTGTGGCCGCCATTCATTTCCATCCGGTTAATAAATCAACCTGTATTACTTCCAAGCCGGGATTTTTATACTCCTCGGGCAGTAGAATGACTCACTGTGCTAGGGAAATGCACGGCTTGTATTGCTTTCCTGGCCAACGTTTCCCTCTCAGCCTAAAGCAGCTCACTTATTGGGTGTGTGGGGGCTTGCTTCACTGTTTGTGGGAGCTTGCTGTACCCAGTTTGGAGGGCACTTTTTCTGGCCTTGTATTCGAGTATATAGCCTTGTGCAAGGTAAACGTTTGCAGTCATAGAGTCATGGAGCATAGAAACAGACCCTTCGCTCCAACTAGTCCATGTCGACCGTAATTCCAAACTAAAGTAGCTCCACTTGTCTGTATTTGGCCCATATTCCCCCAAACCTTGCCTATCCGTGCACTTATCCAAATGTCTTTTAAATGTTGTAACTCTCCCTCTGTATCCACCATTACCTCTGGCAGTTCATTTCACTGTTACCTGCAAGCAGACAATAGCGTTGTTCTGATAAACTAGTTAAAATCGTTGTTAGTTTCCCCATTTAGATGCTGACTGCTTTGGCTTATACAGTTGCCTAGTTCTGTTTTTATAGTGTTATCTATGCTCCATCTGACAATGAGTTAAGGATAAATTATTGCAGATGGTGCATGCGGGATTCATTCTCTGTAAGATCGAACAGCTGCAGGCACTTGTGGATTGGTTTCAGTAGTACTAGATGGGCAATGCTTTGACAGAATGTGAAATTGTTATGCCACCTCTTCCATTTGCTTGATACTACCAAATAATGAATTCTAACGAATTGCTTTCATTCCTCATTCTTATAGACGTTGTAGTGAACACATTGCTAGGATACCTATTTGTAATAATCCTTTATTGTTACTGTCAGTGCCAGATCAATAATATTTCATAGCAATTAAGCTAAAATAGATTTTAATTTTGCGCAACGATATAACTCGCATACTCTGGCATACTCGCACAGTTCAAAGTAATAAGTAGGCCTATGTGACAGAGAAGGAAATTAATTTCCAAAACCTTACAGTGAGGAATAGAAACATGAATGTTATTTAACAAATGACACGTTTGAAGTGTTTAACTGTTTAGACTCATGTATTATTTTGTTGTGTACACTTAAACACTGGTGTGTGTATACCATGCAGATTATCAAACTGGAGACATGTTTTACTGGGCTTAACTTACTACAGTTTACATTTAATTTAAAGTAGCTTGAATCAAATTATCTGACAATGACATTTTTGCCTGGAATTACCATTTACCTGTATTATCTATGCCACCTAATCCAAGTTATTGGATAATTAATTTTGAAACATGACCTTAAATGCAGGTGTATACAACTGTCTCCAAATGTACTCGCACACAGAATATGTGACCTTCGCCTTCACAAAACTGGTGTGAAAAGCATTGTGGTAGAAGGGGGCAAGTAAGTGCAAATTGAGTTTTTGCTTATACATTTGAGCTCAGGCTTATTGGAAAACACTGAGCAGAGGTCAGGAATTTCCCAAACTTTTGTTTTTGATAAGGAAGGTCCCAAGTTTTCACTACCTTTTGTGTGAAGAAGTGGTCCTTAGCATCATCCCTAAACAACATTACTCTCACTCTGAGATTATGCTCCCTTGTTATGGGCCCTGCCACTGGATGAAATAGTTTCTCTGTATCTATCTGGCAACTCCTTTATCATCTTAAGTACTTAAGTCAGATCGCCCCTTAATCTTCTTTGCTGAAGGGAAAATGAGACTATTCTATATTGTTCTCATATTTTAACCCTTGATGGGACCCAGTTACTAATGATACCACTACATTGGCCATAAAGCCTCTCCTCCAGCTTGGCTCTGTTCCTTTACTCAAACTTGGTGGCTTTGACTGCTAACATTTACAGTTTAGAGCCACAAGATTTTTTAAAAAGTCACTTTAGAGCCATCTGTAGATATATGAAGCCTTTGAAACTTTCAAATGAAAAATGAAGATGGAATGTTCCTTTTGGTACAGAAATTATAATGTTTTATGTAAATATAGGGCTATACTGGTTGATGCAATACTAGCATTGACGGACAACTATCATTTTTTAATTTTAAATCTTAATTACTATTTCTACTTTAAAATATACCAATGATACGAATTGACTCTGTCAAAGTGTCTAGCAAGGGGATTTCATCACTTGGAATCATAGAATTCCTACAGTGTGGATGTAGGCCATTCAGCCCATTGAGTCCACACTGACCCTCCATTAAGCATCCCACCCAGACACACCCTCTACCCAATCCCTGGGATCCTCCGTTTCCCATGGCCAATCCACCTAGGCTGCCCATCTTTGGACTGTGGGAAGAAGCTGGAGCAAACTCACCTAGACCCAGGGAGAATGTGCAAACTCCACACAGACAGTCACCTGAGGGTGGAAGCAAACCCGTGTCACCGGTTAAAAATGAAAAATGGATAATTACTATATCTAACCTGTGTCAGATAGTTTGCACAATCCACTCCACAAAACAAGTTAAGTTTAGATTACAGGATGTATATTATAAGAGGCATCAATACTTGCATGTAGATCATATCTAATTGGCTCAAAAGCTTCAAATTAAATTCTATAGGTGATGCAGTGATTTATAAGTCAAATTATATGTCTAGATTCCATATTACAAAATCTAAACCAACAGTTTCTGGCCATTACTTGCAGCAGTTACAGTAATCCAATCACATTCAATCCCATTCTATTATTTAATTAGATCAAGGTTGTTCTGCAGTTGAACTCTAGTTGTCCTGCTTATAATACTTTATATTTTGGTTGGTGACTTTTTCTTTCAGGTATCCTTGTAATGCATGCTGTATTCTACCCAATAGATCCCTTACACCAACTGCTATTGATATGTGATGATACACTGATGCAGATATTTTCTTATTTAGTGCAATTCCAATGCAGCTTCATGAACCGTTATGTTCCTTCTCCCCAAATGCTGATGAACTGTTCACAGTTAGTCTATGCTCAAATAAATTGCATAATAAATAAATAAATTGTTTAATCATAGGAGAGTTGCCTCTTAAACATTTGGTTTGCTTTATGTTTGATCTTGTAAATGCTTTTGTATAAATCTATGTAAAGTTACAAATACATGCGTGTATACACATTTTGATATGTATTGATGCACATGCATGCACACATGCAATAGACGTACCCAGGCACTGACGTGTACATACATGAATGAACAAATATTTATAAAGCCAAATGTATAGAGCTACCCAAGCATGAACATCGAACTATGTGCACAAATAATTGCCCAACAAGTACACAAATGTTTACATCTATGCATGTGTAGATACATATTGATCACCACACAAACAGGTCTGCGAATATATTGGCATATGTAGTCTCAGAGACACATATTCACAGATACGCATGTACTAGATGCCTACACCTTGAATATTACTCCATACAAGGGATAGTAAGAACAATGTGCATGCAACTAAAACAGGACATAAAAATTATAACTGAAACATAACTTGAATATTTAAGGAGCATAAATAGTAAATGTATGTTTCAGTGAGCTCAAAGCACAACTTCAGCGACTTGGTGCACCGCTGAGAGGGAGATCTACAGCTGACGGTAAAGGATGTGCATTAATGTTTTGTAATTTTCTAGATCTGGGCCTTGCTGTTGATGCTCATATTGCTGTTGTAATATTGCAATAATGCTGTAACGTGGGATATCAGTTAGGACGAGAAGCAATGTTATCTACTCAGTAAACGTGATTATCACCTTCAGCTCAAATGAGACGCCTGGTTTCTGATATACATGCCAGTTTTATACCCCCAACACGTGCTAATATCATTGTGTCGTCGCTTCGTTCGAAAATATCCGAAAGTTTCGCAAATACTTACAGCTTGTAAATCATTTTAGGGGCGCTGTTTTATGATCTGTTTTTTTCTGACCCTCCCCCGCCCCAAAATCCCGATTTTTTGAGCAAACACCTCTGCTTTGGAAAGATTCAGTCTCCCAAAGGGGGTGTGTGTGTGTGTGCCAGTCTGTCTCTGTCTGTCTGTGACTTCCACCGCACCCCTGATATGCTCCAAACGCGGCCCCTAAGAACAATTCTTCCCAAGGTACAAAATGCAACTTGGCGCTGGCTTGCTGAATACAACTTTCAGTTTTAGAGGCACTAACGACGCCTTAAGGTTTGTTTGAAACCCCGAAAAATAATCATGAATGTTCACATTGTTTCAGATGCAACACATACACAGGTATTCATATGCACTAAGACTGTACTCATTAATGCACAGATTCTCTCCGTCCCTGTGCCAGTCATGGGCTGCAGGTTTGGAATACATTTCGGCAGACTTAAAAGCAAAAATCCAGTTTGAGAACTCAGTGCAGTGCTGAGTGTGTGTACTGCGTGGTCCGGTAATTGCCTTTTCGATGAGAGATTTAACCGAGGTCCCGTCTGAGGCACATGGAGAGGAGTTCACGGCGCTATTTTGATGCAGCGCAGGGAGATTTCCAACCCCGGGTCCTGGTCAATATCCTCAATCAGCATCACAATACAGGTGATCTAGTCGTTATCCTACTCCTCTCTGTGGGAACTTGCTGTGCACAAATAAATTTTCCTGCATTATTGGGACTACATTTAAAGGTATTCGAAAACAAAAAGTGCTGGATATCACAGCGGGTCGGATAGCATCCAATGGAGTGATACTGACATCCAATGGATACCGTCTGACGCTCTGATTTCCAGGATTTTTTTTTGTTTTCAGTACTGATTCTAGCATCTGCAGTAATTTGTTCCTTTAAAGATATTTCATTGGCTGTAAGGCGCTTTGGGACATCGTGAGGTCTTGAAAAGGTGGCTGTCTAAATGAAATTTGCTATCACTTTGTGCATCTATTTTTGTTCGTCTGTCCCCACTTCCTGAATTACCCTGTCTGGATGTCTTGGTTACTCATTGCAACACTGTCTCCCCATTTATCTCCACGAATTTATCTTATCTCCTTATGTAGATGTGTCTTGGGCTATGAGCCTGTTAGACATTAGAATGTGTTAAGAATCTGGTTCATGTGTCTACACGCCCACTTATTCCCCAGCATCACCTCCCTCAGGTCCCCTTCCAAAACCACTGAAAGCTGCTTCAAAACTTCGAGACAGACCACTCAGCAACTGCAAGATTACCCCCACCCCCCATCATTTCGAAAATAAAGAAATCCTAATTATATTTTGGAAACAAAAGCAACTCTACAAATAACTGAAAGAACTGCGGATGCTGTAAATCAGAAACAGGAACATAAATTACCCAGTTCTGGGGTTCTCCAGAACCCCCAGATCTGAGGAAGGGTCACTCGACCCGGAAGCGTTAACTCCGACTTCACAGATGCTGCCAGACCTGCTGAGCTTTTCCAACAATTTCTGTTTTTGTCTACAAAATGACCGCTCTTATTCAAGTTTATTTATCCAGTAATCAATTGAATAATTTGTAGCACCGTGATAAAGGGAATCAGCCAATTGCAAGCACGAAGTCTCGTCATTGCTTACTGAAATAAGGCAGCTGATAAATTACATAACGATTTGTTTAATATTAGAAGCTTAAAGTACAGAAGACCATTCGGCCCAAAGAGCCTCCGTTAGCCCATTAGCGCCACTGACCTGTTCTTTCCCCAAAAACGTGCTAGTTTTCCCTTTAAGCAAGACCTGACTCCTTCAGGACAGTTACTGCTGGATATTTGCCCACCCTCTGTTTGGGACTAAATTCCAAATCATTGTAACTCTCTGCTTTAAAAAAAAACCGTATCTCACCCATGGGACTCCGGCAATATGTGTCCCCTGTTTACTGACGTTCCTGCCACTGCGAACAGATTTTCCCTATCAACCCTGACCAAAACCCTTCATGAATCCCTCGAGCAAATCGCCCCTTCTCTACTCAAAGAGAAACACTGTTCCTTTACAACAAAAGTCAAACGTAACACTTAAAGAATAGAGAAAAAGAAGTCACAAAATCTATGCCCACCAGGAATTGTTACTCAATCATTTATTTGATAGGACAGGGCTTGAGAATTTCTGGAAAAAAGTTTTGTTGAAACTTCTTTGTTTTGCACTTCAGGATAATTTTCAAGAATACCAGTTTAAGATGGAAACCAAAGTTTATACCATACATGCATCTTTTACGAGTCGTCCTGATGAATGCAAAACAAAACATCTCCAAAATGTGTTACAGCAATAGTCAAATTGTTACTCTGTTAATCTCTGAAAGGATGAAATGAAAAGAGGGGTCGTGGGTAAAATTGGCGGAACCGGGGAATGGATGTTGCGAATGTTGAAATATTTCCTCCCTCGGAGGCCAGCTGGGAGAGGGCCTGGCGCCCGCTGTATTGTGGTGAAGACATATTCCATCACTGTCCATGTGCGGGACACTGAGTGACTGGCCGCTTCCTCCATTCATCATATATTGCTGGGCGCTGAGTCACAGAGAATAACACGCTGTTTGACTGAGACGCGAAGAATGCAGCATCGTCGCGTCTTCTGGGAGTGGGGAGGGGATTGAATTAGGTCAGAGGTTTTGGGGGAGATGCTGGAGGCATGTGTCATGGTGTTAATAAACAATCCGAGACTAAACAAGGCTGACATACGAACCGCAAAATTCTACATATTTGAAATGTAAAGCTTTCTAAAGAGGCTAGTATAAACTGGGCGGGGTGCCAGAACTGTATCCACATCGGCGGGAGATGACCACGACTTCCAAAGGGACCACGGTATGAGCCCGATTTGTAAAACATTCTCCAGATGGGGACATCTCTGGGTCAATTTGGACTGTCCCCTGGAAAATCCCAATGAAGGTTATGGTAGGGGAGATTGCGACATAGGGCGGATATTGGGAGACCAAGAATTCGTTCCCAAATTGTACGTTAACCGACCAGTGAAGGAGAACGGGAACTGGTGGAATTGTGTAGTTTTCGTGGAGAATGAATTTGACCTGGTTTCCAACCGGAATCTCCCCTAGTTCCTGCCAGAGTCAGGGACCCGAGGACCTGCTGCTTTGCTCTGCACTGTCCTGTGTTCACCTGTCAGGTGAGAGAGTTCATTGAACTGGCAGGTCGGCAGGTAAACCCGCAGATCCAGAGGGAAGGGAAGGCAGGAACCGCATTATGTGTGTGGTGGGTTCATTAGCTATCAATCTCTGATAGCAGTGCACTCCAAGTGCAAATCCCTCTCTGAAATATAGAGCGCCGCATCAACGGGAAACGAAATGATGAGCAATGATGCGCAGGGAGGCCTCAGTTGTGGGTAGGCGCCTCTCAAATGTGTCACCTAAGATACTCAAAGTAAACGCCGCCTGTACTCCTACAAGACCCCCATCCTCTTAATGAGAGGACAAATTCTAATTCTCGGGCAGTCTGACATCGATCATCAATGGGACACATATGTAGCACCACTAACTCAGTGTCCCAATATTGAAAAAAATATATAAAGCGAGCGGCCATTCGGTCCCCGTACATGTACTGCTTCAACGAAAGAACGAACCAAAGAACCAAACCAACGTCCTTGTTCTTTTCTCATGCCCTTGCATGTTTCACCCTACCGCCCCGCCCATTTTTGTTAAAAAGAGCACGCAGATCCAATTCCAGTTTGAAGTTGGCAATTATATCTGGAAGGGTATTCTAGTATCAAACACAGAGAATGCTGGAGAAACTCAGCAGGTCTGGTGGTACCTGTGGAGAGAGAAACTGAGTTAATGTTTTGAGTCCCAATACATGACTCGATTTGACTCTTCAGAATGGAATGAAGAAAAGTCATATTGGAGTCGAAACATTATCTGTTTCTGCTGAGTTTCTCCAGTATTCTCTGTGTTCGTTTCAGATTTCCAGCATCCGCCGTATTTTTCATTCATGATGAGTGTATTCCAGTCCCTGTCTGTCCCATTTCTTAAGGGACTTAATTAAAACGATGCGCAACGGTGTTGTTCCGGTTAGTGTCAGTGCGAAAGGTGTAAAGGCCCGTTTTTTAGTACTGCCTGCTACCACTATTGATTGCTTCCAGCTCCCGCAGTGATGGGTTCCGTTCCTAAAATGTGAAATTTTACGAAAAGCATATATCGAGCAGAACAGCATAATGCGCTGGGACATGGTCCTTCCATTGGTTTATATTTTCGGTTATTAGACGAGGAGTCAGTGCTGATTGGAAAGTCATTCCTGGCGGATAAAAATGGCTAAAGCAGGAACGATAAATTATCGATCACCTAATCAAGGGATAAGTGGGAGAGAGTGAATTTATCCAGGTACGGCACAGAGGCTGAATCTACCCATTTTCTGGGCAAACCCCAGCATGAACCCTGTCATTGTCACTCGCCCCACTCTCAGAGCTAGCTGTTGAATAGAAAGGAGCTAGAAATTACATTTCAATCGGATATTTTGTATACACGCCTGTTTTCATTGCATAGATACTTTTGGGATGTGAGTAACATTTTTGTTTCGAATTTTCACCGTATTTACCTTTTGTAGAAATATGTTTTATCTCTTGTTTGTCCCTGTCCCTTTCGGCCATTTGATTTCCGCCTTTCTCACTCCGTCTGATAATGGCCCTATATTGCCGCTGATTGATATTCGCTACATGCGCCTTAAAAACTTGCGACACATTTATGAATGATATATTGCTCACAGAATTTGTCATATATTGAGAGAAGGTCCGGGCACATTGCAATGAATAGGGAGTAGAATCCTCTTTGTTGCTTATTTTAATTCTGGGTGCTTTCTTTTGAAATGTTTTAGTAAAAGTAACTTTATCGGAAAGACAGCTGAACTTGAATGTCGGTGTTAATTCCCTGGATGTGGTTAATGTTGTTAAATGGGAATGAATATATAAACTATTGTGTGATTAAAAAGAAACAAGTTTTACTTGATGGAATAACCTGGAAATAAACAAATAACGGTTATGGTTAAACATCGTCAAGGGTTTGACTGCCAAGGATGTGATGGGTGGGGTCCCACTCGTGATGGGCAGGGTCCCACAATGACTGCCCACTATCCCGGGGGCTATGAGTG
>NC_063361.1:7049649-7107461 GCF_021869965.1 Rhincodon typus | reverse complement strand
CCGGGGGCAGAGTGTTGCGGGGGGGGCGGGGGCGGGGTTGCTGTGTGTGCCCGGTATCCCAGGTGCTGTGAGTGTCCCGGGGGAGAAACTGTGTGTGCCCCGGGACGACCGAGAGTGCCCGGTATCCCGGGGGCTATGAGTGTCCCGGGGGCGGGCTGTGAATGCCCCGGTGGGAGGGGGGACTGTGTGTGCCCGGTACCCGGGGGTAAAAAAAATACACAGTGCCCGGGCGCAATGGGTACGCGATGCCCGGGGACAAGTAATGAACGGTTCACGGGGACAATTGTTGCACGGAACCCGGAGATAAAAAAGTACACAGTGCCCGGGAGAAATGAGTACACAGTGCCCCGGGGCAATAACATCATTTTACCAGAGGGGATGATGTTCGGCGCCCGGGGACAGTGAATACTCGGTGCTTGCTGCCCGGGTTTGCGAGGAAACCGGGAACTGCTCTCCCCGCGGTGTTCCTCCTGTTCTCGGTCGCTTTTTGTGTCATCCCCAAGTCAAAGCAAAACAAGGCTGGTATGGGGAAAGGGTGAGGGGCAGAATAGGAGCTTTCTGAACCCAGGGGTCTGGGCTGAAAGGCCAACCTACGCCGGGTTTCTGGCGAGCAGAACACGGAAGATAGATTACAAACTAAACTTGTCAAGTTTTACCCGTTTCTACCGGAAATTTTTTTTTAAATGCTCTTTTTTCTTCCTCGGGGTGTGTTGTGAAATATTTTCAAGCTGTTTTGGAGTAGTTAGAATCAGGATGTGGGCGATGAAAGCATTTTTAACATCAAGTGATTCCCAACCAATGTTCAAAACATCTTAAACATTTTTTTGGATCAGTTTTCTTAAAAAAAATTCGCCCTGTGGTTATCGGGATCAAATTAGCTCAAAGCTCTTTCTGACCTCACTCTATCGCTGAGGGGCAGATTCTAATAACCACTGGCACGGTTTACTGGAAAGCAAAAATCAATATTTAAACTGTCTTCAATGAAGTCGTTCGAAGCGAGAATGACTTGTACCCGACGGCGAAGGGAGAGAGAAAGAGATCAGTGTTCGAAGCTGCAGCGCTCTCTCAACACTGCTCTAAACTCGTTTCAAAGTCTCTCCCGGATTCCTCCAGCAAAATCAGCATTGGCTCATCTCCTCTCCAATACTTCAGAAAGGTGGACGGCCTTTACAGTGATACATCTTTTGTTTCGCTTTTCTAAAAAAAATGGCTCAGAAACGCCCTTACCCCAGTGTTGCACACGGATGAGTCAGACAGTTTACCTGCCTTGCTCCCTCTCTCTACGTTCCTTTCTCGCCAGTCCTTGTCTCTCTCTTCAGCTTATTCCTGTTTTATCATTCTCTCTTTCTTTCCACCTTCTCTCTATTCGCTTCTTTTATTTCCACGTCCCCTCTCTTTCATTCTGAACCCACTTCTCTGATTCTCTCTAACTTTCTGTTTATTCCACACTCCATTCCTGGGCCGCTCTATGTCCCTTTTTTCAAAAGAAAATCGGTCAGACTGCTATTTTTGTGTTGGCACCCCATTTCTCCCTCTCTTTCAGATTACAAGCCTGGTACGAGCATCAAGCGGACGGCGGCTGTGTAACAGATCCCGGGGTATGCGGGCTTATCAGGCATTTCCTTCAGTGAACACGATCACTTCTCCCAGAACACCTTTCCGAAAGAGCCTTGAATCGGAAATAAAAGCAACCACACGCGCAGGGTGCCTCAAACCAGAAGCGCATTTCACTTACCACCAGATCGGATAGCCGGCTAGTCCGTGGCTTGGATTCAATAGGAACGACAGCACAAATCCAAACAGGTACAAATCCATGAGTGTGGCAGAGTGAAAGTGAGAAAGTAGATAGAGAGAAAAAAAGTTTCTTAACAAAAATAAACTTGCAAGGCAGTAAAGCTCGGGGTCAACACTTCACCATACGGGCGAGAGCTTCCTGCATTATACAGATGCTAATACAAAAGTAAAGGGGTTCAAATGCACGCTGGGACCCAATCAGATCTCATCGCCTTAGGACACAGATGATTATATAGTTCAGCGCTGTCAATCATGTCTTACCACCCCAATATCCAGCTAATTGCACAAGGTAGTGTTTTGATGCGCGTTAGTTCGTCGGCTCTGTAATGATAAAATTGTTCCGAGGAGGGCACTTTGAATGGGAAGGATGGGAGAATGAGCTCCTGCCGGGATGGTCGCCATGGTAACACTTGGAGAGTTATAACCAGGCTTGGCCTTTTCACTGCCTCCTAAAGAAAGAGGGGAATGTAAGAATGATAATGGACGACATGTGTTAACCTTCTCTTCAACACAAAACAGCGTGATGAATATGAGCACAGCAAGAGGGACAGCAAATAAATTCAGGATTATATGTGTCTCTTTGGGGTATTTTAAAGAGACAGTAGCCCTTTGACAGTCTGACATAGTTTATATTTAATAATTCTCAAGTATCGCTTCGACAGAAAATCTTTTCACATTTGTCCAACTTTTTAATTACCAAATGTCCACAAGTGACAACGCAATAAACGAAACAGTCACGCCGATTTTTTTTATATAAATACGTTTTGTGGGGAAATTTGACCCGTTGTGTTTTGTATGGGAGAACTGCAATGATTTGTAAACCGTGTTTTAAAACGCGTGGGGTTGGGGGGTGGGGTGTGTGGGGGGCAAGTCCAACAGGGGGACGAGCATCATGAATGAGTTTGTTCCAAGACCAATTCTGTCATTTCTGCTGTGCTTCTGTTCGCCCAAGGCCTGTTTAATGTACATGTACACAAACACATTTACAGGCTCACAAATCTTGTTGGAGTCAACATGAACGAACCAACAGCGAATAAACGAGGGAATACACACATGCAAATAGTTTGGGACGCACTCTGGGAGAGAAGAGTTGGAGTGAATGCTGATAATTTCCCTGGGTTAGAATTATTAACAACAGATAGCCTCAGCATTCCGTTTGTACATCAATGTAAATAGAGATATATTTAGACTCGCATGTTTACAGCGCGATTGACCACTGTGCAATTTAATGCAGGGAATATTTATTATTCAAACGTTAGCAATCCAAGACACGCACCTGCTGTTTTCAAAATAACAGCGTTACATTTGCAGCTCATAAATAATGTTTTTTTTGTTTTACGAATGTAATTTTGCTTTTCGCATGTGCGTGTTCTCGAGCCCATTCTGCATCGCTGAGGAGCGGAATCTGGATTTCCTAAGAAAATGAAATGACTGGAGACAGCGAGAACCGGCAAAGGGACACAAACAGGGAAATAGAAACTATGCAGAGCTCCCGCCGAGTTCAGAGGAGCCGGACCGTCTGAAGATTCACCCTCACCTTTCTTCGTCCTCACAGAATCTTTTCGAGTGCCTGTTGACACTGTTTAAGAACAAAAAAGTTTGCGGAGTCAGGAGAGATGGGCACAATGGGAAGATGCTTGCTTCCAATTCACGTGTTCTCACTGCATCGAAAACCTGTCTGGTGTCAATATCCATCCACTCCACGAGAAAATTAACAAAAATAAAAAATACAAAGCAAATACAACACACCAGGAAAAATAATTCGTTCTCATTTGTTTTATTATCCCATACAAATGTTGTTTGATACCTGCCAGCCCAAATTGCAACTTTGAAATTTTGCCAATCGTTTTCTTTAAACGAGTAAACTAAGAGTGGGGAGGTGGCAGCACTTGGTGAAGCTAGATCGAGGGTCTAAATCAGGAGAATAAATAGGAGATTGTCTAATATTTGAGCCTGAGGGTGAATACTGTTGCTGTGAACACACACAGACAAAATAAAAAGAATCCGCAAAACGAACACGCCTCAACATGCACCAACAAACAAAAAAAAATCCAAAAAAAATAAACAAACGCATTTTCTACAATTTATTTATTTTTTCCCAGAGTCTGTGTAAAGTCCTTTGATCTGGGCCGATTGCATGCAATACTGTAATTTTCACAACATACTGAGAGTTTAGGTGCTCATTAGAGCCATAGAACATACAGTCATTGGCTGAGACCTGATATTTTCGTCAGTCACCTCAGCAATGGGACTGAGAACAATTAGGAATCCCACGGGTTTAGGGTTATTGCAGTTAACACAATAATCTCACCCCCCCCCCCCTTTCTACAGCTTCTGTAAAATCCCTCATTAGGAGAAAAATAAATTTATTGGAATAATCTTTAATTGCACCGACTGTTCACGCGAGTTGCTTGCGATCGAAGTGTTTTTCGAAGCCAGTTTTCACCACTGATCCCATCAACGCAAACATTTTCTTCTTTTTCAAACAAAAGTCGTTCCTATGCTGATTTTCCTGGTTGGAGAGTTATCCGAAGCAGGATTGTTCCCTGCTTTTATTTTTGCTCATATCGATTATTTCTAAGGTGTACAACAGTAATTACAATCGCTCCTTTTGTAACACAATGTCATAACCAGACCAATATAAAAAGTGAAACAAAAACAAAATACTGTAGATGCTGGAAACTTGAAATACAACCAGAAAATTGCTGGAGAAACTCAGCAGCTACAGCAGTATGTGTGGAGAGAGAAACAGGGTTGCCGTTTAAAGTCCAAAGACTTCTTCGGATTTGGCATTAAATAATACATTTTTCAACTGAGCAGCAATTCTGTGGTGATCTCACTGTACTGTATAAATATAGTGCTAACCACAAATGAAATAACATCTCTTAAAAATGGTCTTCCTACCTATTAAATAAATAAACACGTCTGGCTGATCACACGTACGACATTACAAAGGGGTGAAATAAACACAACACAAGGTTACTTCGATGTGATCAGAGAACGAATAAACGAATGAAGTAAAATCCTTTTTGGTAATTAGAATGTCATTGGCCCGTTAAGATAATTTTCTACTGGTCAAAGTCATTTCACCGTTAGCAAGGGACGAGAACAGGAGCTAAATATTAATCGGAAGAAATGAGGCGAGGTACTGGTGGGCGGTGAGTCAATGATCTTCTCCCGGGAACTGTGACCGTCTCGAACCCATTGCATTTCTTTTGCAACCCACTGACAACAGCACCATCTCGTGGACAGATTGCTCACCAACAGCTGTCACCTCGGCTTTACAATATGACTGTTTATGGGATAAAACAAAATGAATTTACGAGTCGGGGCACAACAGGCTTTTCGGAGATATTTCTGACAGCAATCATAGCACACCACAATTTTACTGAATGCAACATCAAATACATCAACAATAATCCTCATTTTTAATAAGACCTGTAACATAGACAACATATCCTGAAATACTTAACAGAAATATAATGAGAAAATGGGCATCAAGCCAAAAAGTGTTTTGTAAACATTGTGGGCTTCAAGTAGTTTTTTTAAATGGGGAGATGGAGATAGCTACAGTGAGTTATTCAGGGTATTTCAAACTGTGGGGCCTAGGCAGGTGCGAGAAATGGATGCCAATGGTGAAGCAAAGGCAGGGGTTGCACAATCGGCTATGGTCAGAGGACGTTGAAAGATAGTAAAAGGAAAAGCCCTGAAAACCTGTACATAGGAACATGGGAACAGGAGTAGGCCATTCAGCCCCTTGAATCCGTTCTGCCATTCAACAAGACCATGAGATCTGTGGTCTAACTCCATATACCTGCCTTTGGTCCAGATCCTTTAACACATTTGCTTAACAAAGAAAACTCTCAGATTTAAAACTAACAACTGATCCAGCATCCACTGCCATGTGTGGAGGAGAGTTTCAAACATCCACCATCCTTTGTGCGTAGAAGTGCTTCTTAACATCTCTCCTGAATGGTCTAACTTTAACTTTCAGACTATGCCCCCGATTCCAGAATCTCTGTCCAATGGAATTGATTCATTTTTATTTACCTTGTTTTAAATGTAAGGATGGAAGTTTTGAGCTATTGAGAGTTTGCAAGCCAAAGAAGGTGTGTGAGAATGGGGTATTGGGTAAGTGAAATTTAATGCAGATGCAGTAAACATGACAGCATCAAACCAAAGAAAGAGGAGCCAATCTGTGGCCCTGCACCATCATCCAAACCTTGGGTTCAGGATACTTTCTGATCATTCTTCATCTACTGCCACCGCAAACTTGAGTAGGTCCATTTTCCTTTCTGAATATTTTAGCTCACTCAATACTTACTGCCCTCTCATTCATTCTTGGAATGTGACCATTGCTTGTGAAGTACAATCACATGCAGGCTAGAGCTGGTAAGGATGGCAAATTTTCTTTTTTGAAGGACAGTATTGAACCAGATGGGTTTTTGTAATAATGAAATCATTTAATACTTAAATGCAAATAGCATATTATTTCAGATTTAGTAATACTCAGTAACTGTGGGGAGATTTGAATCAATATCTTCAGAGTATTAGTCCACACCTCTCAATTACCAGTCTAGGAAAGTCACCATTATGCTACCACCCCTGTTAACTAAGGATGCACTTTAAAATCATTGAATTCTTACAATGTGAAAGCAGGCTATTTAGCCCTCAAATCCACACCAATCCCTCTGAAGAACATCCCACCCAAACACAACCCCACCATTTCCCACAGCTAATCCACCTAACCTACACATCTTTGAACTGTGGGAGGAAACTGGAGCATCGGGCAGAAACCCACACAGACACAGGGAGAATGCACAAACTCCACACAGACAGTTGCCTGAGGGTGGGATTGAACCTAGGTCCCTGGCACTGTGAGGCAACAATGCTAATGACTGAGCCACCTTATGTTAGTGCCATGTTAGTCATGATGTGGAGATGCTGGTGTTGGACTGGGGAGGAGAAGGTCAGAAATTGAACGACACCAGGTTATAGTTCAACAGGTTTATTTGAAAACACAGATAAACCTGTTGCACTACGACCTGGTGTCGTCTATTTTATCCAAACACATTGCACAGAGCAGAGTGCTACAGATAGCCTTGAGCTACAGTGCTGGCTCATCCATAGTTTAAAAAGCACAGCAGCATGAGTTAACCTGCTTGAAGTGATCTCAAGCTCCTTAGGAGTAACTGAATGTCTCCATATTTGGATTTGCTACCAATATTATGTTACACTGATGCAGAGGAACAGGTTGTATGAACAGGTATGTGTAGTATAACTCTCTCATAAACACAAGTCTAAGGGAGATTGGATGTTTGTAAACAACTTGTTGGCCTCAGCAGCTAGTTTTCAATCTAACTCAAACTGATTATATGAAAATCTGTCTGCTTGCTCTAGGACCCCACAAAACTATCCTTAATTTGGTAATCTTATATAGGCATACCAGGTAGCTGGTGTGGGAGGTGGGGAAAAATGTCACACTGATGCAAAGACAGGATGTAACAGTAAGACAATGTAAATATAAGCTAAGGGATGGTGCAGTAAGTGTGGAATAAGAGACAATGTTAACATTGATCAATTTCCTCTGCATTTAAACCTACCATACCTGATCTTGAGTGGTGTGCTGGCTCTGATTCTAGGGATGATGATTGAAAGGACAAAATATTCTTTTTGCTCATATTAACAGCCTTTATCTTAAGAAGTACTGAAAAGCAATTGTGTATTGTTGTATTGTGACTCCTTTGTATACTTTTATGCCAACATCAGGTTTGTGATGCAGAGTGATGCCAACGGCGTGGGTCCTGCTCCCACATCAGCTGAGGTTACTACGAAGGAGTCTCCTTCTGACCTCCCCTCACATGGTGACCCTCAGGTGAAACCACCACTAGTTGTCTCTCTGAAATGATAAAGCAGCCTTTTTTGTGGTTCAATCTTGGCTCTGTGCCTCTGTGCACCCAATTATTTGAAAAAAAAATCCATTTCATACCATAGTTTTATTTCCTGATATACAATATAATGTCATGTTATCTAATGTCCCCTGTCTAGTTCTTATTGTGAAATTTTATCCTGGAAGTGCATGGCAAGATTTTATTATGGTAAAGACATTATTGCAAATGAAATGTTGCTATTGTTATGATCACAGGACCACTACAAAGTTCTCTTGACACCAGAACACATAAAAGACAAAGTTATGTTATCTGTGACTATTTACACAACGGGCGTTAGTCATATGAATTCATGTGCATACATGCATAGAAAAATGGATATTAAATGCATTTGACTTTGTAGTATATGTAGGAAATATTTTTAGATGAGTAGGAGGAAACTGGATAGTATAGTTGGCAACAACAATATTCCATTAACTTTCTCTGAAGATAGAACTGTAGAAAAGTTAAATCACAGAAAGAGCCCATTATATCTTCACTTGCCAACAAAAAAAAGCCACCCATTCTAATCCCATCTTCTAGTACCTGGTCTGCAGCCCTGCAGGTTACAACACTTCAGGTGCAGATTCAGGCACATGTTTTATGAGTTGAGGATTTCTGCCTTCACCCTGAAACCTGGCAGTAAATCTCAGACACCCACCACCCTCTGGGTGTAAAAGCTTTTCCTCATGTCCCCTCCCACCATAAGACCATAATTCTATCATTTACCTTAAATTTGTGACCTGAGTTGGAAATCAAAGCTGATGGAAGAGTTAAAAGTTTCTTGCTTCCTCTCAGTAAATGCTCTATTGGGATGAGTTCTGACCATTTCCAATCATTTCTACCATTGAGCAGGCTGGTATCCATGGAACAAATTGACCATGTTCAGCATTGAGGGGCAAGCAATGATCTGTTCCTGGTGTACTTTGTGCTTATATCCTAACTTGCAGTATATCCTGTTCACTTGTCATTCCTGTGCTCGCTGACCTATATTGGTTTCCAATTCAGAAATGCTAAATTTAAAAGTTCTTAACTTTGCCTTCAAATCCTTCAATGATCTCCCTACTTCTCACCTCTCTAACATTCTCTAGCCCCTTCAACCCTCAAATATCTTTGTGCTCCTCTGATTTTGGTCCCTTTGCTTTCAGCTGCCAATGCACTAAGATCTACAAAATCCCCTGTAAAACTCTCTGCTTGTCCCTTCCTCTTTATGATACTCCTTAAAACCCACCTCTTCCACTATGCTTTTGATCAACTCATCTAACATCTCCTTATGTGCCTCTATGTCAAATTTAATTTGAATCTACCCCATGAAGTGCCTTGGAAAGTTTGGCAATGTTAAAAGCACTACGTAAATTCAAATTGTTGTTGCAATGTTTTGTTCAATATTTGTGCTGCTTCACGTGCTTAAGGGGTAGGGCTCACGATGGCCATATGGAACTATTGCCAGACTATTAATCAAGAACCTCACCTAATGTTCTAGGCACCTGGGCACCTGGGTTCAGATCCCACCATGAAACTTGAATTCAATAAAAATCTGGAATTAAGAGTATAATGATGACCACGAAACCATTATTGATTGTCAGGAAAAATCCATCTGGTTTACTAATGTCCTTTAGTGAAGGATATCTGCCACCCTAACCTAGTTTGGCCTACATGTGACTCCAGATTCACACCCAATGTGGTTGACTCATAACTGTTAACAATTAGGGATGGGCAATAAATGCTGGTGTAGCCACAGACACTCCCATCCTGTGAGTGAATAAAAAGAATATGCTGGACCAGTTATTTCTATTTTGTTATTCAGTGGCAGCACAAACACTGATACATATACCATGGCTAACAGCACAGTAAAACCAACCTGCCTCAGACACATGCCTCCATACCAATCTCTAAGTGTGAAAACTGACCAATTTCTATTTTACAGGCCAGACATTCCCATTACCTCTCAGAGTAAAATACCTCCTTAACTAGATTCTGATAGCTTTCTTTTAGCTTAGTATTTTTATAGCTCTTTTTTTGATGTATTATTCCGTATGAATTCTGATGTGATTTCTCCAAATTGATTTTTGTTACGTTTTGTGCTGTTGAGGTAAAGAAGGGCTTTTATTCATTGCCCTGAGTGTCAAACTGTATCTCTAGCGAAAGGAGAAATGCCTCACCACACCACTCAATTATTTCATGTGAAATTTAAAACTGCCGAAAATAAGTTTTATTAAACCTACACTGAATTATTTGCTACTTTTCTTGGTGTAAAATCCAAAGAACTGCGGATGCTGTAAATTAGAAATAAAAGAAGAAATTGCTGGAAAAACTCACCAGGTCTGGCAGCGTCTGTGGAGAGAAATCAGAGTTAACGTTTTGGATTGAGCGACTCTTCCTCAGAACTCAGTTGAGCTTTTCTAGCAATTTCTGATTTTGTTTCTTTCTCAGCAATGTTGTTTTTGATACAACCTTGTTGAATGATTATTTAAATGTGCATTTAATAAAGTTCACCTTTAAGGACTCCATGTGCTTCATATACACAATGCTGTGCCTCTGCCTGACAGTTAGCTTGCTGTGGATGTGCAAGCTGCATACACACAGAAATACATCAGTTGCTTAACAGAGAAAAGCTCAATGTGGCCCAGGTATAATGAAGTGAAATAATTGGGAGACTTGAGAGTTAATTCAACAGTCTGCTGTGTTTTAAACGGAGTATAAATATTACAGAGCCTGGCTCTTTAAATTTATTCAAGACTGAGCCAGGTAGGTTTTTGACAGACAATGGAGTCAAGGATTATATGGTACAGAGATCACAACCATGATCTTATTGAATGTTGGAGCCGACGTGAAGGACTACCCCTGATCCAGAACAGTAGTTTCCTGAATGTTCTAGCACAAAGGGAGTGCCATATAAATGAGTTACATCAACATAGCCACAAAAAAAAGGCTTGCATTTATATAGCACCTTTCATGATCTCAATTATGCCACAAAGCATTCACAGCTAATGAAGCACGCTCAAGATATGGTCACTGTTACAATTTAGGAAGGGCATCAGCCAATGTTTACACAGCAATAAGGTGGTGATAACAAGATCTATTTCAATGATTTTATTTGCAAAACAAATATTGGCCCAAGGGCAAGAATCTGTTTCAAAATCCTGCCTGGGGACCTCTATGTCCACTGAAGGGCACATGTAGGACCTTGGTTTGATATTTCATCTTAATGACAGTATCCTATGGCAGTGCAATGCTACCACAATTATTGTCAAAATTATCAACTTTTTTTTGTTCTTAACCAAAATATCTGCCTCATGATCCCTCTGGACATAGCACCCACCAACTGCAGAAAATTTCTTTTTTTTTGCTTGGTGATAATGCCTTGACAATCATTCAATAGGATGTTGTGAAACTTGAAAGGGTTCAGAATGATTTTTAAGGATATTGCTGGGTTTGGAGGGTTTGAGCTATAGGGAGAGGCTGGATACGCTGGGATTATTTTCCCTGGAGAGTTGGAGGCTGAGGGATGACCTAATACAAGTTTATAAAATCATAAGGGGCATGGATAAGATGAAAAGCCAAGGTCTTTTTCCTGGGGTAGTGAAGTCCAAAACTAGAGGGCATAGATTTAAGGTGAGAGGGGGAAGATTTAAAAAGGACCTGAGGGGTAATTTTTTCACACAGAGGGTGGTGCGTGTATGGAATGAGCTGCCAGAAGAAGTGGTGGAGTCGGATACAATTATAACATTTAAAAGGAATCTGGGAGGAAGTGTTTAGAGGGATATGGGCCAAATGCTGGCAAATGGGACCAGATTAAAATAACTGGTAGTTATGGGTGAGTTGGATCGAAGGGTCTGTTTCCGTGCTGTACATCTCTATGACTTCATGACTCTGATGCTGTGATGAACAAAGACATCAAAGTCTGTCTCAAGGATTTTAGTACAATTTACAACTGTTATACCTATAGATTAAGTTACTTTCTGACCAGTCAGGCATTCAGGCTGAGGAACAGTGTTGTGTATATGCAGCACATGGAGTCCTGAAAGGTGAACTCTTTAAAAACATTGTAATCATACAACAATTTCAGATCAAAAACAAAATTTCTAAGGAAGCAACCGACAAGAGTACACCAGTAAAAACACTAAACAATTCAGCCTGGTCTTCCTTAGAAGACATTTTCAATAATTTTGAATTGGCAGACACAAAGAGAGTGATGATTAGTATTAAAATCTCTGCTTTTATGTGATAAACCCACCATAAAACTACAACAGATTCCCACTCTAAAATATCTCATCGATTTTTTTGTGTGAAAGGAGGTTTAAACGCATAATTCTATTCTACTACACTGTCCAATTTCCTGTTCAAGGAAGATTTTACGTTCGTGATTATGCAATTGGCTTTGTTAGCAAATAAAACTTTTACCTAATCAGCACAACTGTGAACATATTTCACATTCAATTTTCCAATTACGTGCCACCTGAAGTGGAATTTCTATTCTTCCTATTCCCTTTCCTCGGACGTCAACATTGTGAAATTGCTTGATCACTCACTCCTCTTACTCTCGCAAATACCCAAGAATGGCATCACCTGACCATTACCTCTTGATCTATCTCATCATCTCTCCTGATCTTTCCAGTCATGTCCTATAGCATCTAGTTCTCCAAGAATAACATTGTAACTTCATTCTCATTTAATGAGACAAGCTGGGTCCCACTAAATAAAAATTGTCAGAAATGTACTTGTCACTCTTGGTCAACAATGATGAAGATGATTGAACTTGTGCTCAACTCTGAACAGTAGCCCAAGGGCATTGGCCACATCAGTGAGTGATAAAGACTTACAGAATCATAGAGCTGTACAGCATGGAAACAGACCCTTTAGTCCAACTTGTCCATTCCGACTAGATATCCTAAATTAATCTAGTCCCATTTGCCAGCATTTGGTCCATATCCCTTTAAACCATTCTCATTCATATAGCCATCCAGATGCCTTTTAAATATTGTAATTGTACCAGTCTCCACCACCCCCTCTGGAGCTCATTCCATATGGGCACCACCCTCTGTGTGAAAAAAGTTGCCCCTAGGTCCCTTTTAAATCTTTCCCCTCTCACCTTAAACCTATGCCCTCTGGTTTCGGACTCCCCTACCCTGGGGAAAAGACTTTGACTATTCACCCTATCCATGCATCTCATGATTTTGTGTTGTAACCACAGCTAAAAACAAATTTTACAGATTTTGGAGATCTGAAATACAAACAGAAAATGTTGGAAAAGCTCAGTGGGTGTGGTAGCATCTATGGAGAGTGACAGATTGAATATTTTGAAAGAACAGTCCCAAAGAAGAACCATATTGGACACAAAACCTTAACTCTGTTTCTCTCTCTACAGATGCTGTCAGACCTGCTAAGTTTTTCCAGCACTTGTATTTGAAAACCCCGCTTGCTGGTAAGCAGACAAATTCATATTAATAGAGTTTTATTCACTTGAGAAAGGCAAGATTACTAGGGTGCTCTGTATCGATAGCAAGCAAGGGATGGTCAAAGGCACATTGTCTGTAAATCCACAAATTCCCTGGTTTAAATTAGGACACAGCTGATCTCCCAATAGAAGTTAAAATATTCAAACATCTTTGGCTTCTGAAGTCAGACATAACCAATGCAGATAAGGAAGCCATTATGATTTGCTTAGCAATTTTGAACAAAGGTTTACACACACTTAACACATCAGGATTAACAGCTGAAGAGATTAAAAAAAAACCCCAAAATATGTACTGCATTGGAAGAGCAGTTCAAAATCAGATTAACTTCCTCATTCATTAACTAGATTTCAAATCATTTAGACAGAAGCCTATATACCACTTTGTGAGTAGATGCAGAGGAAGGGGTTCATTTTGTGGATTTTTTCTTAAATGGTGAACTAGCAAACTGAATTGTTGAGTTGATCCACCCCATGGAAGCTTTCCAGAAAGTTTAACTGGACAAACTAAAGACTTATAGTGTCGAATATCTTCTGAAAAGTGGTTGTAAATACAAAGCTTACAGGTCCTAAGTAAAACTTGACAATTGAAACTAGAGCACCCGAACGTGGTAAGGTGAGATTGCTATAGCTCAAGGGGATCGCTCTCTCATTAGAAAGAAATGTTTGGTGGTGAGTTTAACTTGAGGGTCAAAGACATGTTGTCACTAAGTTCACAAAAATTCACTAGTTTAAATGGGGACACAGCAAATCTGAGGGATGACTCAGGTAAGGGGTGAGGTTGAGAAGAGAAGATCTTCTGGTGTTGGAGTTGAAACTGCTCTGTTGATGTTACCCTGCATTGCCAACCAGTCATTTAAGCCAACTGAGCCAACCAATCTGTGAAAGGTGTAACTTGCTGCATATAACAGGAAATGCTCAACTTTTAATGCAGGTGGCAGAAAAAAAGCAGTGAATGAGAGCAAAGGCTGATGCAATTGGGATATGCACCAACCCAAACAGACCTCGTAAAAAAAACACTTTAAAGACTCTCTGTGACTGTGCTTGAAGCAGGGTAGCATTGTCATTGACAAACAGGAGGAGCTTGTTACCAAGTATTCAGAATGGCAGCAAATTGACCATCAAACTGCATCCCACTTGGAGTCAAATATCTTGAGGATGAGGCAGAGCGTTAGCAGTGAAGGAAAGAAAAGGAAACAAATCCCTGACAGAAGATCCCACTATATCGTGGGATGGCTTGCCTCACCTGTCCAAAGATATGAAGACCTACTTCAGAAACCTGTGACCATCAGTTGGCATCATAATCAAATCGAGAAACAGCTAACATAGACGACTAATGGCTGATGTGAAAATCAAATGTCCAAATTAACACAAAGAGTCAAGAGAATAAAAATAAAGTAATGCAGTTAATAACAGGCTGAAATTCACTTTGCTTAATAGTAGCATGCCCTTTCCATAAACTCCAGGATGCTAATTATTTTCACATGGCTGCGTGATGTGTTGTGTAGATGATGTTTGAAATACTGAGCGTCACAATAGTAGGAAAAGGCAGGAAGAATCACCAACCATTGCTCCTAATCAATTTACTACCTTAAGTTAAGCACCCACCTGTTTGAATGCCTGTGCCGACTATCTGTTGACAGTGGGCATGGTTCTCCTGCAGCTGCTGCAGACTTGGAAACTTTGGCCCATCCCTAATGCTGAATGCATACTCTCCATATTTGCTGTGTGACTGCCTTCTGCTGTTAAAGAGAGCACAAGCGGTAAGGTATTTTGCAGCTAAAAAAGACCTAACCTCTGTGGTAGCTCAAGGTTTTTCTCAGCAACATTTCTCGATCCCAGAGATATTTGTTGGGCTACAATGAGCTGCTATTACTTATAATTGGGTATTACTGGACTGAAAACAAATTGTGAGAGATTAATTAATATCAGATTTACTATAAATGTGTTTTTCATCCTGATGAGCAGAGTCTAAAGGTGAGAAGTCACAGTGTATAATATTACAGAATCACAGAAATATTACAGTGCAGTAGGAGGCCAGTCAGATCATTGTGACTGCAACAGTTCTTTAAATGTGCATCATTACTTAATGCTAATCTCCTCCTTATTTCCCATACCCTTGCACATTATTTTTGTCTCCTGAATGCTTCAGTTGAACTTACCTCCAATAACCTTCCAGACAGTCCATCTCATACCCCGGCCACTTGCTGAGTGAAAAGGTTTTTCCTCGTTTCACCCTTGTTTCTTTTGCACATCACCTTAAATTTATGCCCTCTTGTTCTTATGCCTTTTATCAATGCCAAAGGTTTCTCCTTATCTACTCTACCTAGTCTGCTCCTGATCTTGAAAACCTTTATCAGATCTTCTCTTAGCCTTCTTCTTTCCAAGGAAAACTGTCCTAATTTCTTCAATCTGTCCTCATCATTGAAGTTCTCATCCCTGGAACCATTCTTGGAAACCATGTCTGAATTCTCTCCAGTGCATTTACACCTTTCCCATAATGTGGCGCCTCAGAACTGTCAACAATTTGTCAGCTGAGGTCTAAAAAGTGTCTTATACAAGTTCAACATCACCTCCTTGATCTTGTTCTCTATCCTACTATTAATAAATCCCAGCATACTGTGTGATTTACTTACTGCTCTCTCTACCTGTCCTGCAAGTTTCAATGATCTGTGCATACATATACACCCAGGTCCCTCTGATTATCTGCACTCACCTTAGAATTGTACTCTCCATTTAAATCATATTTCAATGATCTTTCTACCAAAATGTATCATTTCACATTAATTCTCTGCATTAATTCCTTATGCCACTAAACTTCCCACTCCACCAACTTGTCTATGCCCTTCTAGAATTCTATACTGACCACCTCAGAGTTTACAATGCTTCCAAGTTTTGTGACATTTGCAAACTATGAATTTGCCCCCTGTACACCATATCTAAATCCTTACTGTTTATCGGGAAAAGCAAGGGTCCCAATATCGACCCCTGGGGAACTCCACTATAAACCTTCCTCCAGCCTGAAAAATATCCATTGACCATTACTTCCTGTTTCATATCATCAGACAATTTTGTATTCACATTGCTACTGACCCTTTTATTCTATGACCTACAAGTTTCCTTGCAAATCTGTTCTGTGGCAGTGTATCGCACTCCTTGTGAAAGTCCAGGTACACCACAACTACAACGTTATCCTCAACGAACCTTTCTGTTACCTTTGCAAAAAATTCCAGCAAGTTAATTAAACATAATTTTCCCATTATAAATCCACACTGACTCTTCCTAATCAAACTCAACCTGTTTCCATATAATTACTAATTCTATCCTGAATAAGTGAATCTTGAAGCTTCCTCACCACTGATGTTAAATTGATTGGTCTGTAATTGTTGGGCTTATCCTTACAATCTTTCTTGAACAAAGCTGAAATGTTTGCAATTTTCCAAATTTCTGGCACTTGCCCTGAGTTTTGGAAAGACTGCAGGATGGTGGCTAGTGCCCCTGCAATTTCCACTCTCTCTTCCTTCAAAATCCTTGGATGCAGCTCATATGGTCAAAGAGTCACACAGCACGGAAACAGATCCTTCGATCCAACCAGTCCATGCCAACCATAATCCCAAGCTAAACAAGCCCCATCTGCCTGCGCTTGGCCCATATCCCTCCAAACATTTCTTATTCATGAACTTATCCAAATGCCTTTTAAATGTTGTAATTGTACGTGCATCAACCACGTCCTCTGGAAGTTCATTCCACACATGAACCACACTCTGTGTAAAAAAAATGCCCCCATGTCTTTTTTAAATCTTTCTCCTCCTAACTTAAAAATATGCCTCCCAGTCTTGAAATCCCCCGCCCTAGGGAAAAGACACCTGTCATTCACCTTATCTGTACCCTTCATCTTTTTATACACCTCTATAAGGCCAAACCTCAACCTCCCTTGCTCCAATGAAAAAGTCCCAGGCTATCCAGCCTCTCTGTATAACGTAACCCTTCCATTCCCGGCAACATCCTGGTAAATCTCTTCTGAACCCGCTCCAGCTTGATAATATCTTTCCCATAACAGGGTGACCAGAAGTGGACACAGTACTCCAGAAGAGGCCTCACTAAAATTCTGTACAACCTCAACATAAAGTCCTCTACCCAAAAGTCTGAGTAATGAAGGCAAACAGTCCTGGTGCCTTGTCAACTTTAATTACTAACAGTCTATCCCTATCAAAATAATGTCTTCCCTATCAATATAATGTCTGCCCTATCAATTTTGATCCCTCTAGTGACTCAGTTCCCTCCCCTGTTGTCATAGCCTGGTCAGCATCTCACTCTTCACCAAAGACAGATGCAAGGCATTTATTTAACACCTCAGCCATGCCTCTTGCCTCCTGGTGTAAATCTCATTTTTAGTCCCTATCAATCCTACTCATCCTTTTACTGTGCTTTTGCTATTAAATGGCTATAGAGGGCTTTATTAAGGGTTTATTAAGGATAGTGGTGAAGAAAGAAGATGGCACATGGCACAGTAGTAATTTCCACAAATGGTCAAAGCATATAAATGGAGCATAGAAATGTTGCACTTTGAGACTGTGAGAAAATTACAGCTCATGAAGAAAAGGGACAGTACCATTATGAAATCAGTGTCTGAGTGACAGAAAACAAATGCTTAGATGTCCTGATGGAAGGATCATTTTTACAGTTGTGTACACAGAGGTTGTGCATCGGGATCATGAAATATCTATACTGCTGACACCCTGGGAGTTACCTTGGAAGTTGAAACTTTAAATGGAAAATTACCTGGCATCTGGAACATGCTGAAAATGTCTCCAATTCTATGTCAGGGTTGGAGACTTCGATGAATTGCATCTTACTTACCTTGATAGTTATCCAGGAAAAATTAAAACTTGCTCCAAGTCCTGACAGACAAGGAAAGTGACTCTTCTCCAACTTTCCATTGGCCACTCTCCAACTGCTTAGGGATATCCAAATTGCATCCACCCAGACCTGGTGTCCTTCCCAGACCATCTATATATTGCCCTCCCCAACCCTGAATTCAACTCCTGACTCACACCAAGACCCCTGAAAGCCCTCTGTGTTTCTGAATCCACTCACCAAGCAGCAGTACTCCCCATCCACATGGCACCCTTCCCCTCATTTACATTGCATGCATACCTTCTACGGGTAGCTATTGCAGTGACTTCAGAACTTTTCAGTCTTGGAACCCAGCAGCTAATGTTGAGGGAAGGGGACCATTTCAACCTTGATCTACTTCACTGTTGGTAGCGAGAATTCATGTTTGGAACAAGGCTGCTTTGTTTGGGAAGTCTCCTAACCCAGACGTTCAGACCCAATACTCCACCAAAGATAAAAATCTATCTTTCTGAGTGATCCAGGTTGGAAATAGGGTTTTGACTCTGATCAGAAGACTGGAGCCAAATAGTCATGATTAACAGTTGTTTCTCAGATGGTTGGAAGGTTTATGCTGTGCATGAATATTGTGAACCATTAGCAGGATGGTGTAGAATTCCAAAAGGATGTAGACAGCTTGGTGGAATGTGCAGACAATTGGCAGAGAAGTGTGAAGTGATTCACTTTAGTGGGAGGAACACAGACAGAAGAGGATGTCATCATGAGCTGACACTCGATTTGAGGATATCTGCTCAGGATTGGGAGTTTCTGCCATGAATCTTCATGTGGCTCAACAGGGTGATTCTTGACTCACATATCTTGGACACATATATAAATGTTATATAAATAATTTGGATGAGAACTTGGAGGCATGGTGAGTAAGTTTGCAGATAACACCAAAATTGGTTGTATTGTGGACAGTGAAGAAGGTTATTTAAGACTACAAAGAGATCTTGATCAATTGGGTCAATGGGCTGAGGAGTGGCAGATGGAGTTTAATTTGGATAAATGTGAAATATTGCATTTTGGTAATACAAACAAGGGCAGGACTTATACAATTAATGGTAGGGCCCTGGATAGTGTTGTAGAACAGAGAGACCTAGCAGTTCAGGTGCATCATTCTTTGAAATTTGAGTCGCAGGTAGACAGGGTGCTTAAGAATGCATTTAGCACACTTGCCTTCATTGCTCAGGCCTTTGGGTATAGAAGTTGGGGTGTCAGGTTGCCGTTGTACAGGACATTGGTGAGGACTCTTCGGGAAGACTGTGTGTAATTCCAGATGCTGTGAGAATAAACCTGATGTCTCCAATCTTCTGTTGTATCAAAATCCTTTATTCTTGATATCATTGAGGAGGTGATGGGCTATGGTATTGTCACTGATCTGTTAATCCAAAGTTGGAATCCAAGGACTCTAGGTACCCACCCAGACCTATTGCCCTCCTCTGACCATCCATATATTACCCACCCTACCCCTGAACTCAACTCCTGATTCACACCAGGACCCCTGAAAAATGGTGGAATTTGAAGTAAACAAAAATCTGGAAGACTAATGTTGACCATGATTCCATCGTCAATTGTCGGAAAAACCCATCTGGTTTAGTAATGCCCCTTAGGGAAAGAAACTGCCATCCTTACCTGGTCTGACCTAAATGTGACTCCAGACCCACAGCAATATGGTTGATTCTTACTTGTCCTCTGGGCAACTAGGGATGGGCAATAAATGCTGGCTTAGCCAGCGATGCCCTCATCCCATGAATGAACAAAAAAAAATTCTAGTCAATCTCCTTTGCACTCTTTCCAGGTCTTTAAAATCCTTCCTTAAATAAGGCGCCCAGCACTGAACACAATATTCCAAATGTAGTCTGACCAATTATTTGTAGAGGTGCAGCATCACTTCCTTGCTTTTTACTGTATGCCTCTATTTATAAATCCAAGGATCCTATAAGCCTTTTTAAAACTGTTTCAGCTTGCCTGACCACCTTCACAGAATTATGCACGTGAACCCTGAGGTCCCTCTGCTCTTGTGTTTCCCTCATAGTTGTACTGTTGTATTGTCTCTCCATGTTTCTTCTACCAAAATTCATTACCATATGAGCAGTATTACAAAAGTAATTTACATGGCTTCTAGATCATCCAAGATGGAGGATGGGAAGAAATTGCGGCTGAAGAGCTGCTCATTTTTTGAAGTATTTTCACTGTTGGAGCTGATTTACTTGAATTCTAGGAGCAATAATTACTGTTTTATAAGCTGTTGCATTGTTATGTCACTTTGGGAAAGACCAAAACAGTAGCACTTTCAAAAAGGAGGAAGTGAGACAAAGGTAGTGACCACATGGTGGGAAGTGAATCAACAGAGAAAGAAACCTACACTGTTATCTGAACCAGCAGAGAGCCTTCGCAGTTACTGCCTCTGCTGTTTGATTTCAAGTACCTCTGGACGTAGGAGTTCATCAAAGAAAAATAAACAAACAGCGAAATTCGCAGCTGACCTGAGAAACTTAAGTGGGGAGATCTCAGCAGGGGAGCAGCTAGTGGCTAGTTTCTTTTGTAAATCTACAATAGTGAGTAAAGTGGGTTCTTTTTGATTTTATGTTTTATTGAGATCTGTTTCTTGATAAATTTTAAAAATATAAAACATAGGCACTAAGTTAGCCTGGAGCAGTGCTTTTAGAGCAGTAAGAGTAGTAAGTTCTGGGTCTGTAGATTGTTAAGGTGCAAAGATGGCCTTTAATAGAGTGGTGTGCTCTTCCGGTTGGATGTGCGAGATTAGGGAGAGTTTCCATGTTACCGATAATTATGTCTGCAGGAAGTGTGTTTGGTTGCAAATCCTATTGGATCGTATGGATCAGGTGAAGTGGCAGTTAGAGGCAATGAGGAGCTAGAGGGTGTGATGGATGGCAGTTGCAGGACGGGAGATAAACTGAAGATACAGTCAGGTAGATGGGTTACCTCCAGGAAAGGTAGGAGACGGAGGCAGGTAGTGCAGATTCTCCTGTGGCTATTCCCATCTCAAACAAGTACACTGTTTTGGAAAATGAAGGGGGTGACAGACTCTGAGGGGAATGTAGCACTGACAGCCAGGTTTCTGGTGCTGAGACTGGTTCTAATATAGTGAGGGGTATACCAGGTTCCATGCGATTGATTGTGATAGAGGACCCTCTAGTCAGCGGCACAGAGAGATGTTTCTGCGGCCTACAGTGAGGCATCAGAATGGTGTGTTGCCTCCCTACTGCCAGGATCAAGGATATCTCAGAGAGGGTGCAGAATATTCTCAAAGGGGAGAGGGGCCAGCAGAAGATTGTTGTACACATTGTAACTAACGACAAAGGAAGAGATAAGGACGAGATTCTGAGGACGAATTTAAGAAGTTAGGCAGGAATTTATAAAGGAGATCCTCGAGGGTAGTAATATCTGGATTACTCCTGGTGCCAAGCGCTGGTGAGGGAAGGAATAGGAGGATAGAGCAAATGATTGTGTGACTGAGGATCTGGTGCAGGGACAAGGATTCACATTTTTGGATTATTGGAATGTCTTCTGAGGTAGAAGTGACTTGCATAAGAAGGACAAATTGCATCTGAATTGGAAGTGGACAATTATACTGGCGGGGAGATATGCTAGAGTTGCTTGGGAGGATTTCAACAGGAAGGGGGGGGGGGGGGGGGGGGGGGGGGACCCAGGGAGATAGTGAGGAAAGAGAGAAGTCTGAGACTGGTACAGTTGGGAAAAGGAGTAAGTCAAACAGTCAGGGCAGGCAGGAAGAAAGCAGAGATCAAGGTAGAACTGATAAATTAAACTGTATTTATTTCAATGCAGGAGGCCTGACAGGTAAAAGGGAGGTGAACTCAGGGCATGGTTAGGAACATGGGCCTGGGATATCATAGCAATTACAGAAACGTGGCTCAGGGATGGACAGGACTGGCAGCTTAATGTTCCAGCGTATGGATGCTACAGGAAGGATAGGAAAGGGAGAAAGAGATGCTCCCTTACAGGAAAGATGTGGAAGCATTGGAAAAGGTGCACAGGAGATTTACCAGGATGTTGCCTGGAATGGAGGGAAGGTTTTACGAGGAAAGGTTGAGAGAGCTAGGGCTTTTCTCTTTAGAGTGATGAAGGATGAGAGGTGACTTGATAGAGGTGTACAAAATGATCAGAGGTATAGGTAGAGTGGATAGCCAGAGACTTTTTACTAGGGTGGAGGTAGCTATTGCGAGGGGGTATAGTTTTAAAGTGAGTGGAGGTAGGTATAGGGGTGACGTCAGAGGTAGGTTCTTTACTCAGAGAGTGGTCGGGGCGTGGAATGCATTGCCGGAGAGGGTAGTGGAGTCAGCCTCATTAGGGGCATTTAAGCGGCTATTAGATAGGCACATGAATGATAGTATAAGGTAGGGGTGGAGATAGACCTTAGGATTAGGGTAAAAGTTCAGCACAACATTGTGGGCCGAAGGGCCTGTACTGTGCTGTACTGTTCTATGTTCTAAGAGAAAAGGGGGAATGATGTTTTAGATTCAGGATAACATTATTGCTGCACTTAGGGAGAATATTCCTGGGAGTACATCCAGGGAAGTTATTTGGGTGGAACTGAGAAATAAGAAAGGGATGATCACCTTACTGGGATTGTGTTACAGACACCCCCCAACAGTCAGTGGGAATTTGAGAAACCAATTTGTAAGTAGATCCCAGTTATCTGTAAGAATAATAGGGTGGTTATGGCAGGGGATTTTAATTTTCCAAACATAGACTGGGACTGCCATAGTGTTAAGGGCTTGGATGGAGAGGAATTTGTTAAGTGTGTACAAGAAAATTTTCTCTTTCAGTATGTGGATGAACCTACTAGAGAAGGTGCAAAACGTGACCTACTCTTGAGAAATAAGGCAGGGCACCGAGTTGTCAGTGGGGGAGAACTTTGGGGCCAGTGACCATAATTCTATTAGTTTTAAAATAATGATGTAAAAGGATAGACTGGATCTAAAAGTTAAAGTGTTAAATTGGTGGAAGGCCAATTTTGATGGTATTAGGCATGAACTTTCATAAGTTGACTGGGGGCGGATATTCGCAGTTAAAGGTGTGACTGGAAAATGGTAAGCCTTCAAAAATGAGATAACAAGAGTCCAGAGACAACATGTTCCTGACAGGATGAAGGGCAAGGCTGTGAGGTGTAGGGAATGCTGGATGATGAGAGAAATTGATATTTTGGTCAAGAAAAAGAAGGAAGTGTATGTCAGGTATAGACAGCAGGGATCGAGTGAATCTTTAGAAGAGTATAAAGGCAATAGAAGTACACTTAAGAGGGAAATCAGGAGGGCAAAAAGGGGATATAAAACAGTTTTGGCAAATAGGGTTAAGAAGAATCCAAAGAGATTCTACAAATACATTTAGGACAAAAGGGTAACTAGGGAGAAAGTAGGCCCTCTTGAAGATGAGCAAGGCCTATATGTGGAACCACAGAAGATGGGGGAGATACTAAATGAGTATTTTGGATCAGTGTTTACTGGGGAAAAGGATATGCAAGATAGGGATATGGGGAAATAAATGCAACAGCTTGAAAAATGTCCATATTACAGAGGAGGAGGTGTTGAACATCTTAAAACATATAAAGTTGGATAAATCCCTGGGACCTGATCAGGTATACCCTAGAACTCTGTGGGAGTGAGGGAAGTGATTGCTGGGCCCCTTGCTGAGATATTTGTACCATCGATAGCCACAGGTGAGGTGCCGGAAGACTGGAGGATGGCTAATGTTGTGCAACTATTTAAGAAAGGTGGTAAGGAAAAGCCAGGGAACTGTAGACCAGTGAGCCTGACATCAGTGGTGGGTAAGTTGTTGGAAGGAATGTTGAGGAATAGGATTTACATGTATTTGGAAAGACAGGGACTGATTAGGGATAGTCAACATGGCTTTTTGCATGGGAATTACTGTCTCACTAACTTGATTGAGTTTTTTAAAGAAGTAACAAAGAGGATTGTTGAGGGCAGAGCAGTGGATGTGATCTATACAGACTTCAGTAAGGCGTTCGACAAGGTTCCTCATGGTAGACTGGTTAGCGAGGCTAGATCACACCGAATGCAGGGAGAATTAACTATTTGGATACAGAACTGGCTCAAAGGTAGAAGACAGAGGGAGGTGATGGGGAGTTGGTTTTCAGACTGGAGGCCTGTGACCAGTGGTGTGCCACAAGGATCGTTGCTGGGTCCACTGCTTTTTGTAATTTAAATAAATGATTTTGATGTGAACGTAGGAAATATGGTTAGTAAGTTTTCAGATGACACTAAAATTGGAGGCGTAGTGGCTAGCAAAGGAGGTTTCCTCAGTGTACAATGGAATCTTGATCAGATGGGCCAATGGACCGAGGAGTGGCAGATGGAGTTTCATTTAGATAAATGTGAGGTGCTGTGTTTTGGAAAGGCAAATCAGGGCAGGACTTATACACCTAATGGTAAGGTCCTGGGAGTGTTGCTGAACAAAGAGACCTTGGAGTGCAGGTTCATAGTTCCTTGAAAGTGGAGTCGCAGGTAGACAGGATAGTGAAGAAGGTGTTTGATATGCTTGCCTTTATTGGTTGGTGAATTGAATACAGGATTTAGGAGGTCATGTTGCAGCTGTACAGGACATTTATCCGGCCACTTTTGGAATACTGCGTGCAATTCTGGTCTCCCCCTTATAGGAATGATGTTGTGAAACTAGAAAGGGCTCAGAAAAGATTTACAAGGATGTTGCCAGGGTTGGAGGGCTTGAGCTGTAGCGAGAGGCTGTACAGGCCTGTGCCACTTTCCATGGAGCAACAGAGGCTGAGGGCTGACATTATAGAAGTTTATAAAATCATGAGGGGCATGGATAGGGTGAATAGCCAGGCCTTTTCCCTGGGGTGGGGCAGTCTTAAACTAGAGGGTATAAGTATAAGGTGGGAGGGGAAAGATATAAAAGGGACTGAAGGGGCAGCTATTTCACGCAGTGGGTTGTGCATGTATGGAATGAGCTGCCAGAGGATATGGTAGAAGCAGGTACAATTGCAACATTTAAAAGGCATATGGATGGGTATATGACGAGGAAGTGTTTAGAGGGATATCGGCCAAATACTGGCAAATGGGACTAGATTTATTTAGGATATCTGGTCAGCATGCACGAGTTGGACCGAAGCATCTGTTTCGGTGCTGTATATCCCTATGACTCTTTGTGGAATGAATTATTTTTCCTTAAAGCAGCATTCATTAGGACAAATGCCAGGTTTCAAATGATCACAACAAGTCATGTTACAGGAGGACAGTGTGACAATTGGTTGGCAAATTGTCTAAATTGGCTAAGTTGTTGTCATGGAAAAAGTAAAGGGGCACCTATTGTTTCCTAGAGCTCCTGGATAATTCAATAAAGATGCCCCCAAGGCTTAATACACAACTTTCATTTGTATGACTGTGTGCTGTACGAATGTATGCTGCTTCCAGCAAGTGAAATGAGTCACATTATGAACTTGAGTGATTGGTTGTTAGTGTATCTATTGATACACTCAGAATTGTTCATTTCAATTTGTTTGAAAAAGCCAGAGTATAGTGTTATGGAACAGACCAGAGCCCCCTCAAAATATTTTAGAAAGGTAGTCTAGACACAAATTTTATCTTATTTTAAAGGCACATGTAAATTGTTATGTTCCAGATGCAATGTTGAGCTACTTGACATTAAGCAAAACACAGTTTATTCAAACACTATAGTTAAAATACATCAAAAGAAAGAAGAACTCAGAATAACACAAATCTACTGGAAAACTTAACAGACAAATAGAAACAGTAAGTATTACTAATTAATTGTTCCAATATAATAACATCCCATAAACACACCCACTGGGAAAAAGAAAAATTCAGAAAATAGATTTTCTCACATGAAACAGCTACGGTAGAAAGAGAAACCCCAGCTTCCAACTGTAACCAAGAGAGGAGAAAACATAGCTTTTACTTTCTCAAGGCTCCAGCAACTTATGCTGAATTTAAAAGCTAAAAAAAACCCCTAGAAATCATGGTCTGTGACAGCTGGCCTCACCCATCCAGGCTGCTTCTATTGTTCCAATTTGTAAAAAAATCCCAAAGCCTCACAATTAGTTTACGTTAGCACAGGTTCTCGACACTTCTCATTCAATCTCTCTCTTAAAAGAAACCAGGACAAAATACACCTCTTAAAGCCACAGCATCATCACAGTAGACATCAATTGCAAAATCTAAAACTAAATATCTGCTGTTAGGTATGGTTCCATGATTGAGCGGTCTCTGCGGCATATATTTGATTATGTTCATATCATGCATCTATTTTGAATTACCAGGATTTGGGGATCCTAAAGTTACCCTTTGCTCTGTCAGTGGTAATAACTTGGCCAATCAGTCTCAACCAATCAATACCTTACTTTTCTCTTGTTGCAAGATTTGCAAATATTTGCCATTCCTATGCTTGTCCCGATGAATGCAGGACAATAACACATCTCTCTTTTCAGCAATACTACCAAGTGACCACCACTGTAACAAAGATCTTAAAAGCACGACTGACTACATATTATCTTTGTCAGCATCTTATAATTTAAAATGCAAAGCATAAACTATTCCCTTTTAGTCTTAAAGCAACCGAAAACCCTACCTCATAGTTATTGTTGCGAAGACACGCTTATTTCAAATCTTGATTTTTAATTCATCGACTGGAGGCAGGAATTGGGCTTTTAAAATGATAGATATTTCTTGAAATAGGCTGAAGTGATTTTAACCTATGTTATGATGGTGGTACTTATTTACAATTATCCTACACATTCCACAATCCAAAACTATGAAGAAGAGAAGGCAAGTCTGCAAACCTCAACAAAGACAGTGATCCCTGCTCAGAGACTGTGAACGACCATACTTCCTGCCCAAGTGAGAAAATGTCTATGGGAACTCATAAATAGCATTGAACAGCTGAAGGTGACCTAACAAAAGGTTAATTGCTTAGATAAAAAGACAATTTTTAAGATTGGTCTCCAGAGTTAAAATTGGAACATACAATTAAAAGAAGGTAAGTTTTCCATAGCCCCAGAGGACCATAGGGATGCTCTCTCATTAGAGAGAGATGACTGGTAGTGGTTTAACCTAAGGGTCACCATGCCTCAGGTGAAGGGTGAGGTTGAGAAAGTGGGACCCTTCATAGTCACCTCAGCTGGTACAATTATTATACAGTTAGGTTTGTACCAAAAACCACACTAAGGACTTGGCCAGTCATGTGATTTCTCTCCAACTGCAAACCACAGCAGTCAGTCATCAATAACTGGTGCAATACCTGCATGGCAACACTTCCACCAATCATAGTCTACTGGCCAACCAATCAGCACTCTCCTCTCATACAGTACAAATGTTGTTTAACCATTACATTGGTATTTCTGGCAAATTGTCCTGATGAATTCAAGATGAAAAGCTTTGAGAAAATATGTCTTTTTTTCAGCAAGACTTAAGCTGTGTACTACAAACCACGATTTATAAATCATGAACAAAAACAAAGTTGCTGGAAAAGCTCAGCAGGTCTGGCAGCATCTGTGGAGGAGAAAACAGAGTTAACGTTTCGGGTCCGGTGGAAGGGTCACCAGACCCAAAACGTTAACTCTGTTTTCTCCTCCACAGATGCTGCCAGACCTGCTGAGCTTTTCCAGCAACTTTGTTTTTGTTCCTAATTTACAGCATCCGCAGTTCTTTTGGTTTTGATTTATAAATCATGCTTTGTTAACCATGAGAAACACTTCTAGTGAGAGAAGAAAATAGTTTTTATCTATTGCTCTTGCCCAGTCAGGCCTATAGTGTTCAACACTTAAAGATGATAATGGTCATAACTTTTGGCATGAGCAGCAACTCAGAGAGCACAATGAGCTGGCATAGCCTTACCACATGTGGCAGTGGTGTGGATTTGGTTGGACTGCTTATATAACATGGTGAGCAGCGGTGAGAGATCTCAGTTTTATGTCAGCAACAGGGAAGAGCTGAAGACTTATGAGCCCAACAAAAGAGACCCTCATGGTAATCCTCCACAAGGAAGAAAATTCCAGTGAAAGATAAAAGCATTTCCAATTTGGTAAAACAAACACACACCTACAACAGCAGAATTAGCCACTGTCTGGAGAAGGTCGAATTAATAGCTTTAAAGGAGATGCAGGCTGCATTCTGAGGTTGTGTCCCGAGCAGTTCTGAGTTCAAATTCAGCAGTGAATGAACAGATAGCAGAAGCTTTTTGAGTAAAGCTTACAGTTCCTGGTGGGTCAGGGGAAACTGTAAAATGGAACAGCAATCCGGGCTGGAAAAACACCTATTTACAGCTTAAATGTTTAACATCACTGAGCAAACAGGCATCACATTGCATAGCTAGAGAAACTGTAGTAAAGGGCCACATAAGAAATATTAATCCCAAGCCACAGAGCTGGGGTCATTGCCAAGACAGTAATTAAAATGATTGTGTTGAAAGAAATTTTGGATCCTTTATTCAGATCATGGAAAAGATGGGAGTCCTTCAAAAGAGTCTTGATTAAGGCAGAGACCATTTATTTAAACTGCGAGGGAAGGGAACCATATATCAAAGGCACAGCCAGCGGGATTCATACAATAAAACCAGGATAAAGGTGGGAATTCTCCATTTTACACCTCAAAGGTGGAATCCTCCATGTTGGTTACAAAATGTATGAGAACCCTCCAGCACCAAAGCAACGAGCAGCATTGAAGTGGGATGGATCTATAATTTAGTGCCACTTAGAAGTTAGTATTCTTCTTCAAGAACACCTTAACTGCCTGGACCTCACTGTCAGCTTCCCCTTTCCATTGTGGTTACCTTGGCCAGCTTGTGACATGTTCCAATTCAGAACTGCTGACAAATCGGCTGAAATGCTCCTCAGCGAATTGTCTAAAACAACCACATCAGAAATAGCATAAATTACAAATAGCTCAGTAAGACCTGGATAACCAGTTCTCTGGTCATGAGATACAACTGTATAATCACTATCCATGTAGGAAATCAATTAATGACAACAAGAGAAACCTGCCATGAAAAAATAAGTAAATTTGCACTCACATCCCAAAATCTGGCGGAAATATAACGGATATCAACGAAAAATAGAGCCTGAAAATCTCTAGCAAGCACATATAACTTAAAGATCCTCCTTCTCAAACACAACATATCATATGTCCGAAAATATTCAGGATGTAATAATGAGTCATTTTGTGGCACTCACCTAGTTGGTCCTGGAAGAGCACTGCTCCTAAGCCTGTAGCTGAAGGTTGAGCTGCTATGATGTTAGAAATGATAGATTGTGATGCACTAAGCCATCCATAGACATCGTCATGTCCTCAATCTTCTGCAAAGCTTTCTGTTGATGTAGGTTCCAACGTTGTCATTGTATTTTGCTGAGGAGCTGTCTTAAGGGTCTGTGGCAGTTGCCAAGAGAGGCAAATGTTTCATCAACTGCTTTACATCCCAAAGAATCTTTGGAGATCCTGAAGTGACTTCAGAGTGGAGAACTTTCATCAACTCTGCTATAGGAAAGATGTTGTTAAACTTGAAAGGGTGCAGAAAAATTTACAACTATGTTGCTGGGGTTGCAGGGTTTGAGCTATAGGGAGAGGCTGAATGGGTTGGGGCTATTTTCCCTGGAGTGTCGGAGGCTGAGGGGTGACCTTATAGAGGTTTATAAAATCATGAGGGTCAAGGATAGGGTGAATAGCCAAGGTCTTTTCCCCACGGTAGGGGGGTCCTAAACAAATAGCATAGGTTTAAGGTGAGAGGGGCAAGATTTAAAAGAGACCCAAGGGAGCAAGTTTTTCACACAGAGTAGTGCGTGTGTGGAATGAGCTGCCAAAGGAAGTGGTACAATTCTGACATTTAAAAGGCATCTGGATGGGTACATGAATAGGAACGGTTTAGAAGGATATGGACGGATGATTAACTTAGGATATCTAGTCAGCTTAGATGAGTTGGACCAAAGGATCTGTTTCTGTGCTGTACAACTCTGTGACTCTATAACTGCTTTACCATCCCAAAGACTCTTTGGAGATCTTCGGAGTGGGAGACTATAATAACTTTAGTTTTCCATGGGTCTGTTATTATACCTTCATTGTTGACAATGTGTCCCAAGAACTGATTAGATTTCTTGGAGAATTCACATTGGTTATTAAAAGTGAACCTTTCTGCCTGCATTTAAGACAACATGCTTTCTCTGATCTGCTGTTCACCTGTTTCCTTGTGTGTCAATATATGTCATACACATGACATACAATTCTGTGAAGACCTTATAAAATATTGGATGTAGTCCATAGGAAATCCCCTGTGGTCAAGGTGACCCACAAATGCTAACTGCTTGAAGCAAAATCTCCCAAAAGGAGTTATGAATGTAGTGAGCCATCTTGGTTGCTTGCCCTTTGAGATGTGCCAAAAACTATTACTGGCAGATGGTTTCATGAAAACTCTACTTCTGAATAATTTATCTGAACTCTTGTCAACCACGGACAATTTCTGTTGCCACCACCTTGTTGAGCTATGTGAGATCAACATAAATTTGAGTGAATCATAGAATACCTACAGTGTTGAAGTAGGGGAGGTGATGGCCTAGTGGTATTATCACTGGACTGTTAATCCAGAGACCCAGATAATGTTCTGGGGACCTGGGTTCAAATCCTGCCATGGCAGATAGTGGAAGTTGAATTCAATAAATATCTGGAATTAAAGAGTCTAATGATGACCATGAATCCATTGTCGATTATTGGGGAAAAACCCATCTGGTTCACTAATGTCCTTTAGGTAAGGAAACTGCCATCCTTACCTGGTCTGGCCTCCATGTGACTCCAAACCCACAGAATGTAGTTGACTCTTAACTGCGGTCTGGGCAATAAATGCTGCCTGGTCAATGACACCCTCATCCTGTGAATAAATAAAGAAAAATAAGGCCATTTGGCCCATCGAGTCCACATTGACCCTCCAAAGAGCCATCCCATCCCTGCATTTTCTACCTTAGACACTATGACAAATTAGCATGGCCAATCCACATAACCTGCACAGCTTTGGGAGGAAACCCACACAGACATGGGGAAAAAGTGTAAACTCCACACAGATAGTCACCTGAGGCTGGAATCAAATCCAGGTCCCTGGTGCTGTAAGGTAGTGGTGCAAGCCACTGAACCACCATGCCACCCCATTATATACTATTAGGTTTGGGTACTGGGGAACTGTAGCTGAGCAGCATAAAGTGGTTTCATGACAGGCAAAACAATGCCTGTTCATGCCATTTCTATAAGTTGCTTCTCAACTTTCTTCATGAAGAGATCCACAATCTTCTTGATTGTATCGAGACTTAAGAGTTTAGCTTCTTTATTTTCAGTTTAATGCTGTATTCAGTATTCAGCTTCCTTAACCCTTTAAAAAATTTAGGGTATTCCTAGTTTCTGCTGTTCAACTACTCCCTCCTTTCAATATGATTGAGACATTAAGATATATCTTCCCACTCAAGTGTGAAATCTTGATTGTGTAGTACATGTAAGCTTTTTAACTATTTGGCATCTCCTTTCTTTGAGAGTTCTTCTTAATTAATTTAATCTTAAGTAATATGTCTCCTGGATGATGTCAATGCACTCTTGTTGGCTGCAGACAGTGCATCCTTAACCATAGCCAACTATCTGACAATATTGTGACACGCTAACTTGAAATGTTTGAGATGACAATTGATATAAAGGGCAGTGAGCTGACTTGCCAATGCAACATTCAGCTATCCTTTTTTGAAATGTTTACACAAGATTTTCACATGCACCTGAAGAAGTACATGAAGCTTCAGTTTAATATCTCATCCAAAAGACAGCAATTCTAACACTGGAGCACTCTCTTAATATTGTCCTGAAGCAGCAGCTGTACATTTTGCTGCACAAATTCTGGAGTCCATAACCATCAGCCTCAGAGATAAGAATGTTACCAGATGAGTCTTAGAGTTGCTGAACTTCCCAGAATGCTGCCTTTGTCCTTTTAGATGGAAATGATCATGGGTTTGGAAGGTGCTGTCTCAGGATCTTTGGTGAATTTCTGTAGTATATCTTGCAGGTAGTACACACTGCTGCTACTGAGCGTTGCTGGTGGAGGGAGTGGATGCTTGTGGATGTAGTGCCAATCAAGTGGGCTGCTTTGTCCTGGATGGTGTCAAGCTTTTTGAGTGTTGTTGGAGCTGCACCATCCAGGCAAGTGGGGAGCATTCCATCACACTCCCGATTTTTGTCTGTTAGATGATAGACAGGCTTTGGTGAGTCAGGAGGTGAGTTACCCTCCGCAGTATTCATGGCTCCTGACCTGATCTTATAGACACTGTGTTTATACATCAAGTCCAGTTGAGTTTTTGATCACTGGTAACCCCAGGATGTTGATAGTGGGCGAAATCAGTGATGGTAACACCATTGAATGTCTAGGGACTGTGGTTAGATTGTCTTTTATTGGGAATGGTCATAGCCTGGCATTTATGGGTTGCAGATGTTACTTGCTACCTGTTAGTCCAAGCTTTGATATTGTCCAGATCTTTTTGTATTTGAACATGGTCTGCTTCAGTATTTGAAGAGTTGCAAATGGCGCTGAACATTGTGCAATCATTGGCGAACATCCCCACTTCTGACCGAATGAGAGAGGGAAGGAGGGAAAGTCATTGAAAAAGCAACTGAAGATATTTGTGCCTATGATGGCCTGATGGACTCCTGCAGAGATGTCCTGGAGCTGAGATGACTGACCTCCAATAACCAAGACCATCTTCCTGTGTGCCATGTATGACTCCAACCAGAGGAGAGTTTGCCCCCTGATATCCATTGATTCCACTTTTGCTAGGGTTCCCTGATGTCACACTCGATCAAATGCAGCCTTGAAAGGGCTGTCACTCTCATCTCACCTCTGGAATTCAGCTCTTTTGTCCAAGTTTAAACCAAGGCTGTAATGAGGTCAGGAGCTGAGTGGCCCTGGTGGAGCCTGAACGGGGAATCTCTGAGCAGGTTATTGCTCAGCAGTTACTCTTTGATTGCATTGTTGCTGACACCTTCCATCGCTTTATTTGATTTCATGTGATTTATTGCTGTCAAATGTACCCAGATACAGTGAAAAGTATTGTTTTGTGTGGTATCCAGACAAAACAGACCTTACAGGAGGACATCAGGGTAATAGAACAGAATGCAGAATATAGTGTTACATTTACAGAGAAAGTACAGAGAAAGATGAACTCTAATAAATGAAAAGTCTGTTCATAAGTCTGATAACAGCGGGGAAGAAGCTGTTCTTAAATCTGTTGGTATGTGTTTTCAAACTTTTGTACCTTCTGCCCAATGGAAGAGAGTGGAAGAGAGAATGATGGGCGTGGGAGAGGTCTTTGATTGTCTTAGCTGCTGTCCCGAGGCAGTGGGAATAGACTGCTGGAGCGGTAATTGGTCAGATTAGATATGCCCTGCATTTTTGTGTACAGGACATACCTGGCCAATTTTCTACATCGTCAGGTCAATGCCAGTGTTGTAACTGTACAGGAAGAGCTTGGCAAGGGGAGCAGCAAGTTCTGGAGTCCAAGGACTGTTTTCATACTGACAGAAAGCCCAATGCATGATGCCAGGGTTTAACTGTGCCAGTTCATCCTAGGCTGGGCAGTGACCAAGAATGAGGTCCAGTCGGGGTTGTAGCTGATGATCCTGGGGAGAACAAGCAGGCAGGAGACAGTGTCTGGAGTCCTCTGGCTCCAACTCAGAAACTGGCACCTAATCACCAGGCAATCAAACTTAAATGAGGCACAATCCCATGCCTGTGATCATCTGCGAAATTATTTGCATCATTTTCTTTTCAAGCTTCTTCCTTTTAAAATGATCCTAATTTCACGGAGAAATCCTTCAGTGACAGGGCATGCAATGGCCTAGTGGTATTATCTCTTAATCCAGGGAACCAGGTAATGTTCTGGGTTCGAATCCCGCCACGGCAAATGGTAGAATTTGAATTCAGTAAATATATCTGGAATTAAGAGTCTAATGATGACTAATTGTCAGAAAAACCAATCTGGTTCACTAAATGTCCTTGAGGGAAGGAAAATACCATCCTTACCTGGTCTGGCCTCCAGACCCACAGCAATGTGGTTGGCTCTTAATTGCCATCTGGGCAATTAGGGATGGGCAATAAATGCTGCCTGGCCAGCGATGCCCACATCCTACGAATGAACTTAAAAAAAGTCACTTCTGTCGACATCTTCCATAAACAGATCAGCTGGAATTGGCAGCCCAGGCTGGTATCTACCATTGTTCACCTGTGGCATTGTGATGAAGGGGGTGGACATGGGGATGGCAGGGGCCTCCAGTTCTTCTTATGATGTCGCTGCAGAAGTGTGGCCTGTCATGTGTTTGCAGACGGTGTCCTGCCATAAAACCCAACCTCATGCTGCCACCTGGTGGCAGCAACACACCACTGTGGCAACAGCACAAGTGCCAACAGGTCATTTGCTTCCCAATTGAAGGTCAAATATATTTCAGAGATACTTAATTAATGAATACATTGATCCATGTTGAGAATGTGGAACAAGATTCTATTAAAGTGAGCTTTTTAAAAAAGAAACTCCCTATATAAACTCAGAGATAGTAGGAACTGCCGATGCCAGAGAATCTGAGATAACAAAGTGTACAGCTGGATGAACACAGCAGGCCAAGCAGCATCAGAGGAGCAGGAAACTGATTTTTCGGGTCTAAACCCTTTTCTAAAGAAGGGTCTAGACCCGAAACGGCAGCTTTCCTACTCCTCTGATGCTGCTTGGCCTGCTGCGTTCATCCAGCTCTACACCTTGTTATCCCTATATAAACTCAATGTTATTTGGAGTTCAAATTAACTCCACTGCACTCTCTGCAATATATTATATTTCACATCTGCAGTTTGTTTCTTTGTCAATTCTGGTATAATAGGTCTGAGTTCATATCCCAACATAGCAAGTTGTGAAACTGAATTGCATTAAGCTGGTATGTAGGGATATTCTGAACAGGGCTAGACCATTCAACTTAAGTCTGCTCTGCTATCCTGTCAGTGTATGGCTGATCTGTTCCTCAAATCCATTTCCCAACTCTATCCATATTTCTTGTTATTCTTACATCATGTTATCTTCAAAGGAAAATAGTAGTTGTATGCAAAGTTCTCAACTTGGATGTATTGTCACAACTACACCAAGGACGTATAGGTGTAGGGACAACTGGCACATGACATGGTCTATTAGCCAGGAATTAGCGGTGACATTATAAAGTTGTTGAGGATATGTGAAACCAACAGCCACAGAAATGTAGAGGACCTCTACATCAATACAAAACTCCACCAGTCCAAAATCACCACTGGCCTATTTAATGTGAATTGAGATGACTTTATGCTAGTCACTGATTATATCTACAAACTTCCGATTGCCAGCATATTGGTGGCAGATGCACCGTGTTCCATATTCAGTCTGTTCAGTGCACATCAGGAATTGTTTCTGACAAGGAGCCACAGCGTATGGGCGGACCCTTCAGGGCTACATATGCCAAAGGGAACATGAACCATCTGAAATCCTCACCACATTGCCCCAGATCCAATGGCTTCACCAAGTGAATGGTTCACACCTTCAATTCACTCATCCTGAAGAGTAGAACAACAGAACGAGGTTTCTTTATTGACATGTTACACCTCTGGATGTGGAGTTATCATTGTCAACAGCGATCATGTCCAGAAGGCAACTGAGAATAATCTTGTCAAGCTTGCCATCTATCCAAATTCTCCAAGATGCAGGATGCACGTTCCTGGCAAACAATAATGGATAAAGATGGTGCATGATTAGTGTCAAACTTCTTCAACTGCATGAGGGAGAAAAAGTCAGATTCACACATCCCACAGTATGAAGACCATTACCCAATGAGGTTTCCAAAGTGTGCAGTGAACCTAGGCCTTATAAAGTCACATCTCCTAATGGCACAATAGTGATGAGGAGTCGAAGCCAGTTAAGAGAATTAATAATACACCAGTTGTATCCAATGAATGTAAAAGAACATAACCAGATGACCAAAGTCCCTTCTTATTACTCTTACTGCCCTTGGGATTTGGTTCCATCTTTCTGAGGGGTAGTTGTTCATTTTAAATCAGTTGCTGAGGTACAGAAACAACTGCTGTGATTTGTTGGTATTCGAGGGATATTGGGTCATTGGGTTGCAGGAGAGTGCTCCACAATCAGACCAGGCATGATCTTACTGAATGACGGAGGAGTCTTGAAGGCTGAATGGCCTCCTCCTAATCCAATATCCTATGTTCCTATGATTTCCTTTTGCAAATTAAAAGATTGGCACAAGTTCAAAGACAGTAAGTCAAGCACACGCAATGTGAAAATAGAACACTCTATTTCACTTGCCAATCACTGATGTGTTCTAATAAGGGAGAGGAAATGTTTATATTTGAAATCCTGATGAAGTCATGCATCCGTTTCTGGAGCTGAGTTATAATTTGCATTGGATCAGATAGAAGAGATGCAGAATAGCATCTGACATCAACCCAGACAACGGACCCATTGACAACATTTTAATTGTCACATCTTAGTTATTTGTGATAGAAGGTATTTAAAAGCATTGTTGACTGATCTATTGTTTTGAACAGTTTATCAATCAATCTTCAGTGCTTCACATATAACTCCTGTGCTTGCTGGCTTAGACTAGCTCCCAGTTAAGCAATGTCACAAATCTAAAAGCCTCACCATTATTTTCAAATCCCTTTGTATGTCACTGGTGTACTAATCCATAAGCCTGGGTTAATGTTCTAGGAGCATTGGCTCAAATCTCACCATAGCAGATGGTGGGATTTAAATTTAATTCATTAATCTGGAATTACAAATGCTTGTCGTGCTCATAATAATTATGAAAATGTAGTGAGTTGCTGTAAAAACATATCTAGCTCACTAATGTCATTTAAGGAAGGAAATTCACCACCTGATCTGATCCACCCATGACACTTAAGTCTCTTGTTAAATGGCCTAACATGCTATTCACTTGTAGATATTGCCAACCTGTTATTACGCATCGCCTGAGCAGGTAGGTCTTAAACCTGGGCCTCTTGGTTCAGAGGTAGGGACACTGCCATAGTGCCACAAGAGGCCTTGCCATTTACTTGTATCGAATCATTAAAAAGTGGAACTAGATGGACTATGATGTATCTATCCACTCAACAAAAATCCAGCCCTGTCGACCTTCCATATTCCTCCTTACCAGCCTCAGGGGACAAGGTGGGCAAGGGGCAGCTTACAAAAAAATCGGCATAATTTTCTCAAAGACATGCCAAGCAACAAGGTGATATTTTAATACTCACTGACTCAATGTTCCGGGCACTTCAATGGACCATCACCGGTTATGCCCCGTGTCACTGTAGGACAGATCCACAGTGGTATTCAGTCAGGAGGGATTTGCACAGGGAGGCTCAACATTGACTCTGGACCCCATGAAGTCTCAAAGCATCAGGTAAAACATGGCCAATGAAACCACCCACAGAATGCTACCCACCAACTCCATCTAGCACCCCTCAGCTGATGAAGAGATATTCCAATATTTTGAACATCACTTGGAAGAAGCAATAAGGGTGACAAGTACACAGACTGTACCCTGAGTAGGAGACCTCTCAGTCCATCAGGAAGAGTGGCTCTGTAGGAGCAGTCCTCATTGAACAGTAGACTTGCGATGCATTGGTAGTATTCCCCACCTCTGGGCCAGCAATTTCAGGTTCAAATCCCAATTCAGCCCTTGATGGCTATGGAACGTGCCATAACTTGGTCAAGGAGGTTAAGTACCTATCTGAAATGGATGACTTCTTATTTTTAAACAGCGATTCCCAGTTCTTGATTCTCTCACACAGCGAAACATCTGTCTATAACTAGCCTATCAAAAGCCTTCAAGATCTTACATATTTCATTGATGATGCCTCTTACTCTTCTAAGCTCCAGCAGATAAAAGTCTACCCAACATTTCCATTAAGATAACCTTCTCATTCTAGGTATTAGTCCAGTAGAACTTCTCTGAAATGCAGGGACACCAATACATTAAACACAGCACTCAAGATATCAACTGACCAGTGTTGAGTATAATTGATATATAACACCCCACTTTTGTATTCAATTTCCTTTGCAATAAATATCTACATTCTATTCGCTTTCCTAATTACTTGCAACACGTATGTACATTAGGATATCCAGGTCCCTCTGCATCTAAAAACTCTGCAATCTCTCCTCATTTAGAGAAATATTTATTTTTCATTCTTCCTACCAAAATGAATAATTTCGCATTTCTCACAAAATTTACTCCATTTACCACATCTTTGCCCACTCACCTGACCTATCTATTTTCCTTTGCAGCCTCCTGATGCTCTCTTCATAGTTTAATTTTCTACCTACCTTTGTGTCATCAACAAATATATTTGGTCTTTTCGTCCAAGTCATTTATACAAATTGCAACGGTTGAGTTCTTGGTATTGATCCCCATGGCATACCACATCGTATATTTACCAATCAGAAAAAGACAAATTTATGACTAGTTTTTGTTTTCTGTAGACCAGCCAATCTCCTATTAATGCCAAATGCTACCTCATACACAATGGGCTTCTATTTTCCACAATAACCTTTCATATGGAACCTTATCAAATACTTTCTGGAAATCTAAATCTAAAGTTCTCTTTAATCCACAGCAAATATAACTTCTTCAAAGCACCCCATTGAATTGGTTAATCTTGATTTCCCTTTCATAAAACCATGTTGACTCTGCCTAATTACCTTGATTTCTTTTAAATGCCCTGTTATAATAAAATGTAATATTTTTCCTATGGGAGATGTTAAACTAACTGGTCAGCAGTTTTCTGCTTCCTGTCTCCGTACATTTTTGAATAAAGGAGCTCTATTTGCTTTTTTTCCAATCTAATGGAACTTTCCCTGAATACAGGGAATGCTGGAGATTTAAAACTAATATGTCAATCATCTCATTTACCACTTGTTTTAAGTCACTAGAATGAGGTCCATCTAGACCCAGGGATTTTTCAGAATGCAACTCCAGTGATTTGCTTAGTCCCACTTGCCTAGTGATTGTAATTTTCTGGAGTTCCTCTCTTTCTTTGATTTCCTGATTTACAACCATTTCTAAGATGTTGCTTGTATCCTCTGCAGTGAAGGCGGACACAAAATACCTGTTCAATTCCTTTGCAGCTCCCTTATTTTCCATTTTCTGTGCCCCAAGCTTACTTTCTATGGGTCCAATTGTTGCTTTATGAGCTGTTTTCCTTTTTAAATATCTATAGAAACTATCTGTTTCTAGCTAGCTTTCTCTTGACTCTGATTTTTCCCTCCTTATTAATCTCTTGGCCATACTGTCTGTATATAGTTTCTGAGAGAACATTATCTATAAACATTCTTATCTTCAAATAAAGAACTCACATTATTGTTTCATCAATCCAGGCATCATTGACAGCAGTGCCTTCAAGTGCATGTGCCTAAACTCTGGAATTCCTTGCCCAAAACCCTCTCTCTTCCATCTTATAAAATGCTCCTTAGGATCTACAATTCCTCACCAAAGCCTTGGTCATTTGCCTTCATTTTTTTATATGCGACTTAATGTCATTTTTTTGCTATAGGGCTCCTGCAAAACTGTTTATAACCAAAAACAGAAGTTGCTGGAAAAGCTCAACAGGTCTGGCAGCATCTGTGAAGAAAAAAATCAGAGTTAACGTTTCGGGTTCAGTGACCCTTCCTCAGAACTGATGGTACCTGGGAAAATTTCTGTTTATATGCAGAAGATAGGGAGGAGGAGGAGGTAGGGAGTAAATGTTAGGTGGGGATAGTGCTCAAAGAGAGAGAAGAGCAGTTGGATAGACAAAAGAGTTGATAACGATCTGGCTGGGAGGGTGAATAGCTGTTAGTGGGGACTGTTAGTGATAATAGGTAGTGTGTAATGGCAGGCTATGTGATAATAAGACCTGGAGTGTGGGGTAGGGCACTAGGACATGGGAGAGTTTAGGCCCTAAAATTATTGAACTTGATATTGAATCCAGAGGGCTGTAGGGTCCCCAAGTGGAAAATGAGGTGCTGCTCTTCCAGCTTGTGTTGAGCTTTGCTGGAACACTGCAGCAAGCCTGAGACAGAGATGTTGGCCAGGGAACAGGGTGGTGTGTTAGAGTGGCAGGCAGCTGGAAACTCAGGGTCCTTTTTGTGGGCAGAACGTGGATATTCTGTGAAGCGGTCGCCCAGTCTATGCTTCGTTTCTCAGTGTAGAGGAGACCACATTGTGAGCAGCTGTTTATGAAGTTTTATGTTGTAAAGTTGCTGCAGAAATAATATTTGGTGCAGTTGTTGGTGGCTTAACTGTTTTGTCCAAGAACAGTTCTGTGAAGTGGGGTTGTTTCCAAATGTGCAAATGATATCCACACTCACACACATATATGCTCCACAAAGAGATGGATTTTCATCAGTCTTGCACTTATGCATCATAACTTCAGTGGAAGAGCTATAGAAAGCCTAGAAACTGCAGCAATTTATTTTTCTAGGGTTTTCACAGTTCTCGTACAAGATTGTATTGGATAACAAGACATATTGCCCACCACCCCATTCCCAGTTAGGCAAGACTTCAGTGCATTTGATAAGGCCCATTGAAACAGCCATTGGGCTCCTTTCTGCAATATAATTTTCCCTAAAACTCTGCCTCTGAAATCTGAACAAAAGAACAGTAACAGGAAAGACAAAGTAATATCATGAGAGGCCCACTGTATTATGATAAATTAAATAACTAGGCTTTAAGGAAATGTATGTTTATTTAACTCACAGCCCAGTCAAAACGATTGCCAGCAACTACTTGAGGAAGAGAATTATTTGCTGTGTATCAAGTTCTTCTCTGACAAATGACTCTTATTTCTGTTACCATATGTCATGAAAGAAAAGAAACCTAAACTCATTATCACTTCAGACAGACCCAGCAAGTTAGATGTTAATGGGGTCGCTAAGCATTGGAGGATGAGCCTATTATGTGAAACTGACCGAACTAAGATATCCGTTGGCCTGAGTCCAACTACTTCCTGATGTGGAAAGAGACTAGACAGGTAGTGGGAAGAACTGGTGCGTACCAGCTGAGCTTTGAGACATCTGGGTGGAAATGAGACCAACTAAAGCCGAGATATTTTAAAAGCGTTAAAAATGTTTTGTGTTAATTATAGCACTTACAAAACAACAATGACTTGCACTTCTTTAAAATAGTAATAAGTCCCAAAGTTTCATGTGAATGTTGCAAACTGAGATACAAAACAAAGATATTCAGATGGTTGACCAAAAGATGGGCCAATGAAGTAAGTTGTAACTCGAATTGTAAAGGAGGTAAGAGAGTTAGAAAGCCAGTTTTAGGAAGGGAGTTCCAGAGCTTAGGTCTTTAGTGATTAAAACTGGAGACATGCAAAAGGTCAGAATTGGAGTTGTAGGCTTGAGGCTTGTAGGGATGTAGACTTGGGGAAGGCTACAAAGATAGAGAGGAGCAAATTCATGTGTAGATGTGCATAGAGATTGAGCATTGTAATATAATAGCATCCCAGATGAGACAGGAAGTTGTCTACTCACCTTCCCAGGATTTTTGGGTCCAACTTCCGATTCAGAATCCATCCCATAGATGCAGTCACACAAGCGTCATCAGAGGAAATCTTAACAGAAACCTCACCCGCTGCTGTATTTCAATAATAAAATGCAGTTTAACAGTCCCAAAGCCTGTTTGACAGCAACTGAGAGAAGATAAGTGAGTGAAGGGATAAATGGCAGACAGGTGGGTGAGGAGATTGAGGTGTCAGGATGGTGGGTGAGTGAAGAGGTATGATGGCTGGTTGATGGGCGTTGGTTGAGTGGCAGATGGCAGGATGGCAAGGGTTTTAGGGTGGTAGCTAGGAGGGTGGAGGATAAGATGAAAGATCAGTGGATGACAATGTAGGGTGGGTCAGGTGTCGGTGGGGTACAGGCAGGGGTGATGGTTGTTCAGGGGGCAGAAGGGGCAGTTTGATGTCTTGGAGTGGTGGGAGTCAGGTGTTGCACAGTAGCCCTTGGGTATGCAAGGAGTAGGGGTAGATCGGGTATCCAGCAAATGGAGGTGGATTGGGTATCCATGGAATGTAGGGCATTTGGTGCACTGAGGAGGGAGAGGGTATTCTGGGAGGAAGCCCTGATTTCTACTAGGAGGCAGAGGATGCATTAGAGATAGGAGGTGGTCAGTGTGAGTGATTGGCAGTTCAGTGTGAATGGTTGACAGTCTATTTATTGGTTACCATGGAGTTAGAATAGGTTTCAGTTCCTTAAACTTTCCCTGGATAACCTTTTAGGTAAGAAAGTCAGAAGTCTCTTACTCCAACTTTAATTTGGGAACAATCTCAGGGGGTCCCAGATAATTGCCTATTGGAATTTAAATTTTCTGGGCAATTACTGCATGGACTGCATGTGAGGACTTTGGAGAGGTCCTGATGTGCATCTTCCAGGGTGTTTCTGGTTTCTGACGATCCAGAAACCAAAAGATTTGGCCCATTACTTAAGAACACCAAAACAGTTCAAACACCGGCCTGTTCATCCTGGTATATGAAAAGCATAAGCACATTACTTTGAAAAATGATGACACCTTTGTATTGCATGGAGAGAAAACAGGAAATGCTCATGAGTACATTTAATATGACGCTATGTAAAGCGATAAGAGAACTCCCCTCATGCTCCTTCCAATTTGAATGTACGTAGGCCAATGTAGTAAACTGACCAGTAGTTTTAAAAAGGCCCCTCTCCATTCCCAAACTTTGCCTGATGACTCAAAAATTCAGCTTCATTACTAAGCCTCAGATGTGAATATGAGTGGCTACATGGGAATTCTTAGTTAAGTTGTAGGCATACCCGATATTGCACACACAGTGGCTCAGTGGTTAGCACTGCTGCCTCACAGTGTCAGTGACCTAGGTTCAATTCCAGCCTTAGGCAAACCTGTAGAGTTTTCATATTCTCCCTATGTCTGTGTGGGTTTCCTCTGGGTGGTCTGATTTCCTCACGCAGTCCAAAGATGTGTAGGTTAAGTGGATTAGCCATGGGGAATGCAGGGTTACAGAGATTGTGTAGGGGGGTGGGTGTGGGTGTGACTTTCTCCAGAGGACTGGTGTGGGCTGAATGGCCTGCTTCTGTACTGTAGGGATTCGATGAATATTCCTTCATTTGTATTAATGAAGGATAAAAATATACATATATGAAAGCCTGAGGGGAAATTTCCCAATAGTGAACAAAAACAAAGTTGCTGGAAAAGCTCAGCAGGTCTGGCAGCATCTGTGGAGGAGAAAACAGCATTAACGTTTCGGGTCCGGTGACCCTTCCTCAGAACTGATGGTGGCTGGGAAAACGTCAGTTTATATGCAGAAAATAGGGAGGTGGGTGGGGTAGGGAGTAAACGATAGGATAGAGCCCAAAGAGAGAGAAAGACAGTTGGACAGACAAAGGAGTTGCTAATGATCAGGCTGGGAGGGTGAATAGTTGTTAATGGGGACTGTTAGTGACTAACAACAGGGGGTGTGTAGTGGCAGGCTATGTGGTAACAAGGCCTGGTGTGTGGGGTGGGGGGCTGGGACATGGGAGAGTTTAGGCCCTAAGATTATTGAACCCAATATTGAGTCCGGAGGGCTGTAGGGTCCCCAAGCGGAAAATGAGGTGTTGTTCCTCCAGCTTGCATTGGGCTTCACTGGAACACTGTAGCAAGCCGGAGACAGAGATGTTGGCCAGAGAGCAGGGTGATGCATTGAAGTGGCAGGCAACAGTTAGTTCAGGGTCTTTTTTGCGAGCAGAATGTAGATGTTCTGCGAAGCGGTCACCAAGTCTATGCTTCGTTTCCCCAGTGTAGAGGATGCCACATTGTGAGCAGCGAATGCAGTAGACTAGATTCTTGGAAGTGCAGGTGAAGTGTTCCTTCACCTGGAAGGTATGTTTGGGCCCTTGGATAGTGGGGAAGGAGGAGGTAAATGGGCAGGTGTTGCACCTTCGCTGGTTACAGGGGAAGGTGCCGTAGGGCTGTGGGGAGGTGTTGGGGGTGAAGGAAGTGTGGACAAGGGTGTCCGGGAGGGAATGGTCCCTGCGGAAGGCAGACAAGGGAGGGGAGGGGAATATGTGTCTGGTGGTGGCATCTTGCTGGAGGTGGTGGAAATGGCTTCTGATGATCTTCTGGATGTGGATGCTGGTGGGATGGTAGGTGAGGATAAGGGGAACCCTATCGCTGTTGCGGGAGGGAAGAGAAGGGGTGAGGGCAGAAGTGCGGGAGATGGGTCGGACCCGACTGAGGGCCCTGTCGACAACGGAGCTGGGGAATCCTCGGTTGAGGAAGAAGGTGGACATTTCAGAGGCACCCTTGTTGAAGTTGGCCTTATCTGAACATATGCGACGGAGACGGAGGAACTGAGAAAATGGGATGTCGTCTTTACAGGAAGTGGAGTGTGAGGATGTATAGTCCAGAACAACACCTCATTTTCCTCTTGGGGACCTTACAGCCCTCCGGACTCAATATTGAGTTCAATAATTTTAGGGCCTAAACTCTCCCATGTCCCAGCCCCCCACTCCACACACCAGGCCTTGTTACCACATAGCCTGCCACTACACACCCCCTGTTGTTAGTCACTAACAGTCCCCATTAATAACTATTCACCCTCCCAGCCTGATCGTTAGCAACTCCTTTGTCTGTCCAACTGTCTTTCTCTCTCTTTGGGCTCTATCTTACCGTTTACTCCCTACCCCACCCACCTCCCTATTTTCTGCATATAAACTGACGTTTTCCCAACCACCATCAGTTCTGAGGAAGGGTCACCGGACCCGAAACATTAACTCTGTTTTCTCCTCCACAGATGCTGCCAGACCTGCTGAGCTTTTCCAGCAACTTTGTTTTTGTTCCTGATTTATAGCATTCGCAGTTCTTTTGGTTTTTATTTCCTAATAGTGAAGACTGATAATTTTTCATCAGGGATGACAGCCTTTTTAATGCTCAACATTTTTATAAATTGCAATCTCCTAGGGCTATTTGCAATTTCCTTTGTCCGTACAAGGGCTAAAGTTGGACATAACTGCTTTGTTTTGTTTAAAGTGTATCTCCATATAGCCCATTGCTCATTCTCCAATCTGGATGTTATTATAAATGATTAGTGATCCTTCAAGATAATATTCATATCTATATATTTCTATGAAGATAGGATGCTTAAGTTTAATGTGAATCCAAGAGCTCTCTGCTGTCACCTCAGTGCAGCACTGAGGAGCGCTGAACTGTCAGAGGCACTATCTTTTGGATGAGATGTTAAATCAAGGCATTGCCTACCTTCATACATAGACTTAAACAATTCCCTGGAATTTCTTCAAAGAAGAGTAGGGGAGTTATTCTCCTGGCTAAGAATTATCACTCAACTAATATCACTAGAACAATTGACTTGGTCATGATTGTGTTTCCTTTTTTGGAAGCGTGCTGTGGACAAATTGGAAGTCTCATTTCCTGAACTCTGACAGTAATTATACTTCAAATGCATTTCATGACATGTAAACCACTTTGAGATGTCCTGATATTGTGTAAGTTGTATATAAATGAAAGTTATTTCTTTGTCACATTCAAACTGCTTCACATAATGGATTCCATTTAGAATATAATAACAGTTATATAAACTAATGCAAAACCAGGAAAGTCTAGAAACAGCAAGGAGGTAAATAAACGTTTATCCTGGATCTTTATTGTTATATTGTTGGGCAAGAAAAGCATGTTAGAATTCTGCAAGAACTTTCTACTGATACCCAAATTGTACCATAGGATCACTAAGAAGAGCCAGAACAGTTAAGGAATGGTCAAATTTAACTAAATTCATCTTTTTGTGAGGTAGCAGAGAGGATAGCAGATGAGGATATTACAATTAATGTGGTATACATGGATTTCCAAAAGGCCTTTAATAAAGTGCCACATTAACAGGCTGTTCAGCAGTTTTGAAGCCCCAAGAATAAAAGGGACAGTGATAGCATGGCTATGGAGTTGGCTGAGTGATAGAAAGCAGAGAGTGATGTGAATTTTTTTGTCTTCCAACTTGACAAAGGTATTGAATGGAGTTTCACAGTGATCAGTGGTAGGATCACTACTCTGCTTAATCCGTATTAATGACTAATCTTGAGTGTGTAGGGCACAATTCTGTTGACACAATTTGCAAATGACACAAAATGTGGGAGCACGTAATTAGAGAATGGAATATACCACCTGGAAGTTTGGTGGAGGCAGGTTCAATTGAGACATTCAAGAAAACATTTGATGATTATTTAGATAGAAGCAGTGTGCAGGGTTATAAGAAAAAGGCAGGAGATTCACACTCAGTTGCAATGCTTAGACAGCCAATGCAGACACAATGTGCTGACTGGTCTCCTTCTACACTAGAGTGATTCTGAACTTGTAGATGTACCTTTGAATAGAAACAATGGGGAAAATAATTGAGAAATGGGACGAGAATGACATTGTCATAAGCCATTTTTGAAGAGCCAGTACAAAACATAATAGGCCAAATGACCTCCTTCAGGGCCATGACAATTTTGTGACATTGTGATTCAGCAAGCAGTGAAAATCATTCAGACCTAGCTGAATTTCATGCGTCCCTGTATTTTCAATGGCCGTGGTGGTGCCCGCAGTCCCGGCATTGTCCACTACTGAGCACTTGGTGCTGTTGGGACTTTTGGAGATGCTAGATCATCAGACTGGCTGGCAGCTCCAGAGAGTAGGACCTTCTTGCACTTAGATGTACTTCCCCCTCAGCAACATTTTAGTGCATTACAGAGTGCAGAATGGGTCTTTTCCTCAGTTGGTCAGCTAATCTTCCTTCCAAGAAGGGGCTGGATGAATGATCTGACACATGCTTCTTCCCCCTGCCGTGGACTTCTTCCCAAAGTCTTAATCCTAATATCTGTGCAGCAAGCTGTACTGTGAGCCTTTGAAAGCTGCCATGACTGGCTCAACCAGATTGCATTCATATAGCGCCATTCATAACAAAACATCCAATAGCTTTTCACACAGAGACTTCAAACAAAATATGACACTGAGCTACATACAGAGATATGAGGGCAGTTGATGAAAAGCTTGGACAACAGAGGTACAAAAGTAATGTCTTAAAGGAGGAGAGGTATAGAGAGGGATTTACAGAGCTCAGAGCCTGAACAGCTAAAGGCAGTGCCTCCAGTGATGGAATGATTAAACTTTGATGCATAAGAGACTGGAATTGGAGGAGCAGAGAGATTCAGTGATTTGGAGAGCTGGAAGAAGTTACTGAGGTAGGGTGGGGTCAGGCTGAGGTGGTATTTGAAAACTTGGAGCAGGACTTCCTGCATGGCAGGATTTCCTGCTTGCTACCCAGAATATAGTTGGCAGGGAACACATCCTCGGTAATTGGGCCAGAAATGAGAGTCTGTCCCTCACTAAAGGGGGAGCATCCCACTCCAAAGTGATTGTGCGGAGGGGAGTAGGAGTCTTGATGGAGATTGGGAGCAGTGAGTAGAGAGGTAGGAGCAGACCATATGTGAGGGGGGAGGGCTTGTCTCAGATGGAATGGGAGCATTTTAGAAATGTGTTACCCGCCCAAACCCCACCTCCAATCCCCCACAATTCCCTCTCCAAGGGTCAACCAAGCTTTCTCCTACTGTCTGTGACCTTTTGCTGGTAGCCTCAAAATGGAGGTCTGGTGGGACGCAGCCTTTGCAAACTGTATTGAAGGAGCTGCTGGCCATTGACAGTGAAACAGTCCAACTGAGTTTTTATCTTTTTTTTTGATTATAGCAGTTATGTATAGCAATCTCAACTGTAGTAAATAACCTTATGATCAGATTTATTCTCCAACTAACCCAACCTTAGAATCAGACCAGGCCTTCACTGAGAATGTTTTACCTGTGAACATCTTGTGTGACTGGGTAAGATGTCCTCTCCACTGAATGCAGCAGCAGTTACTTGTCCCTTTGGTCAATTGGATACTGTGATCTCGTAGCATTACAGGGCCTAAAAGATGCAGTCATCTCTCAATAAAGGAAGTAGATGTATATATTTACACTATCATTTGGAAGGAGCAGCCTCAGCACAACCGCCTGCCAAGTAATACACTGGAACCCATGCAACTGTTCAGCTAACAGAGTATATTGCCATCTTTCAAATGTTCATAGTCTATCCAACAGTGATAATTGAATTTGGAGCAGTTTTATGACATGCCATGCAATGACAATTTGCATCCTCTATAAACTTGATTTCATCCTAACTCACACCAAGCCTTGTTCACACATTATCCTATGTGCTTGCTAACTTCACTTGGTGTACAGCCTGGAAACATCTCAATTTTTAAATTTTCATCTTTGTTTTTGAAACAGTTCATGCCTACATCAATCCCTAGAATTGCAACCTCCTCAGACATTACAACCCTCTGAGATCTCTTCACTCCTCCATTTCTGAACTCTTGCAAATCCTTAATTTTGATCACTCCAACATTGGTCATTGTGAATTCTACTGTCTAGATCCTTAACACTGGAATTTCCTTTACGCCTTTGACCACTTGTCCTAAGATGACCAAGTCCTTATGTGACTTAATCATAGAATGCCTGCAGTATGGAAGCAGGCCATTCAGCCCATCAAGTCCACACTGACACTCCAAACAGCATCCGATGCTATCGCCCTGCATTTCCCATGGCCAATCCACCTAATCTGCACATCTTTGGACAATGGGAGGAAACTGGAGGAAAGCTACAAAGACATGGGGGAACATGCAAGCTCCACACAGACAGTTGCCTGAGAGTGGAATCGAACCTGGGTCCCTGGTGCTGTGAGACAGCAGTGCTGAACACTGAGCCACCATGCCATTCTGATGTCAACTGTTAATTTGACCATATATCTGTGAAACAGGACATTTCACACCTTTACACATTTCACTACATTACGGAAACTGTATAAAACGATATATGCATTTCAAGATATGGTTTTTTTTTTTCTGTAACATATTCAAATGAGGAGAGTTCGTTTAAGTAAAATGAAGTCACTGCCAATAACTTGTAATTTAATGTGTCTCTTCTGATTTGCAGTTTATCTGAAACAATGTCACAGATAATGCTACAGGTCTGGCAAGTAGATAGACAGATTTTTATCAGAGGATGCAGCGCAAAAATGGATTAGTAAATACACTATTACATATGACTAAGTAGTTGTCTGCTGTCTACAGTCGTGGCTGGGCAAGAGAACAAGAAACTAACCAGTTAAGGTTATAAACTGAATACAAAAACAAAATATCATGAATGCTGGAAATTAGAAATAATAAAATACATGCTGGGAACTCTCAGTAGGCCAAACAGCATCAGCAAAAAGAGAAGTCATTGAAGCTTCAGGTCATAACTAGAAAACATTTGAGATGTAATAACTTTTAATCAAATACCGAGATAGGCAAAGAGGTAGGAAATGGGAGGACAGAACAAAATGGAAGGAGTTAAATGGCAAAAGGGATGATGATGATGCAAGGCAATTGGAATGATAATGGGTCAAGTAAAGATGGATCTATCAGTGTTGTAAATGTCAACAACAGAATCATTAACAACACTTGCTGTCGAAAAAAAATGCAGCAGTTGTTAAGATCTGAAATTGTTAAAATCTGTGCTGAGTTCAGATGGTTGTCAGGTGTATAGTCAAAAGAGATGTTTTATTCCTCAAGCTTCTATCAACAGTGTAGGTTCGGAAGGACATGTAGATCTGATTGTGAGTGGGATGAAAAATTAAAATGAATGTGACTAGAAACTTAGTGTCACAATTTGTAAACTGAATTGAGTTATTAAGTCAATCGATCCCCTAAACTGCATTGGTCTCCCTATTTTACAGAAGGCCACACTTTAAACAGCAAAGTATGCTAACTTTAAAGCAGAATGTTTCAATCACTGTTTCAGCTGAAATGCTTGCTGGGATTCTAAAGTACGGGTCATATGATCAAAAGGCAATAAACCTTTAACCCATCAAGACTACTCTGCCATTTGATAAGATCACAACTAATCTGATTGTGGCCTTAATTTCTTGCCCAACCACATCTGCAAAGTCGTTACTCTATTGTCAATCAAAAAACAAACTAACTGAGCTTTCAGTGTATTCAATGACCCAACTGCCATTGCTCTCTATGAAAGAGAATTCAAAAGACTAGTGGCTCTCTGCAAGAAATTCCTCATCTTTGTCTTGAATGGGGTGTGCCTAGTTCTGGATTCCCCTAAGTGAGGACACATCTTCCAGCACTTACCCTGTTCAGTCCACTCTATCTTTTCATACACCAATGAGTATACGCCCAACCTACACAACCTTTACCTCAAAACGATTCCTCATTCTGGGAATTAGCCTAATAAACCTTCTCTGGACTGCTTCCAAATATAACCTTCCTTAAGTCAGAAGATGAGAACAGCACACATTACTTCAGGTGCAATTTCATCAATGCCCTATACATTTGTAACAAAATTTCCTTTCCTTTATATTCTATTTACAATAAAAATGAGCATGCCGTTTGCCTTCCTAATTATTTGCCGTACCTGCATGCTAATCTTTTGTGATTCGTGTAGAAGGGCACTCAAGTCCCTCTGTCTCATAGCATTCTGCAAAATCTCTCCACTTAACTATTGTTCTGTTTACTATTCTTCCTGCCAAAGGATTGGTCTCAGATTTTACCACTTTGTACTCCATTTCCAAATGTTGTGTCTGTTCAGTTAACCTATCTATATCTCTTCACAAATATTTTGTATGCTCCTCACAATTTGCTGTCTTCATATCATCATCAGAGCTGGCTACAATACTGTATTGCATGTCATCCAAGACAGTATTATGGACTGTAAGTAGTTGAATCCCCAGCACTGGTCCCTGCAGCACTCCACTCATTACAATTTGCCAATCTGAAAACTACCATTTATTCCAACTCTCTCCTTTCTATTAGTTACCCAATTGACTATTCATCCTAAAAATCACCCACTTCACTATGACCTCTTTCCTTGCACAGTAAATATTTATATGGCATTGTATCAATACCTTTTTGATATCTAATCGCACTACATCTACAGGTTACTCTTTATGCACCCTGCTTGTAACATTGTCATCCAGGGACTTATTGATATTTAGGCTCATTAGTTTTTTTTGTAGTTTTCCTTGAGTGATCTTAATTTCAATTTCAAACTCCCCCCTCTCCTTTGCCACTTGATTTGTTTACAATGTGAAGACAAATATAAAATACTTGTTGAACGTCTCTACAATTTCCAAAGTTACACATTACTGCTTTCCCAGTCTCATCTTGTCAGCAACTAATGCTTAATTTTGCTACTTTCTTACTGTAATATTTGTACAAAATTTTACTATTGTACTTACATTTTTGTTAGTTTTGTCTCATGCTCTAATTTTTGTTTATAGTCATGTAGGCAACACTGTCTTCATATGGTTTCAATTGCCTTTATTTAAGTTTAAGACATTAGTTTCATAGCCAAATTCCTCATGATCCAACTGAATGCAAAATTCTATCACGTTATGGTAATTCTAACCTTGAAGATTCTTTGCTATGAGGTCATTATTAATCTTGTCTCATTTTACATTGCCAGGATAAGAAATAAACTGTTCTGTATACGGTTCTAGAATGTATTGTACTAAGAAACTAAACCAAATACACTCTATTAACACATCTTTCAGAATAGTTTAAGCAATTTCATTTGTCCAGTCTATTTAAAGAATAAAACCTCTATGATTGTTGTAGTAGTTTCCTTACAAAGTCCCAATACTTTTTGATTTATGTGGTGTCCTGCAGCATACCTACTGTCAGGTGGCCAATAACCTATTCTCACTAGTGATTTCTTTGCTTTGCTAATTCTTTTCCTCACCCAAACTGATTCTGCAGTTTGATTCTTTGACCTCAAGACCATATCTCACTACTTTACTGACCTCATCAATTAAGAACAGCCATCTTTTTCCTTTTTCTCATGTCCTCCTGGAAGGACGAATCAGCCTGATTCATTGGCACTCCATCCATGACCATCAACTTTCACTCTCTCCACCATCAATGCACAGTGGCAGCAATATGTATCATTTACAAGTTGTACTGCAATGATTTGCTGAGGCTCTTTCAACTGTACCTTCCAAACCTTTCTACCACTTTAAGGAACAGGGCAGCAGATGCAATGAAAGATTCCCACCTGCAAATTCCCTGTCAAGGTCCAAACAATCCGGCCTTGGAACTATATGGCTGTCCTTTCACTGTTGTGGGGTCAAAATCCAGGAATTCTCTTCCTAACAGCAATGCTTGCGAATCTACACGACTTGGCCTGCAGTGATTCAGCAAGGTGGCCCCATAACCTTCTCGAGGTCAATTAGGGAAGGGCATCAAATGCTGACCTAGCCACATTCTGTGACAGAATTTTAAACAGTCATTTTAAAATGTGCAATGGGAAAGGAATAAAGGGAGCTATATGTTTGGTGATAATTTGCTGCAGGCAGGTTGCAAATGGCTGAGGATGTTTATTAAATGTGGAGGTTGCTGGGATGGAAGATGAAGAGATTATGATTCTGGGCTGGAGGAGAAGGGGTAACAGCAGAAGATTGGGAAATGGGGCAGACATAATTAGGGGCCCAATCAACTGCAGTGGAAGTGAATCCTCAGTGAAGGAACAGATGATGAATCCACAAAATGCAAACTCTAAATTTAATGGACTAGGTTTTACCAAAATTATAACGATAGGAATGTGAAACACAATTATTTGACTACAACTGCCAGCTGTCTCTTTGGAAATAACAATGGTTACCTGCAGTCTGCACTAACCAGTGAACTACATTGGGTAGGTTTTGATAAACATGTATATTATTACACTTTTTGGATTTGGATTTAAAATAGAGGCAGATGGATTTAGGTCAGTTCTGTGAAGGCTTTTGTTTTAAAAAAAAAGTCAGGAAATCACTTAGACAGTGACCTAAATGTATCAGTTCTAAAAAGTCAGTCAAGTGGTTGGGGAATCCTATGCTGTTGAGTTTATGGAAGATGGAGTAAACATACTAAGGCAATTACCTTGGTTTTAGTTTCAGAACTGAAAATTCAACATCCCAGTACAGGTACAGCTCAGAAGAGAACATTTTTCTCCCAGCAGGAGTATGAAGTTTTTTAGATTACTCTGGGGAACCAGTCACTGTGACAGTGGTGCGTTTTAGTCTGTGAAGTTTCCAAGATGGGAAGGTTTTGTAGAAGTCTTCCAGTTCATAGCATCCTTACAGAGTGGAAACCGGCCATTTGGCCCACTAAGTCCACATCCAACCGTCCGAAGAGCATCCCACCTAGACCCAACCCCCACCCTATCCCTGTAACCCTGCATTTCCAATGACTAATCCACCTAGCCTTCATATCCCTGGACACCATGGGCAATTTAACATGGCCAGTCCACCTAACCTGCGCACTTTTGGACCATGGGAGGAAAAGGAAGCACCTGGAGGAAGACTGGACAGACACGGGGAGAATGTATAAACGCCACACAGACAGTTGCCAGAGGATGGAATTGAACCCAAGTCCCTGGTGCTGTGAGGCAGCAGTGTTAACCACTGAGCCACCATGCCATCAGCCTGCTTGTTACAACTGAACCAGATTGAGGCCATCTGAATTGTGAAAGTTTCATTCCAGCAAACTTGGAAAGGAATTGTAAATTACTTTCACTGTCCAGCGGAAAGAAGCTGGGAGAAGTCAGTTAAGTAAAAATTTTAAAAAGCTGAGAGAGGAGTAATATTTCTTAGATTGAATCCTTGTAATGGACAGTGTTGGGACACAGGGCGAAACTTTGTTTTGATGTTTGGATTAAGATCTTTCTAACTGCTATACGGGTTTGATTGTTTTTTCTGTTGTTCTTTTGTGCAGTACACCTATGTTCCGCTGTTAATGAACATTTACAACCACATATGAACATGTTTCAGTGAATAATGACCATAGAAACCAACTAAAAAAAATAAATTTAACCACATTATCTGCCAAACCAGATTTCATCTGCAATCTGATTTACCATCAGCCAGGATCATAACAGTGATATCAGTGTGAGATAGGGTTCACAGACTGCATTGTAAAGAAAACAAAGAACTGTGGGCACTGGAAATCAGAAACAAAAATAGAAATTGTTGGAAAAACTTAGTAGATCTGGCAGCATCTGTGGAGAGAAAGCAGAGTTAATGTGGAGTCCAGTGACCCTTCTTCAGAACACCCACCAACTCCAGAGATAGGGTCAACTGAAAGGTGTAGATGGAGCAGTGCAGAGCTTTCAATTTACCACAGGAGGGTAAGAAGGGGAAAGAAATTTGCAAAAAGAGGTTGTGAAACATTGTGTTTCACCAGCTATGGTCATTTTCTGGTTTATAAGTCTTGTTTGTTTTTATTTGCACGAGCCGCAACGGCCAACTTTACTTCAGCAAGTAACACAACTTAGTGCCAGTCCACTTCCCCCTGTCTGCTGCCTTGCTGTGGACCTTTCACAGCGTCCTACCCGCACCAAGCCTCATTGCACCTTGCCTCACTCCCTCCCGCCAGCAATAATCTTTCTGGTCCCTACACCAGAACACTGTGACGTCTGCTACGAGTACACCTTAACTCGTAAAGACTCTCCCTTTATGTTTGTAAAGTAACTCGGGAGCTCTACGTACGTGCTACACATTTTTAGGAACTGTTAGCAGTCAGACTCTTGCTTTGAGGTGATGTGGTTGCTATTTCTTGCGGGAGTTCGGTGAAATCACTTTGTGAATTAAATTTCCATAAACAGTATAAAATAGAAACGCTTGGCAGACGAAGTTAGCCCCAAATTGTGATATCGGGCGTAGTTTTAATAATGTTTATCGTCTCATTAAACTCTCGAGTAATGAATTGATCCCCCTCACTGATTGAGAAACGGAATAAAACAATTTAAGGGTCTGCGGATCTGTGCTTTCCCAGCTGTACAGCAGGGAAACCCCGTAGCTCAAGCCAATTTAGCCGCATCCCAATAGCCCAATTGCTGCCTTTTTTTCCTGAATAGTATTCATGAGACCATTGAGCCTCTCGGCGGACTATATTAGAGAGTTACCCAACTGTCTCGCACACACTGAACGCTGAAAGAATACACAAACGAGATGCAAAAGAATTACTTCAGACTTCAACTAACATCCCGAATAACTCTACAGAGTTCTTGTAACTATTTACAACGTTGCAAAACGCCCAAACCAGGCGGCTCTTGCAATAGTCCCAAGAGGAGGAAATCTGCGTGTTGGAGAAAAAAAAATCTCTATGACTTAATCAAATTGCAATCCAATCGTAAATGTCATAAATTGTATTTTATAACGTCCAAAAGACAACATTAACTCTATAATATGGATTCGGAGGTTAAATTATTACAACCCGGCTAGGAAGAGATGTGTTCCCATCCTCATTTCTGTTCACGGAGTCGGAGGATAATTCCTCACTTTGAGTCAAACCGGTTAAAAATGTTCAGATCTAAATACACTCAAAGTGTACAAGATTTACCGGAAGCAACCCAGTACAATCTGCGCGGTAGGAGGTACATTCTCAACTTCCTGGTCAGGCGCCTGTGGACCAACTGCAGCCGCTAATTCCAGCGCCGTGTCTACCCCAGGGAAACAGAACCTCTCCCCGTGTAACTGGGAGGGCAAGTGATCCGTCTGGCTTTCAATTCTAACACAGCGGAGGAGATATCCGCGAGGAGTTTTATCTACATGCCCTGCCTCCAGTTAGTTAGGATTTAATTTGGTCGCCGCGTTCAGCCTCTTTTTCGGACCTTGCTCTCACTGAGTTTAATTAATACCCTCTCCCTTTTATTTACAATATTCGTGAAAGATTAATGGCTCTCAGTGACTTCCACCCGAGTTCATTTTTGAATAGCCCTCTCGCTGAGTTAGAATTTAAATTTGAACATACATCTATTCTTGTCAAGAATAAAGATTCGATATCGATTAGCAATCTTCACTTAATATCACAATCATCGATCATTTCACGTTGAATGTATCTTATACCAAGGGGCGCTGATTACAACATATTCAGAAGATAAATTAATATGCTGAGTTTTTATTTGATTTTGGTAGCTACATTCCTGCATTGAATGAGTGATTTGAATTGCTAACGAACGCTTCTAAAACAGCGACGTTTCGGAAATGTGCGCGATATAACCTGGTTATTTCGTTACCAACCCCACGCTGACTTTCAACACGATGAAAACAAAACAAAGAACTGCGGGTGCTAGAGATCGGAAACTCGACGTTTCAAAAAGATTCTCAGGGATGCGAAAGACGGCGGATTCCGCTCAGACCGGGAGAGGCAGGACAAACCATTATGTTAAGATAGAACTTTGTACAAGCTAAGATCCCTGAAAAAAAAGGGATCTTGCTTCTCCCCCAAAGAAATATCGAATTTGGAGTCATTTAAATTTCACGTCCAGTTTGAAAACGATCGGTTAAAATTCTCACTTCGGCTCATTCTACTTTTTAAAATTTGCTTGTGTAAAGTCTGGGTTGTATGATTGGAAGGAATTAATTGGGGAAATATGTTTCTAAGGTTCAATTGTTTTGAATTGTTGGAAGGTGCCGGTGTCTGTACAACAGACTGAAGATTATTTTCAAATCCCAGACAGAGGACACCCTGAGAAATGGCATTTTAGTTTAATTCTGACACAATTCCGTTGTCATGTTGTAAGTTTCCGTTAACGATCCGATCTTTTGTCACAGTACCCAATCGGGTGTTGTTTAACCTGTTCAGTTAAATAAATTGATGAGAGAGAGAGAAAAACAAAGAAATTGCGGGATAAGCTCAGCAGGTGTGGCAGCACCTGTGCAGAGAAATCAGAGTTAACGTTTCAGGTCCAGTGATCCTTCCTCGGAACAGTTCTGATTCTGCTCTGGAGTTTTCCCACCAATTTCTGTTTTTCTTTCTGATTTCCAGCATCCGCAGTTCTTTCGGTTTTTTTTAGAGAGAGAGACAGTAGCCGTTCTGAACAAGAGTAACTGGACTCGAAAGGTCTCTCCCTCTCTACAGATGCTGCCACACGGAGTTTCTGCACCAATTTCTGTTTCATTTTCAAATCTCCAGTATCCCCAGTTCTCTGTTTTGTTTTAGGGGGGAGAGGGATAGAGAGCTGCGTGTAACTCACTGGATTAGTCCAATTTCACTGCGTTGCTCATTGCCCTGCAATGTTTCAATCTATTGCAAAGATTTATAAAATCACGAGGGGGTAATAACCAGGGTCCTTTTTCCCCAGGATATGGGAGTACAAAACTAGGGGGCTTAGGTGAGAGGGGAGAGATTTAAAAGGGACGTGAGGGACAACTTTTTCTCGCAGAGGGTGGTGCGTGTATGGAATGAGCTGCCAGAAGAAATGGTGGAAGCTGATACAATTACAACATTTAAAAGGCATCTGAATGGGTATATGAATAAGAAGGGTTTAGAGGGATATGGGCCAAATGGGACGAGATGAATCTAGGATTGACGAGTTGGATGGAAGGGTCTGTTTCCGTACTCCATATCTGTATGACTCTATTCCAATAAGTGCCCATGGGATTCTTCGGATTTACCGAATCCTCCCAACCTCTGAGTGACAGGTTGGTAGATTCATGGCCCACTGGAAGCTATTCGGGCTGAAACTTGAGGGTTTTCCTGGGGCTGGGTGTGGGTGAGGGGGAGATGTTAGGGTGAAGGGGTGACGTTAGGGTGGGGGTGAGGGGCTGATGCTAGGG
>NC_063361.1:7047584-7049639 GCF_021869965.1 Rhincodon typus | reverse complement strand
GAGGGGGTGATGTTAGGGTGGGGGTGAGGGGTGATGTTAGGGTGGGGCTGAGGGGTGATGTTTGGGTGAGGGTGAGGGGATGATATTAGGGTGGGGGTGAGGGGGTGATTTAGGGTGGGCGTGAGGGCGTGATGTTTGGGTGAGGGTGAGGGGGTGACATTAGGGCCGGGGTATTTTGAAGGTGGGTGGCAAGGGATGATGTTTGGATGGGGTGATGTTAGGGTGTGGGGGGATGTTAGGGTGGGGTGATGTTAGGGTCGGAGTAAGGGGATGATGTTTGGGTGGGGTGATGTTAGGGTGGGGGGCAAGGGATGATGTCTGGGTGGGGGTAATGTTAGGGTGTGGGTTGAGGGGATGATATTAGTGTGGGGTGACGTTAGGGTTGGGGTAATGGGGTGATGTTAGGGTGGGGTGATTTTAGGGTATGGGGTGAGGGGATGATGTTCGTGTGGGGTGATGTTAGGGTGGGGGTAAGGGGGTGATGTTAGGGGGTGGGGTGAGGGGATGATGTTAGGGTGTGGGGAGATGTTAGGGTGTGGGATGAGGGGATGAGGTTAGTGTGGGGTGATGTTAGGGTCGGGGTAAGGGGGTGATGTTAGGGTGTGGGCTGAGGAGTGGTGTTATATCCGGCTATCCTACCCTGGGATAAACCGTTAAACCGAGATCCGCGGGGGAGAGTGGACTGTTGTGTTCTTGATATCCGGGTCAACATTCAAACCACAACAAAACCCTGGGATCTTTCCATGCTTTTTGTCAACAGTCCTGTCCACACTCACCCCAAACAGAGTTTGGGAAAATGACAGCGCCGCCGTGAAGCGCTGTGCGACGTTAGATTTTTACTTTAAACATTTTAAAAATATTTAGACATTTATGACTTGGGAAGAGAGTCGAAACTGAAGAGGGTACCGGTAGGCAAGAGATTAGAATTACTCTCGCAGCTCAGTGATACAGTTACAGGATCCAGCAGTCCCCGTGGTCTAACTGCAAGCTTGTTGCAATAATGGGACATACAATCGTAAAATGTTGAGATTCCTGTTTACAAACGGCGAATTTTTTGCATTTACCTAACAACTTATTATCAATTCCAAGCGCCTAGGAAGTTATTCCTCAGAAGGCATTGGGTTAGAGGTTTTTATGACAATGTGGCTGGGTGCTTGCTCGGTTGGGGAATCAAGTGTTATCGGGGATTAAATGGGAATATAAAATTCCAAACGCAAAAAAAAATGGTCTTACTAAATGGTATAGCAGTCAGGGGGGGATGGATTGCCTAAGTTCTGTTGCTCGCTAGTACGTTGGGCTCGCTGGGTTACTTTTGGAGTGGGTGGCTACGTTGTAAACACAGACCTGACAATTATTGTGTCCCGGAGACCTGAGACAGCAGAGTCAGGTCCAGAGTCTTGTTCTGATACACCTGGGGGAAAGGTGAGCTCTGAACCTGGATCTTCTGACCCAGAGGCGGGGACATTACCTCTGCATCACAACAGCCACTGAAAAATAGTCGGAATCTCTAGAGCTGCGCTATCATACACCTCCAGGATAGATGAGATTTGAATCCCGACCTCCTGTTCCAGAGACAGGGACACGACCAATGCAACATAAGATCCTGGTGGAGTTCCAAATTAACCAAGAACTGGCTTTGTGAATGTGTGAGGGAAGGGAGACCGGTCTGACCTGGGTCCAGACAGCGTGTCAGCTCTGGGACCAGATACTTGACAGCTCTATACCCGGGTACCTGACAGCTCTATACCCGGGTACCTGACTGCTCTATACCCGGGTATCTGACTGCTCTATACCCGGGTACCTGACTGCTCTATACCCGGGTATCTGACTGCTCTATACCCGGGTACCTGACTGCTCTATACCCGGGTATGTGACTGCTCTATACCCGGGTACCTGACTGCTCTATACCCGGTTATCTGACTGCTCTATACCCAGGTATCTGACTGCTCTATACCCGGGTATCTGACTGCTCTATACCCGGGTATCTGACTGCTCTATACCCGGGTACCTGACAGCGCTGGGATCAGGTATCTGACTGCTCTATACCCAGGTATC
>NC_063361.1:7042381-7047574 GCF_021869965.1 Rhincodon typus | reverse complement strand
CTATACCCGGGTATCTGACAGCGCTGGGATCAGGTATCTGACTGCTCCATACCCAGGTATCTGACTGCTCTATACCCGGGTATCTGACAGCGCTGGGACCAGCTACACCTCCAGGTGCTCCAGAACCACAGGCACCTGGGCCAGAAATCCCGCCTCCCGGCTTCCCTTTGCAGCCAATCAGACAGTTGGGTGGGCAGGAGGCGAGCCAATAGGCTGAGGGCTGGGTACGGTGGCTGGGCTGTGCCCGGGGGAGGTGGGGGAACTTTAGCGGAGCGCTCAGGCGAACGGCTGATCAGAGGCAGCTCCGGCAGCGCCGGACGAGATGAGGAGCGGCCGAGAGCGGACAAAATGCGCTGCCGGCTCCCGAGCCCCGGCTGTCTGATCACCCTGCTGACGGCGGCGAGCATCCTACCCCCGGGAGAGCCTTACTTCGGGTCGGTTCCTGACTCTCCTCAATGTAGCATCGACCTTCCCAAAAACTCTTATCGGGATGAAGCCTCCTGTTTAAACCTGGACCAAGGTTTCCCTGGAATAGTAACTAGGGATAGAGTTTGAAATGTTTCAGGTTTTCTACAAAAGCTAGTGAACTCAAAGAGAAAACCACGGTTGTTTGTGTAAAGTTGCATGTTATTTCTCTGTGCCCCACTGTATTTGCCCCAGTTTATCTGGCAGCTACCTCTCCTTCTCACTTCTCCCCATCCTCCTTCCCACCCCCGTCTCATTCTTTTCCTTTCTCTTGGAGCAGATTGACCGGGAAGGAGCCGCTGTCCGTGCTTTCGAATCCGGTGCCGGAGGATTCGGGCTCTGGGAAGGTTCACCTGAAACAGTGTGACAGCTTGAAGCTGTTCCGTCGCCAGAAGCGGCTGTGCCGGAGGGAGCCCGGTTTGGCGGAGGGGCTGCGGGACGCGATCCGCCTCAGCGCGCTCGAGTGCCGCTACCAGTTCAGGACGGAGCGCTGGAACTGCAGCCTGGAGGGCAGGGCTAGTCTCCTCAAACGGGGTGAGTGAAAGTGGGGCTGGCGTTTGCGGGGTGGTATCGGTTCTGCAGAGCAATCTTTAAACAGCAACACTGATAATGAATGATGTTACATCGGGACATCTCTAATCAGGCGAAAAATCTGCTTCAGCTTCGGGAACTCTGTTTACTTTCACATGAGCAACAACATATAGGAGATGGAGATTTCTACATGAATCTGTGTCTGTGTTTGACTCAATTTGAATCTTTCTCTCTCTGTCTGTATATCTGTGTGTCTCTCTGCCTGTTTCTGTGTATGTCTGTGTTTGACTAGACCTCTAGGTCAGTGTCCTCTTGTGTTTGAAAATACCTGGTTGTGTGTCCATGTGGTTAACTGTGTCCCTCTCGCTTTATGCGTCTCTGCCCGCCTCTGTTTATGTTTCTGTGCGTATTTGTTTTTGAGTATATCTGTCTGTGCGTCTCGCTGTGTGCATCTCTGTCTTTGACTATATCTGTGTCACCCTGTCTCTGTCTGTGACTATATCTGTGTGTCTCTCTGTGCCTCTGTCTTTGACCAGATCTGTGTGTGTCTGTATCTCCGACTTTGTGTGAATTTTGTGTTTATCTCTGTGCATTTATCTCTCCTCCGGTGTCTGTTTTATTTTCCAGTCTAAGGACTGAGCACTTGAATTTCCATCATTATGGATATATTCGAAGTGTCTTTCATTCCAACTTGTGACCGCTATGACCAATCTCAGTGACTCGCCATCTCTCTCCGCCAGAGATGGACGAGTTGAACGCAATTCCCAATTGGTCTAATTCATAAATATTTCTTAAATGAGCTGGGCTGGGATTCTGAAGGGGGTGGGGTCGAAACTCGAGCTCAGTGTTTTCGAATCTCGTTCAACAAATCCGCCAAAACAAATTATTTCCTGGAAATGCACTTACAGGAACAGGGTTTTAAATTAAGATACAAAGTGCTGGAGAGTCTCAGCAGGAAATTTGGAGAGAGATAAAAAGTTTAACGTTTCGAGTCCAGTGACTCTTCAGCCTCCGCAGTGATTTGAGTTTGAAGGAGACAGGCTGTGAGGTGCTGTCCCTATCTGAGGGTAGAGTATGAGTAGGAGGAGGCCGGAGAAGGAAGTTAAAAGGAACCCCCGATATTAGTGCGCAGTTTCTGGGACCTTTCTGAGTCTGTTTCACTTGGCGGTGGGGAGCTAGCTTTTCACTTTCTATCGAGTATCAGGAAAGTGTTCCACGCATGATCTTGTTGTTCAGTGTAGAATACCCAGATAATATTACACTGTATCATTGACTATGTGATATTACCATGTTCTGAGGAATCCTGGTGAATTACAGGGGACCAATTCACATTACCGCGAGTTACTGAGGCCACTGCGTCATATTAAGCGATACAAAATGTCATTCGTTACAGCGTGTGCTCTGCTCCGGGGAACCAACATATCGGAATATATTGAATTTGGCAGAGCATTACTGTATTCGGCAGTATTACAGCGGATGACAGAATATTATAGATTAGATCAATATCACAGGGAGGTGAAATAGGATATCTCACAGTTAGAATATTACAAATAAAATGTGACCTGAAATGTCATTGCAACGTATGAGGTGTTATTTGGAAGTGGGTACAGTGAACTGTTTTGTTACATTCTGCAGCCAGGATATCATTGGGTTGTATCGGGTGTTATTGTAAACAGGATTGAAGAGGGTTGGAACATTGCGGGATCCACCGATAGGTTTTAGATGGCTCTAGGCGGATGCACGCTGTTTTGCACCAACGTGGAAACAGCATGTGAAATAATATCGGGTGCAGTTTAATGACAGCGGAGCCGGGTTAAAGCGCTGTTTCCTGGTCTGACTGCAAGGTGTGGTCCTCCGTCTGAATCCGAGAGTCATACACCTTTCAGGGGATATCTTTTCGCTGTAGTAAATGTTCTGCCAAGCAGTCCATCCCGCTTTAAAATAACACCCCCCACCCCCACACAGCAAGCTCCACCGCCCTAAAAACTCGCAGTTGAGTCCCGAGGGGAAATTGCAGGTTTTGTTTTGGACTGAGCTTCGCAGTTGTGGCTGGGCGGTCTGGCCGAACTTCTCTCTCTGTACATTGAGCATCACTGCCCAAGGTCCCTTTAACTTGCTCCTTCTAACAGTATCCTCACCGGGGCTAGAACTCAACGGCTCCCACCTGGCTCGCCCCCCTCTCCAGCCTTGCCCAGCCCATGGGGGAGGAATCTGCCTCCCCCAACCCCCCCAATACACCCCCTTTGTGGCTGTTCAGAGGAGAATCGTGTCCCGTGTCATTCCGAGGCCATTCACCGAGTGAGGCATGGTGCTTACTGTTTCTAGAATTTGCTGAACAAAACTGCTGCGGGCTTTAGAAAGAAATCTGCATGTGTGAGAGAGAACATTACCCTTCCCTAACCTGGGTGTGAGCAGGTTTAAACTATGGTGCAATGGAGTGTTGTGTGGAGTTTTTTTTCCCACAAGCGCCCGTTATTATGTAGTTGTGTATTTCCAAGCACGGCGTTTGGATGCAGTTGTGTACCAGGCAATGTTTGTCCGGAGAGTGCTTTTAGAACAGTGTGTGAGTACACTGCACTTGGGAGAACAACTGTATACTTACACACACATTCACACTCACAGACTCACACTCTCCCCCTTCACACACAGTCATACTGACAGACACATTCACACACACATTCACACTCACTCATTCTCTCTCACACACATGCACAAACCCGCACTCTCTCTCATACACATTCACACTCACGCACACACATTCACACTCACTCACACTGTCTCACACACATTCACAAACCCGCACTCTCTCTCTCACACATTCACACTCACAGACCCACACATTCTCCCTCTGACACACAAACATTCACACTCACAGACCCACAACTCCCCTTCTCACACACACATTTTCTCTCACTCTCTTACACACTTAATTACTCATACACACTCTCTCACACTTTCACACTCAGACCTACACACACTCTCCCATTCTCTCAAACACACTCCCTCACACACATCTATTTACTCCCTCTGCCACGCAGGTATTCGCTCTTACACGCTGTCGCTCACGCATAATTTACTCACACATTCACACATATTTTCTCTCACACAGCAGTTACTCTGACACACGCGCTGAGGCTTGCTGTACTATCAGCAAAGTCACTCCTTTAATATCCAATTGATATACACGACTAATCATTAATAAAAAGTCAGCAGGCCAAATCATTCTCGGGAGTATTAGCTACTACACTTCGGCAATGAACGTGTACAAACCAATTGGAACCAGGCGCTTCCAGTTCAAGGGTTCAGGGATAAGGGAGCTGCTGCACTGGGTGTGAAGCGCTCGGAGTTATCCAGAGAGCCCACTTTCAGTACAAGGTGCTGGCGGCTCCTTCTTTATTTGCGAAGGAGGAAGGACTGGGGGCGATGATAGAGAGACGGGAGGACGTTTCCATCGGGCCGCTGCTGTGATCGTTAAGGGGGGAGGGGAGTTCCTGGTGGTGAGCAAATTTCACATTCAACCACCTGCGGCGAGATTTGCAGTTTCTGACCAGACTGCAGTTTCACATTTTACCCAGTGACCCCTAAGGGGCAGATACACGTCGGGGTAACCAAGGGCTGCATCATTTGTCTTTGGGAGTCTTCAGGTACAGATCAAACTGCTTCATTTGTGCATTCCCGTGAGACGCTGTTTTCCATGTCCCTGTCACGGTTTAGTGAGAAGCTGCACAGGGAGCTGGGATAAACCCGGGACATGATTCCCTTTGACAGAGGCAGCAGTAACCGGCTCGCCATCTCTCTGTCTCTCTCTCTCTCTCTCTCACTGCATCGCCCGCTCATCCGCTGGCAATCTCGCTAATTGCCGCGATATTTTTAGATCGGAAAGGCGTTCGTTCGTTCCCAGAGGAAAAGGGCGTTCGGGTGGATGTCAGCTCCGGCACGCAACGAGCGCCTTTCATCTGGGCAACGTTTCAGTCAAAGTAACACGAACGGGCTGTGGGGTGGGGGCTTGATATCGTTTCAACAACACCATTTCATCACCGGCTCACAGTGCGAGTTCGGAGCTTACTGAGCCTGGCCTCGGTACAGGGAGTGAAACTGCTCTTCCGCACAACCAGCACAGTGCTCATAACCGGCTGCCTGAGCATTTAACCCGGCTCTCAGTGAGACAGACAGACAGAGGCAGAGAGAAATAAACAG
>NC_063361.1:6973567-7037381 GCF_021869965.1 Rhincodon typus | reverse complement strand
CTTCACGGATGCTGCCAGACCTGCTGAGCTTTCCCAGCAACTTCTGATTTTGTTCCAGTTTGTTTTAACTGAGTTAATCCAACAGAAACCATCGCCGGACGCAAGTGGGAGAGATGATGCTTTTGATTCCGTTTTCTAACAATGCAGCTCCCCACTCTTTGCATCGGTTAAAATTCTCCACTTGATTTCTATCTAGTCGTGAGCCTATTCGTGCCAGTCTTTTTCAGCTTAGCTCGGTCTGCCGTGAGCTGCTAACATTGACATTAAAGTAGTACAGGAATACTTTGCAGGACCAGGTGGCGTGATACCCTGGTTGAACCCTGACTGTTTACATTTAATTCCATGTTATGAAACGGCACAAAGCGCCGAGTGCATCTTATAATCACTGCTGGAACGCTGCACGTCTTTGACCAATATACAAGCATATCATTCTCGAGCGAAAATAAACACACACACACAAACATAATAGCAACGAAAGCATTTATGTTTAAAACAAAATCATCAGGGGTAAAAATAAAATCAGCTTAGCCCCAGTCTCTCAGAGACGACTGGTGGTGATTTAACGTGAGGGTCACTAAGCCTCAGGTTAGAGATTGAAGAATAGGGATCTTCATAGTAACCTCAGCCGGTGGTGAGAATTGAACCCTTGCTGTTTGCATCACTCTGCATTGCAAACCAGCCATCCAGCCAAATGTACCAGAAATGCAGAAAAAAAATAAGCGAACGATTGGTTTCAGAATCCTACTAAATTATGCAATTCATTGCCATCTCTTTTAATTTAAGTAACTCATTGCGTCTTAAACGTATTCTTTCCCCCACCACCATTATATTTCCTCACATTTCCAACATTTTTAGTGCCAAGACTCAGTCTCGGCCACAGTTCCTAATGCAACAGGATCATCATTAGGGTTAGAATTAATAACACCGCATACCTCATAATGACGGACGGTTTCCGAGTTTGAAAAGAGCAACTTCACCTTTGCAGTGATCTAGTAGATTATTGAGACAGCAACACTAATGTAACAGCTTTAAAAAGTAATCTCAATGTCCTTACCTGCATGTTATCTTGCCAGCAATTCTGATAAAGTCTATGTTAAAGAACCTGAGAAAAAGGTGTTCAGCTGACAATTATTAATAGCAGTGTCTATCCTGGAGAGATTTAAAGTGGTTTTGCATTTGATTTTCCCTGCGACAAATTCCCTTTGAAAAGGCCGGTCTAATGCCCCAGGAAGCAGACTGCCCTGTACCTTTATAGAATTAAACAGAAGAGGCCGTTTGGCCCATTGAATCTGTACTGCCAAAAAATACATCACTAGCTACACTAGTCCTTTCCCAGTTGGCACATAACCTTGAATGTTATGACTTGACTGTGTGGCCACTCCTCAAGTGTGAGATTGTTCCATTCAGACACATAGCTAGGCCTGGCTGCCGCACTTTACAGTGAACATACCATTGCTCAGAGCAGGATCAGCACCATCTGCAGTTTTAATCTTCCTGGTGAGGTTGACTCAGGCTTATACACAATTGTAGGTTGCATTAGGATTTCATCATGGTGGGAATCATCACCAGTTCAATTCAGAAAGAAACCAGCAACAAAAAAAAAGTACAGATACCAAACAAATCAGCCAACATGTGAATCAAGTCATATTAGGATATATAATTTCTTGTAAGGTTCAGTGAGTTTAGTAGTGTTCATCATTATAAATGTATGAATCATCCCAACTAAAAACAGTTTGAGCTGAGGAGAATGGGAAAAAGCCTATTATATGGGATACCATGCTCCAGCAAATTCTGGTCCAGTATCTAAAATGTCTCCTTTATTAAGATAGAAATCAACAGATGAAAGAATCAACCAACGTGGTCACTGTTAACTAAATAACACTCATGATTAGCCAAACTGCTTATATCCTAAACCTGCTTGTTACTCCTTCCTTGCTACGAAAATATGGTGTTGACAATTAGTAGAAATTTGGCAGGGTTTGGTCAAGATTTCTTTTGACTTCAGACTTGACTTCTTGTGATCACTTAATTTGAGTGATTTGATCTCCATGGTGCATTGCAGACAACTAAATTGGTGGTTGTGTATTGGATGTGCTGCTGTGTGAGGCACATTTTAAGTCTAAGTTGTTATTATATTTAATGGTAACATGTACAGCTGACATATGAATAGGACAAGAAATCTATAAAGAAAGCTTGAGAATATTGATGCACAAATTAAATTCAGAAATATGATGAAACAGCGCGAGGCACAGAGTTAAACTGCAATATTCAGCAAAAAAGGAGCATTCATAACTTTAGCATAGAAAAAGGCAGTGCTGTTATCCCATAGTTAACTGGTTACTGCATAGCAACATTTATGTCCAAACTAATACAGCTCAATCAAAAAGAAGGCAGGTTAAAGGAAGTCAGCAGGGTCCTGTTGCCGCAACTGAGGGCAAAGGAGCACATCACAGAACAGCAAATGGCCCAGATGTTCCACTTTCTGGGTAGTTGGAGATTAAATTTACTGTGAAAGATGAGTGTCAGGACCTCTTGGAGATCCCATCACAATGGTTATGCAGTGATTGACTGGGCAGATGAAACTTCTGATGGGCAATTACCTAACGTTTGGAATCCTCCAAAAAATGTCACCAGTTTGAATTAGAGTCATAGACTTATTACCTGAATAACTAAGAAGGAAACATAAGAGGGGTTAAAATCTACTCTAATTCCTGGTTAAGTGTAAAATTGAAACCCAATCACTTACACTAACTCCTCCAATCAATTGCACTGACCCCTAATCACCTCACATTGATATCCTCATGACTACGGAAAATAAATGCCCAACCAGTCCCCTAGATCAGATGGCCTTTGTTCTAGTGTGTTGAAAGAAGTGGCTGTAGGGGTGCATTAGTTGTAATATTACAAAATTCCGTAGATTCTGAAAGGGTCCCAATAGATTGAAAAACTATAAATGTAATGTTACTATTCAGGAAAAAGAGAGACAGAAAGCAGGAAACTCAGTCTATCATTGACAACACTGTAAAATTCATTATTAAGGAAGTTGTGCAGATTGTTTAGAACCCCATAGTACAGTCAGGAAGAATCAACATGGCTTTGTGAAAGAGAAATCATGTTTGACAAATTCATTAGAGTTCTGAATTTGTAACGGTTGCCTGGAACCATGTTGTTTGCAAATAAAGACAGTTCCATCAAGACAACAGATGGAATATAATGCTGGGAAGTGTAAAATTATGCACTTTACCCATAATTGGAAAACAGAATATCTTTAAAAGTGTGAAAATTGTAAATTTTGATGTTCAGAGAGAGTTGGCTGTGCTCATACAAAGAACATAGATAGCATACAGCAAGTAATTTAAATGGAAACTGGCACATTGGTATTTATTGAACATTACACTACAGGAATAAAGAAGGTTTGCTGCAATTGTACAAGGCTTTACGGCAACCTTAACTGGCAAACTGTGTAGTTTTTGTCTCTATATTAAGGAATGGTATATCCCAGGAACAGAATTAGTGACCTCCAGTGCAGAAACTGAATACATTGGATCTATAGTCAATAGTCTCTATTGGGCACGTAGTCTCTGGAGTCCAGAAGACTGGGAGGTGATCTTATTCAAAAAAACAACATTCTGAAGGCACTTAATACATTAAATATTAAGAGATTGTTTCTGATGGTTGGGGAAATCTGAAACAAGGGGCCACAGTTTCAGGATAAAGGGCCAACCATTTTGGACTGAGGTGAGGAAAAATTACTTCACTCAAAGGGTTATGAATCTTTGGAACTATATATCCAAGAGGATTGTGGATGCTCCATTGTTAAATACATTTAGGGCTTGGATGGGCAGATATTTAATCTTTCAGGGAATTACAATATAGCAGGTGGAAAAGTAGATTGAGGACCATGATTATTCATGATCATATGATTGGTGGAGAACATATGAATGACTATTTGCTCTATTTCTGCTCCCATTCCTTGTGCTCTTCAGTTCCAAGTTTCTAATTTGGAGCAATTTCAAAATGCAAATGATTTTGGATGAAAATTATTTGTGGCAAAGTACATTTTGTGAACTTTTTTGTTTTATTAACATCAAGAAAATAAAAATGTACCATTTTTCACCTGAAAGCATTCTCAGTCTTTCTCTCTGGAATTATTCATTGACCATAACTGAATTGATGGTTGAGCATTCTTTTCTGAGACCTTTAACAAGACTGTTGTGAACCTGATTGAAGTTGGTTGGTAGCCTGGAAGGGCTGGTATCTCCAGACACCTTCCTTTTGGGTGAGATCTCACCCCCAATCAATAGAGGTCAACATATGATTCTATGACAACCCCTCCACCTCTCCTCAGCTTTGTCCTAACAGAGAATCATCATTTTTATCTTGATGAGCTTCCAAGGGTTCACATAGTTACCTGAACTTGAGTAAAATGATCCCATGTTCCTGGTTCTTGACTACAAGCAAGAAAGCAGGATTAAAATACCACAGTGACATTGTCAACGGGATGTGTCATGGTTATGTTAAAGGTGAATTGGTATGTAACGCCCCCAGTACTGTTAGCTTGAAACAGCTTGTGAACGTCTCCAGCAGCGAGGTAAATCTGTACACAGTACACCTGCTATGTTGGAGTTAATTCTCTGTTATTAATCATTTCCCACTCTTCTCAGAAAGGCAATGATTCATGTAGGGTTACAACCCTACTGCAGCTGACAGCCTGATGGCCCCAGCATGTCAGAATAATATTCCTCTGATGCGATTGTGGTCAGAAAGCCTCCACAATTTGTTGAGGTGGAGAGGACTGGCCCCCTTCGTTCCTCGGACTTTTGGGGGTAGGTGGGCGTAGTTGCGCGTAGTTGCTGATAAGTGATTCCACTGAATCTAAGTTGAATTTTGACCTTTCAAGAGAATGGATTACGCTTTCCAGTTTGGATTGGCTCCTGTGAGATCTCTAAAGTAAAAAGAAAAATTGCTTCAGTCCTTTTTGGCCTCAGGGGCACTCTGTTCCACCTTAAAAAGGCATGTAGCTTTTGAACAAGAATGACCACTTGCTGGCATTGGCAGATGGATGACTACGGAAACTTACCCATTCTGGGATTTGGGATGGGGTGCCTGGCCTTGGTCAATGGCGGGGTGGGGATTTCACTTGTGATAGTAATTCCTGGGGATGAATGTCGGCAGGCTATTTGGACCTGTGAGCATCACCAGTCCAGCAAATCCTTCCACAGGTGTGCTTCCCACCAGGGGCAGGGGTCACTGGATAGCGATCAGGTTCAGGAGCCCTGCAGGGTTTACTGCTCACTGCATGGCCTGGGAACATTGAGGTCAACTCTTCCATTCCCACACACCTGGCTGATATCATCCATCTCCTCTGCACTGAAGGTTGCAATTCAGACCTTCAGAGCTGCAATGAATTTACAGGAATGCAAAACAAGATCCCCAAACTCAAAAAGTCTCCAGCAAAGACAATTCATTACAGTGAAATGATCAGTGCTCTGTTACATTGCCACGTTAGGAGGAGGAGCACTTTGCTACTTGTCTGCAGACTCCATTGTTTGGACACTGACAGTGAAAGCTCCTTAAAGCGACTTTGCTTTCCTGAACAAAAGAACAGTTTGCCTTCTTTCTCATGGTGATGCCAGGTACAAGTGATTCATTAAAACGATTTGATACAGCAATAAGCAAATCGGAAAAATATGCGTTGAATAATTTTGGATGAATATGGTGCCCTTTTAAGATATGAAAAGGTGATATTGAACAGTAACTTCCAGGTTTACAGTTATATAAAAGATAACACAAGCCCAACATGAGGGCAGCATGGTGGCTCAGTGGTTAGCACTGCTGCATCATAGTGCCAGAGACCCAGGTTTGATTCCACCCTTGGGTGACTGCCTGTGTGAAGTTTACATGTTCTCCCCATGTCTGCATGGGTTTCCTCCCATAGGTCCAAAGATGTGCAGGTTAGATGGATTGGCCATGCTAAGTTGCCCATAGTGTCCAGGGACATGTAGGTTAGGTAGATTAGCCATGGGAAATGCAACGTTGCAGAGATGGGGTGGGTCGAGTTGGGATGCTCTTTGGAGGGTTGGTGTGAACTTGATGGGTCAAATGGCCTACTTCCACACTGTAGGGATTCTATATTTTTAAAAAAAATGAGTATTAATTGTGGCTCAGTTGGCAGCACTGGTGCATTTGAGTCAGAAGACTCTTGGTTAAAGTAAAAACACACAAGGTGACTAGTTCAAGACAGCACTGAGGAAATGCTCTGCTGATGGAGATGTTACCTTTTGAATGAAACTGAGGGACTCCACCTATCCATTCAATTGGACGTAAAATACTCCATTGCAGAAGTGCAGGGGAATCATCCTGGCTAATGGTTGTGCTATATTAGATGTTTTCAGTCCTGAAGAAGGGTCTTGAGATGTAAACTGTTTCTCTCTCCACAGATGCTGCCAGACCTGCAGAGTTTTGCCAACAATTTCTGTTTCTGTTTCGGATCTCCTGTATCCTCACTTCTTTGTTTTATTTTGGCTATTAATTATACATTAATTAACATCACAAAAACAGATTATTTGGTCATTATCACATTATTGTTTGTCCAAATGCTGCATGCAAATTGGCTGCCATCAGTGACTGAACTTCGATTGCACAGATATTTTGTTGGTTGTAAAGTACTTTGAGACATTCAGTGCTAATGAAAGGTGCTAGATAAATGCAAATCTAGGTGCATTGTGATGCAACGAGGACAGCCAGGTAGACCTCAGCATATGAGTTCCTTGACTGGGGCTGTTGATCTGGTCCAATCAGGGAGCCCTGGCTGACAAATAAGAACGGGAGTATCAGATATCCTGTTCACTGTGAGAGCTGGCTCTAAGGGAGCTGGATCAGTGCCAAGGACGCTCCATGTGTAAATAAAGGGTGACTTGGTGACAGGAACTGGCCTGTGTGGAGTTATTTCAGTGGCGACGAGAGAAAAGCATGCTCCTGAAGAAATTTGCTCATAGCAGTTATCTTTAAGTTGGGGTAAGCATTTCTGACATCATGCTGTTATTTGGGAAGCTTGACTCAATCAGTCCTGCTATCACAAATTGGGCCCAGTATGTGGAAAGAATGTGTTATTGTTTCCAGGCAAATGACATTGGGGCAGGTGAAAAGTTACAAGTAATTCCTGACAGCCTGTGGACCCTTTATTGGTTATTTACAGTTATATAAAAGATAACACAAGCCCAACATGAGGGCAGCATGTTTACAGCTTTATTGGTTATCAGGACCCTAACTTTCCCTGATACACCAGATATTAAAATCTTTCAGAAGTTGGCATATTTAGTTAAGGAATATTATGCCCCAAACCTCCTCTGATTCTGAGACACTATCGGCTTTACTCAGCAATTTGAGAACCAGGGGAATCCATATTGGGATTTTTGATGAGATAAAATGTCTGGCAGAGACATGTGACTTTGTCTTAACTCTTAATGAAATGCTGAGAGACCATTTGGTGTGTGGGATTAATGATGTAACCATGCAAAAGTGCCTACTAGCTGAAGCCCAGCTGGACTTCAGATACTACAACTGGCTTTATCATTGGAAAATACTGCAAGTGGGGCATATGAGTTACAGGGAATGCTGATGGAAGTGGGCACCATCGCCAGTCCAACTGAGCTTCGGGAACACTACCTGCATGAAGGCAATTGCATAGTCTCAGTCAGGACTTATCCTGAACAGAGGGGGTCTAGGTCAGCCCACAGCAAAACCTCAAAATTAAGGCAAGTCTTGGCCAAATGGTTAAAATTTTCATCAGGATCAGGGGCAGAAGCCATTGTAGTTACTATTAGTATGTGGACTCAAGACAGCAAATGGGTCCCACTAGACCGAAATTGAATAAGAGAACTCGTAGGCTGGTATCCAGGAGAGTGCACACCCTGGAATGTCCACCTTCATCAGGTTTGGAACAGTTAAATTGCTTAGCAACATTCAAATCAGAATCAATCAAAATAAACTTCTGGTTAAATGGTCACTTAGTTCTAATGGAGCATAATAACAGCGTGGCCACTCTGGACTCCAACCCTTAAGTTAGCGCAAGACCTTGGCTAGACTGAGAATCTATGCTGGGGAACTTTTATAGATTAACGGCATAGCTTCGGTTCCAGTCTCTCGTGATAAGCAGCTGATTCAATTTCCACTGAATGTAGTAAAAGGTTCGTGCCCAAGTTTGATGAGGTGAAATTGGTTGAGAAAGATTCACCTAGATTGGCTCAACATTTTTCAATTAGAAAATGGCTGCCTGAGTGAAGTGCTAATTAAATATCCGGAAGATTTTCAGAGGGTCTAGGAAACTATCAAAGGAGGCAAGGCCACCTTGCATGTTGACAAAGAGGCAATCCCATGATTCTGCAAGGCCCACCCAGTGTCATTTGCCTTATGGGCAAAAGTAGACACAGAAATCAGGAGGCTGGAAAGCAAAGGAATCATCAAACCAGTGCAGTTTGCAGAATGGGCAGCACCATTTGTACTGATTGTGAAGCCGGATGGATCGGTTTGCTTTTGTGGGAATTTTAAACAAATGGTAAACCTCTTTTCACAGCTGGATATATACCCAATTCCTCGCATAGAGGATTTCTATGCAAAGCTGGCAGGTTGTCCTTCATGAAGCTGGACATGAGCCGTGCGTACTTGCAATCGTGGTTAGTTGAGGATTCCCAGAAGTATGCTACGATCAATACTCATCTGGGGCATCATCAGTCTGTGCAATTTTTCAGCGGATGATGGAGAATATTTTACAAGGTCTGCCTGGGTTGCCATTTATCTAGATGATGTGCTAATAATAGGGAAGACTAATAAGGAGCACTTAGAGAACTTGGACATAGTCCTTAGACATATCTCCTAGGTGGGTGTTAGCCTTAGAAGGGAAAATGTGTGTTCCGGGCACCCCAAATGACTGACTTAGGCTACCGAGTTGACAAGACCAAGTACACCCATTGGAAGGTAGAGTGAGGGCGATCCCATGTCTGTACCAGAGCTTAATCTTTCCTTGGGCTTGATGAACTATTATGGAAAGTTCATACATATCCTGGCCTCCATCCTGGAACCTTGGCATCAACTCCTAAAAAAGGTTCAACCTTGGAAATGGTGGCGTAGCCAAACCATAATTTTCAGGGAAGCTATCATCCTATGATCCCTAGTGAGATATGGTATTGACGTGTGATGCCTCCTCATATAACATTGGAGTCGTATTAGCTCATAGGTGGCCCAATGGAGAGGAACACCCAATAGTGTATGCATCCAGGGCTTTGGTTAATGCAGAGCAGAAATACACCCAAGTAGAGAAGGAAGGTTTAGTGATCATATTTGGAATCACGAATTTCGACCAATTCCTTTATGGATGTAAATTTCTAGTAATAATGTATTACAAATGCCTGCTAGATCTAGTTAAGAGGACAAAGCAATGTCGCCCATAGCTTCAGACTGAATTCAGCAATAGGCTCTAATACTAAGTGTGTACAATTACAAACTGGAATACCATCTGAGAGGCCAAGTAGCGAATGTGGATGCATTGAGCTGCCTTCCACTGGCAGATACACCACTGGGGGTACAGCCACTGGAGGAGTCGGTAATGGTTTAAATTTTCTGGGCACACTTCCAGTCACAGCTGACAATGTCAGACTTTGGACGCAGAAAGATCTGGTCATGGACAAACTGAAACAGCTGGTGTTGATGGGGGAAACCAAAGGGATGTCACAACCAGAATTGAAATCTTTTTGGTCCCAGAGAGACCTGATCACAGTCGAGGATGGCACAGGATCATGGGGAGCAAGAGCGATTGTTCTGAGCAAAGATCATCGCCATATGCTGGTTGAACCCCATGGGCGTCATCTATGGGTTTCCAAAATGAAGACGCTAGTGAGAATGTTATGTCTGGTGGCCAGGATTGGATGCAGACACAGCTGCATTGGTGGGGCAGTGCCCAGAGTGCCAGCAAGGACAAATATTATTGCCAGTATCTCCCCCACCATTCGCAGGAATGGCCGGTTAAACCCTTCACTTTGTTACATGTTGACTGTGCAGGTCCTTTCATGGGCTCACTGTTTTTAGTTATTGTGGAAGCCTGTTTAAAGTGGTTGGACATGCATAGAGGACAACGATAGAAAAACTGCGCACATCTTTTGCAGTACATGGACTCCTGGAAGTGTTGATCTCATATAATGGGCCATCATCTACCAGCAGGGAATTTGAGTATTGCCTAAAGCTGAATGGTATCCAACATTTAAGGGCAGTTTCATACCATCCATCATCCAATGGTCTGGCAGAAAGAGCAGTCCAAACTTTGCAGGCAGCCTTAAAGAAACAGCCTACAGCTTCACAAGATACCAAACTGTCCTGGTTCCTATTTGATTATTGGAGCTGCTAATGAGGAGAAGACTCCGTACCAGGTTAGATCTAATCTTCCCGGACCTAGGTGAAATGGTATCAGGAACGCCAATGCTGCACTCCAGACTCTGCTAAGCAAGAGACACAGTTTATTTTAGGGAATGAATTTTGATGTAGGAACCACAGGAGTCGTCCTGCATGGGTGAGAGACATGGTCAGTGCGAGGTCAGGTCCAGTGACGCGCAAAGTTCAGGTAGGTGTGACAGTCCTGAACAAGCATGTGGACCTATGAAAGCTGCAATCTCGCAAACTGTGTGGGAGCAAAGCATGCCCGGCTCTTCCAACAGCCTGTCCAATTGTTCATGAACCCGTGGGTTCTCCTTCTCCATCTACCTCGGAATCTGAGATGTCACAACCCAGCATCGCCATCTGGACACCTTTGCTGCCTGAGGAGAAGAAAGAAATTCTTCCCAGATGCTTCGGACAAGAGATGATCTACTGTAAGTTACATGCCACCCTAATGAGAGGCAGAGTTGGAGGAACATAAATTTATAACTCAAAGCTAGATAAGTAAATAAGGAGAAAGGAAGAGATAGGTATGGAGATACGATGAGATCAACTAAGGTGGGAAGAGATTCATGTAGAATACAAACATCTGCACAGAAATGCTGGAGTGAAAGGCATTTTCAATGGTATAAATTCAATGCCGTTTTAAGTATTCAGCAGCTTTTGTAGGATTGTTGCATCTGAGCATCTTCTTGTATTAATGGAAACCTTAGTCTGTTTTGAGGGCTGGGTATCAATATCATTTGGCTACTGAATCATCTGCAGAATGAAATATCCTAACATACCAAAAAAACAAAATATGCACATGGACAACTAAGGCAGCATCTTCGGGATAATCTTTCACGTTGTTGACCTTTTGTCAAAAATAGACGAAAAGCATTGGAAAAAACAAAGGATGCAAGTGTTATCTTTATTTTAGGATGTTACACCTCAAGGATAAGACTGACATTAAATGAGCTGTGATTGCATATGTTTTCTATGAACTTGCACTTTTAAGTTTTGAAATGTTATGAGTTTATTAAGTGTTATTTAATAGTTTATTACTTGAAAGTAAAAACATTAGTTTTTTTTAACATATTAATGACAGTAGGCAAAAAAAAACAATAATTCAAATACCACCAAGGCAAACTATGAAACTGAATTTGATGTATTTGATAATTTGCATCAGAAATGACAACAAAAGCTGTTGGTTAGTAGAAAAATCCAATTTGGTCATTATTGTCTTACAGGGAAGAGGACCTGCCACCAATTTGATTTAGCCTACGTTTGATTCTGATCTTAGATTATGTGGTTGATTTTTAATGTCCTAAAGGAAAACACTGAAAGTGAATAGTGACATTGGAATAGCAATTGATTAATTGAAGCCTTATGTGTAATTAAATTATGACTATGGAACAAAGGTGCATAGGTACAAAGTTGTAAAAGGTAAGCTTGTGATTAATTTTAGGTAGTGTTTCTTTCTGTTAAGTTTATTGTAGGTGGAACAGTCTTTTAGGAAAGGTTTTGAGATAAAACTTTGTTAGCAATGAAGGAAGGTCGATTTTGAAATGGGGAACTTCTATGTTTCTGTGCCCAGATGATAGATGGTCTCTTTACTGTATACTTAGCAGTGCAATCTCTGTTAACTGAATTTTGAATGTATGCAAATATTCTTCTCAGATTAAACCAAATAGTCGTCATCCTTTTAACTTTTCCCAATATCTTCCAAATCTTAGTGTAACTACTGTCGCTGACTGTCTCTATCCAAACACTAGTTTTTTTTTAACTTTATATCTATTTACCAAGAGCAGCGTGGCAATAAAGGTTTGTTTCAATTATACCACAAAGCCTCACTTTAAAATTTTGAATGGTAAACTATCCTCAACCTATTATTGATGTGAGTATGGAATGGAGCTTCTGAGAGCTGCTTTGGAACTCAATAACAACAACTCAAATGTCATGCTTTTAAAATAGTAAAATGTCCCAAGGGATCACACAGGAGTATTTTAACCAAAACCTGACACTGAGCCATGTATGGGGATAGGTAACTATAAAACTTTTTCGAAGTGATTAGACATCTTCAGAGTGAGCAGAGAGATTGAGGCAGAGAGCTTTAGGAAGGGAATTTCCAAGCTTAGGGACTCGATGGTTGGAGGCAAGATTGCCAATGATGACACAAAGGCAGTTAGGGATAAACAATGCAGAACTGGAGAAACACAGATTCCTCAGAGTATTGAAGGCCTGGAGAAGATTATATCTCCAGGGAATGATGGAGGGATTGGAACACAGGATGAGAATTTTTAAGTTGAGGCAGGGCTAGATCAGGAGTCAGTGCATGTAAGCACAGGGGGCTGATGGGGTCTTCAAAAAATGCTTTGAAATTCCTTTGACCAGCTGTTTTACTGAACCACACAGTAACTATTGTCATTAAATGATGTGGAATTTTTGACAAATAGGATGATTGCAATTCTTGTTTCATCAGTCATCCAATGAACTGAAATAGGACTCCATTCATGTGTAACCAGCTCTGCTGTCACTTTTTTTAGTTCTCTCGTTGGAAGTGGGCACCGCTGTCTGGCTGGACATTTCTTGCCCATCCCTAGTTGCCCTTGAGAAGGTGGTGGTGAGCTGCCTTCTCAAATCACTGCAGTCCACCTGCTGTGGGTTGACCCATAATGCCATTAGGGAGGGAATTCCAGGATTTTGACCCAGCGACAGTGAAGGAATAGCGACATATTTCCAAGTCAGGATGGTGAGTGGCTTGGAGGGGAACTTGCTGGTGCTGATATTCCCAGGTATCTGCTGCCCTTGTTCTTCTAGATGGAAGTGATCATGGGTTTGGAAGGTCTGAGGAAGTTTGGTGAATTTCTGCAGTGCATCTTGTAGATGCTGCTACCGAGTGTCAATAGTGGAGGAAATGCATGCTTGTGGATGTGGTGCCAATCAAGTGGATTGCTTTGTCATGGATGGTGTCAAGCTTCTTGAGTGTTGTTGAAACTGTAGCCATCCAAACAAGTGGGGAGTATTCCATCCCACTCCTGACTTGTGCCTTGTAGATGATGGACAGGCTTTGGGGAGTCAGGAGATGAGGTACTTGCTGCAGTATTCCTAGTCTCTGACCTGCTCTTATAGCCACTCTGTTTATGTGGTGATTCCAGTCAGTTTCATCAATGGTAAAGCCAAGGATGTTGGTAGTGGGAGATTGAGTGATGATAACACCATTGAATGTCAAAGGGAAGTGGTTAGATTGTCTCTTATTGGAGATGGTAATTTCCTAGCATTTGTGTGGGGTGAATGTTACTTGTTATTTGTGTGAATCATTTTGTTCCTTCACTTTCAGGTTTTAAGGAGACAGCCTTCCTGTTCGCTATCTCTTCAGCTGGACTTACACATTCCTTGGCCAAGGCTTGTAGCTCAGGCCGCATGGAGCGCTGTACCTGTGATGAGTCCCCGGACCTGGAGAACCGAGAAGCATGGCAGTGGGGTGGCTGTGGGGACAATCTCAAGTACAGCATTAAATTTATCAAGCACTTCCTGGGACAGAGGAAAGCCAGCAAGGACCTGAGGGCCAGGGTTGATATGCACAATACCAATGTGGGCATCAAGGTGAGGCATTCCTCCTGTCTGTGGGAGTCTGTTTGAGACTGCTGTCCCCTTATTAGCTATGATGTTAGAAGTGCATTACTTTCTGGTCAGGAAAAATTGCCAGTCTTTATAATCATATATATTCCCAGAATCTTACCTCCTTTCTGGAAAGTTGGGTCCAATGTTAAGTTTAATAAGTTATTAAAATGTGAATGGTAAAATGTATACTTTACATTTTAGTGGACATTAGTTGTGGAGCATCTGCAAAAAGTATAAAACTTGCTGTGCATCTGCTGTTATTCTGCCTCCTTGTGTGATCTCACTATTTTTGTACCACTTGCCTCACTCCAATGTGGGCCAATTTACAATGGCATTACTTATGCACTTACATTTGTCATGTGATCCTTCAAGAGACTATGTAACAGGACATAGGAATGTACAACACAGGAAATGACTTTTTTATCCCTCTGGTCTACCTTAATGCCTTATCATTTTCCTCCTTCGCTACAATTTTTCTTTCTTTATTCGCACACGGGAGGTGGGCATTACTGATAAGGCCAGCATTTATTACCCATCCTTAATTGCCAATCAATGTCTTTTGATTGAATTAAATACTCCACTGCTACAAAATTTCTGACCAATTTGCTCTATTTATTGCTGTCAATGTAAAGACTGTCAACTCCCCTCTTCTGAACTTGCTCTTTTCCTAATTTTCCATTCTTAATTACATTCAAAACACAATTTTAATTTCTGGTATTTGTGATAGTGTGAAACCCATCACCCTAAGCACTGATTTGAGGCACAGGACTTCTTCACCTCCCTCCCTCTGTTTTCAAAATTTATTCTTTCACAGGACAACGTCCATGGCTAGACCATGATTTATTGTCCCTATTTAATTGCCCTTGAGAAAGCTGCTTTCTTGAGCCACTACAATCCATGTGGTTTAGGTACACCTACAGTACTGTTAGAAAATGAGTTCCAGGATCTTGACTTTGCGATACTGAAGAAGTAGCAATATATTTCCAAGTCAGGAAGATGTGTGGCTTGAAGGGGAACTTAGAGGTGTTGGGGGATGTTCCTGTGTGTCTGTACTCTTGTCCTTCTAGATGGAAGTGTTTGCGAGTTTGGAAGGTGCTATTGAAGGAGTTATGGTGAATTGCTGCAGTGCCTCTTGTGGATGATGCATACTGTTGTCACTGTGTGTCAGTGGTGGTGCATGTTGAAGGTGGTGGATGGGGGTGTCAATGAAACAGGCTGATTTAACTGTGCTTGTTAAAGACAGATTTTACAAATTTACTGGTGTACAGCTTTGAAAGTGTATGGATTGCATTGAGGAGATGGCCATTTATGTTGTTCTGTTGAAATGAATGAATGGAACAATGTTGTGATCCTGCTGACCTCTGTGATTGAATTCCTGATCAGTGTTCCTGGGATCCGAAATGCGTATCATTTCTATCTTGAGACAGGCTACACTTTAAGGATGAAACAAAGTATAGCTTACAAACAAAATATCTGATCAACTTTTTGAACCTGAGGAATTGCTGCTGTATGAGAGACAATGCTTTGGGAAATTATGTTCCTGCCCTTCTTTAAAGCTGTCTATGCACTCAAAATTCCTGGGCTCAGCTTGCTTTTCCCTCCAAGCTGAGATGAGGAATTCATTTGGAGGGGAATTACAAGTGTGAGCATGCACAAGCCTCCTTAATGCTATGGGTCTTAACTTTACTTGACACACCATATTAAAAAGCAAAAGTATTGAAAACAAAATGTCAGTAAATCACGCTGAATTCCTAGGGTCCTGGCTTGATATTTCTTGCAGGTTGAATTATTTGTGATTGACAAGCACAACATTCCAAGAAAGCTATTGTTTCATCAGTCACTATAACATCACAGTCAATCTAAGCCTCTACAATTTACAACCAGTCTTGTTTTACAAAATAAAATGACAAACACCCAGTTGTTCTAACAGTTGAAGGTTATCAATACTAGCTAGCAAATCTCTTACTAGACAAAGTAATAGTGTGCTATGTTAGTCCTTCAAATTAATGTGATTATTAAATTTCCAGCCATAGAACTTTTATATTTGAAAATTTTAAATGTTTGTATGCTAATAGTATCTTCTAGTTTAAGCTCTTTGTACTTTAATTGCAGCTACCAGGTACCCAAGTACTAATATAGTAGGAGGCTGAGAGCAGAGGTTAGCAGGTTACCTGTCAGTCAGATAAGGAACATTGCCTGAAGACTATTTACTGAATGATTGCAAAGAACTGCAAATAAGGAATTAGTCAGGACAAAGCATGTTTATGCAAAGAGAGTAAAGCATTGCAATGCTTTTAGGAAACTAGAGATGGTCACTTAGGGATTTGAAGGTCTTCTAATCCACCATTGACTGGGATAAGCTTTGCATACTGACTTATCAAAGCTATACCTGTTCAAAGTGGGTTAAGCCAAAACTAAGAGTAAAACTTCTGGAATCTCATGTAAATTACAACTTGCAATCTGGACTGTATCACCTTGTTGCCTTCCATTTAAAGAGTTACAAACACTCTCTGTCCAAGTAATGCAGAAAGGTATGAGATACATACATGTAAACATTCAAAGAGCTTAATTTCCAGATGTGCGGCATTTTTAAAGTTGCATTATTAAATTATTCGTAGGTATTCATTTTGTGCTTAACAGACTGAAGTATATTAATGTTGAAATGGAAGATTTTTGACTCCTACTGTCAGCACCATGATCTTTGGGATCAGGTAAAGCACAGTATGTGTAGGGTAGATCATTATGTACACTGCTGTAAGTGTACACCATATACAAAAAGATTCTACTACTTCACTGTATATTTTTAACAATGATTATGAGAGGACATGTATTAATCTGATTCCAAATTTAATATGTTAGTTCAAATTATGAGTAATTTTGCAGTATTTTGGCTTGAACTGGGTTGGCAGTACCCTGGATTAATTTGGTTGATGATTGTTACAGACAGGAGTGAGAGTAATTTCAGCTCTCCATGTGGCTTGTTTCAAACAAGGGCCCCAAGGTTAAAGCACAAGAAAGTGGCTGCATCAACTGAGGCAAACAGCTACAGGGTTTAGCCCTATTGAATTTGCATTCTCTGCAGAATCAACGTTTGGTGTTGTAATTAACCACGTTAAAAAGGGAAAGTTGCCTCGAAAATAAAAGGAGGTCACACTTGCTTTCTTTCAGCTCAACCTGTCCATTGTGTGCTCAGGTTATACCAACGTGCTTAGTTTCGTTGATCAACCTATATTTGCACTTAATCATGGGAAATAGATTGAAAGGACAAATAATCACTTAGATGAGAGACACTCCCTGATTTTCATCTTGAAAGCAAGATCTAATTAAATGGAAATGTTCCAATCAATGTTTTATTAAAATTCAAACAAAATTAAACCCGAGATTATTTGTCTAACTGATTAATGATCTGCATGATCTGGAAAGACAGTATAAAGGTCAAGAAGATCATTTCAAATTCACGCAATGATGTGGAATGAACAATTGTGAAGCAACAGCCCACCTTCGATGATGTTTATCTCCATTAATAGGGAGAATTGTAAAACCGGCTGCCAATTTGCTATCACGTCTTCAACATCATTACTAAAACATGACCTCCATGATGTATACATTTCTGAGTTGCTGTTTTACAAGAAGACTAATTGTCGTGTTGTCATGATGTTGTATTGCATTCTCAAATGAACAGAGAATGGAATTAAGGAAAAGCGTGTGACCAAGTGAGCTTACTCCTTCAAACAGCGTGTGTACAGTCTGTACTGCCGTGCGCTCACCTAATTTAATCTGAGGGAGGAGAAAAATTTCAATTAGCAATTCCAAAGACGGGAATTTGCTCCCAAAGAAAATTCAATGATATTCCATGCTACGAATCTGACAGAATTCAAGCCGACTCTGTTTGAATTCACATGGCAGCATGTGAAATGTGGAAATAAGTTTCCATTTGCAAAGGTGGCTACAGTTTTTGATTTTATATAGTTAATCAGTCAGAATGCAGTGTGGCTATTTTCAGAAGAATCGTGATTCATTTACTCCAATGCAGTGTCAGTAGAATATTTTTCACTTCATTCACAGGAAGGGCACTGTTTGAGAGGCCAGTACTGTTGCCCAACTCTTACTGAACTGCTTGTTAAGCTAGTACAGAGGACAGCTAACAGTGAACCACATTGCTATGGGTTTGGAGACACATAAAGGTCAGACTGGGCAAGGACAATATATTTTCTGTACCTAAGGGCCATTTGTGAACCAGACGGTTTTGTTTTAAAGCAACAGTGGTTGAATGGTCTCTATTACAGGTACTAACCTTTTCTTCTGCATTTATATATTAATACAATTAGATGTGGAGATGCCAGTGTGGACTGGGGTGGACAAAGTCAGAAGTCACATGACACCAGGTTATAGTCCAACAGGTTTATTTGAAATCACAAGCTTTCGGAGCATAGTCCCTTCGTCAGGTGATATAAACATAAATATGATTAGAGATCTCGGCTACTGTTATGGGACTTAACCTCCTGATCATTCATTGAAGTTTCTGGATTATGAGTTCAATAACATAACCATGATGCTATTGATTCTTTAATTCTAAAGCTGCGTGGAGAAAGTTACATGCTCTGAAGATCTTCACACAAATAAGCACAGAGAACAGAACAGAATAGGGTTCTCTTGGCTGGTATGTACATTAGTGTTATATATTTGTCTACTCATTGCATTTTTCCATCTTTCAGGCTGTGAAAAGTGGTTTGAAGACCACATGTAAATGCCATGGTGTCTCTGGGTCCTGTGCAGTTAGAACATGCTGGAAGCAACTCGCATCCTTCCATGAAACAGGAAAGCTTCTCAAGCTCAAATATGAAACTGCAGTTAGAGTTCACAGCATCACTAATGATGCCACAGGAGAAACTGAGCTCATCAGCCCCAAAAAGCACAGTTACACCATAAAGAACCACATCCCAAGGACTACAGATCTCGTTTACATCGAGGAGTCCCCGAGTTTCTGTCGACCGAGTAAATACTCTCCAGGGACTGCGGGCAGGGTCTGCTCGAAGGAGACAAACTGTGAAAGTATGTGCTGTGGCCAGGGTTATAACACCCAGAGTCTCCTGGTGCATAGACCCTGCCACTGTCAGGTGCAGTGGTGCTGCTATGTGGAGTGCCAGCAATGTTCTCAAAGAGAAGAGATTTACACTTGCAAACACTAACAATAAGAAATTAAGACAATGTGGCAAAGACAGCGAAGAAGAGGACGAGAAAATACAATCATGACTCCTGCCTTGTCGTCTCTTGTAATGATGAGACAAACTTATATAAACCCAGGAAAGAGACATGTGAAAGGTTAGAGCTAAGTTTCATTGACCCCATTATTGAAAATACAAGCATTTGGAATTTAAAGAACCTTATTTCAGAAGATTTTTACACAGGTCTCTTCATTCAGGAAATTCAGATCTATCCAACTGTTAGAACAGTCCAAAGTGTGTGCTGAGATTTCACATTGACTGTTACAGTTGGCCAAATTGATAGAAGCCACACAAGATGGTTTTAGAATGCTCTCCTTCATTTCATTTCAGTTAAAGAGTGACCAGTAAATAAATAATGACCCACAAAGGTATTTTGACTGATTAAACATGTTCTCTTTGAAATTGTGGGTGCAGTGCTGGGGAACAGGTGAAACTACTTGTTATCCTTGGGCCAATTCTATAAGGAGTGCAAACAAAACCTCCTATGATACAGGGTGGGAAAGGGACTGCAACTTCCTCTGCCCATCATTGTTCAAAGGAGCCTTCACCTTGTAGTCAGATTGATGGAGGTTGTTGTTTAACCTGTGCTCAAGTTTTGAACCAACATACCCCCAGGACAGCATTAACCTTTATCTGGGTTTGTCCCTGTGTTCCTTCTGCTGTTCTGCCACTCAGTCATCTGCATAGCGTGCTGTTATTGAAATACAGGCACAATGAGTAATGTTCGCTGAAGCTACAAATTCCTGGCTAGTGATCACAACGTCCCGAGGGTGAAATGACTGCGTATTGACAGACTCTCACAAGTCTTTCAAAAATAATCAATAGTTAACAAAATGTAGAACAAGGTAATATAACTTTTAGCAAAAGAAAATGCAAATCTTAAAAATCAAACCTGCCTATAAATCTTGCTTAATCTAAATCCTGTTCTCATGCTGTGGTGTGTGAATGGCTAGTTCTGTTCCCAGAACAGGGACATCAAGCCCAAATTTTGTGGTGAGTTGGGAAGTGTCTGCTTTTACCTTTGACCTTAAGGAAATCTGCCCACAAGGACCTAGTGATTTCTGTGATGTGGATTTCACATTTCCAGGCATTCATTTTTTTTGATTCTGGCATCAACTCTAGAAGATCTTTTGCGTTTAGTAATAGTGAGTATCATCAAGCAGGCTAAGTGGCCTATAATACTAAACTTTTCTCACAGACAGCAAAACAGGAAGTAAAATGCACTGAGTTTTCAATACTTCTTAACCATTTTACAGAGAATGAAATAAAAATTGATACATACACATGGGATTAAGCTAGAAACTGAAATACTGTAAATAAACTTTAAAACAAAAATTATCTTTAGTTACCGTTAAAACTTGCGGAACTTTTACCATAATGGAGAAATTTTACATGCTACAAGTGAGATTTGTTTTTCAGGATCAGAGAGGTTGCTTATAAATAATTATGATCTAGGACGGAGATGAGGAGACATTTCTTCACCCAAAGAGTGGTGAGCCTGTGGAATTCATTACCGCAGGAAGTAATTGATGCCAAAACATTGAATAGATATAGCACTTGGGGTGAATGGGATCAAGGTTTGTGGGGAGAAAGTAGGATTAGGCTATTGAGTTGGACGATCAACCACGATTGTGAAGAATGGCGATACAGGCTTGAAGGGCTGAATGGCCTCCTCCTGCTCCTATCTTCTATGTTTGTATGATTTTGCATGTTGTTAAAAAAGCACAATTACGTCTCATTCAACAAAGCATAGTATATTTGAAGGGTTTTAAAGTGAGATTAACTTGTTAAAACTGGAAGTTCATGTAAATTCAAATAACTTCTAAAGATTTCCTTCCTCAGGATTTCAATAGTGCATCCTGAGATGGAAAAGGGAATCTCTGCAGCAATGTCTGGATTTCTGCATTGAACCTCTGCATGTCCAGATGCTGGAACCTGCTGTCATTCTTACAGTTTCAATGACAGTAAATGTTGACAGTTTCATTATCATCACTAAAACTACAACATTTGGGAAATTGTCTCAAACACAGAAGATTAGGAATGACCTAGCAAACACAACGAAACTAGCCTTTACTTGATCACAACTATACCAGTTACCTTCTCACATTATTTCTCAATCCCACTATCTTAAAATGACATCTATTATGTCCTTCACCGCACATGTGACAGCACAGTGGCTCAGTGGTTAGCACTGCTGCCACAAGGCCAGACCCGGGGGTTTGATTCCAGCTCCAGGCAACTGTTGTGTGGAGTTTGCACATTCTCCCCGTGTCTGCGTGGGTTTCCTCTGGGTGCTGTGGTTTTCCCCCATAGTCCAAAGATGTGCAGGTTAAGTGGATTGGCCATGCTAAATTGCCCATAGTGTCTAGGGATGTGCAGGTTAGGTGGATTAGTCATGAGAAATGCAGGGTTATGGAATAGAATAGGATGGCAGTTCTGGGTGTGGTGCTTTACAGAGGTTCGGTGTGGACTCGATGAGCTGAATGGCCTGCTTCCACACTATAGGGATTCTATGTGTGTTGACGATTGGGGGAAAATATTTTGCTTGAATTTCCTATTAACCTGCTCATTTTTACACTTGTATTCAAGCAAATCAGTACAATGAGCATAGCATATGTAGCTACTTTACAAATTCTTTCCTTACTTTTAAAAATGTTTTCTTTTTGTCTAAGAAACCAAGATCAACATTGTGAATATTTCTTTTTCACTTAATCATACTCACTGAAAATGGAAAGTGTATTCACGTGCAGCCTACTTCAGATTCAGGTGCTGCCAGGAGTCCTCCTGTATCATGACCATCAAAGATATAACCGAAAGCTGACAAAAGTAGTGATGAGAGCCTGGAAAGGAGAGATACTAGCCTTTTTAAAAATTAAGATATATTATTTAAACTATGGTAATTGGTGCATGTCTATAATGTAAATATTGATGTTTATTTTACAAGTTTTTACAGACTATTGTAAGAAGCTTAAAGTTTATTTTTTAATCTAAACTGGAATAGATGTGTTTCTACTAACAGACCTAGCTTAGGAAATAACTTTGCCCCTGAATACTAATGGTAACGTTGAAAAAAAAAATCTGCATCAAAGTATGTTTTTACACAAGTCTGTATTTGGTATGCAGTGGAGATACATAAAACGTGAAAAATAATTCACAAGGACTTCTTCACATATTGGCCTAGTGACAAGTGCAGTATTAGTGTATTCTGCACATTCATATTGCGTGTTTGATTCTGTTGCCAAGCATTTTAAGATGCATTTTCATCTGCTGCAGGAAGAAAAGTGTAGATATCTCCTTTGCCAGGTTCGAAGTGGGGTTCCGACCCAAAATGTCAGCTTTCCTGCTCCTCTGATGCTGCCTGGCCTGCTGTGTTCCTCCAGCTCCACACTGTGTTATCTCTGACTCCAGCATCTGCAGTTCTTACAATTTCGAAGTGGGTCTGTTGGGATTGTATACTTCCTTCAGTTATTCTTAAGTGTATCACAGGCACTGAGAAAAGTTACTGCAGGGGCAGTAAGATGACTCAGTGGTTAGTACTGCTGTCTCGCAGCACTAGGGACCCAGTTTCAATTCCACCCTCAGATAACTGTCCATGTGAAGTTTGCACATCCTTCCCATGTCTGCATGAGTTTTCCTCCAGATGCCTCCTACAGTATAAAACTGTGTAGATTAGGTGTCTTGGCCACGCTAAATTGCCTCATAGCATCCAGGATAGGTGGATTAGCCATGGGAAACATAGGGTTACAGGGATGTAGTGGGTCTGAGTGGGTTGCTGTTCAGAGGGCCAGTGTGGATTCAATGAGCCAAATAGCCTGCACCCACACTGTAGGGATTCCATGATTTTTTCAAAGTGCCTGTGATCTACTGAAGAATAACTGAGGGAAGTATACCACCCAACAGACCCACTTCGAACCTGGCAAAGGAGATATCTACACTTTTCTCATCAAAGCTGGATAGCAGTGCTCTGTGTTGAATTTTCTCTGCATGCTGCTTTTTTGTTTTTAGCTTCCTGGCTAATAAATTTGTGTAAAATCCTTTCACCATGAACCCACAGTGACAGTTGTGAATACCATCTTCCAAACCTGTAGCCTCTAACACCAAGAAGGATAAAGGCAGCAGATGCATAGGAACACTGCCACTTGCAATGTCCCTCCAAGCCATAGACCATCCTAACTTGGTAGTATATCACCATGCCTTCACTGTCATTGGGTTCAAATCATGGAACTCCCTCCCTAACAGCACCAAAGGTGACCCTTCACCCCGAAGACTGTAGCTGCCCAAGAAGGCATTCACCAACACCTTCACAAGCTTTCAGAGTGCTGCTGCTTTGTCTGGTAAAGTCACTTCATCTGACAAAGGAGCAGCACTCCAAAAGCTTGTGAATTCAAATAAACCTGTTGGACTATAATCTGGTGTTAACTTCTGACCCTGTCCACTCCAGTCCAACACCAGTACCTCCACATCCTCTCCAGGGCAATCAAGGATGGACAATAAGTGATGACTTAGTGCTCACATCCTATGAATTCATTAAAAAAACTATTTGTAATAAATTATATTTTTGAAATAAATTGGGTATACCTACTACAATAACAAGTGCACTTGTATAGTGCCTTTACACTGTTACAATGTTCTTGGACTATGTTGCAATGATGCAAATAGGAGTCAGTTGCAAACATGTCAACAGTGTGCTTAAAGCAGTGTAGATCGGAAAATCAGCCCCGATGCTTCAAAAATAGGTTGATTTATCCCCCATTGAAATAAACAGTAAATGGAATATGGAAGGTCATGATGCCTCCCTGGCAGTGTGTCATGCCAAGCATGCTATTGTAAAATGAGAGATTCCATGCAGTAAAATAAGGAGCACAAAGCCAGGCAGTGTGATGTTGCAGTTAACTTGTTGTTGGAACTCCATGACCAAAGGCTTATGAAATAGAAAACACTTCATGATGAAGCTTGTTTATGTATCCCAATGCAATTGTAAATTTGTGAGAAGAAGTCTCATAGAATATTGTGACCTGTTTGATATACTTCATTGATGCAAAAAAAAAGTTCCATTAAAGATTCTGGGGCAGAACCCATTGCTTTATTAATTTATCTGTTGATGCTCTAAGGGAAAATAAAATTATTTTTCTACCTCATGTGTACAGCTTGTAGGTAAATAAAATCTTAAAATGTATTTAAGTTATTTATCATCTTTATATAACAGAAAGAGAAAATCCTTTTGGATCATTTTGGGCAGTGGCAGCACATTTTTCATGTTTGTGTTCAATGTGTGTTTCTTCTGCTTTTTCTATATTGTTATTTATACCTTATTTCCTGATGGTTGAAAAGCAGGTTTCATACAATTATAGAACAAGTTGCACTAATGTTTCTCAGCTTTCTGGTGGTATTGATATCAATAAAATGGTGTTTGATGATGACTTTGGAAGATGTTTGTTTTATTGTCTCTTAACTCTCAGCATACATTTAATCTTGTAACTGAATTAAGGGATTGATGGGCAGTTTCTTGAAATATTAAGATAAATTGTGGGATCAATATTTTTTATGTGATTAACATGATAAAAGAAATAGATTTCATTTACGTGGTATCTTTCATGACCTCAGGACATCCAAATTGCTTTATAGCCAATGAAATATTTTATAGAGTGAGTCTAGTTGCTGTTGTATTTTAGGAAACGTGACAGTCAATTTGTGCACCACAAACTCTCACAAACGTCAATGAAAAATTGAATTGAATTAGTTTTATTGTCACATGTACTCACATGAGTCCGGTGAAAAGTTTACAAGTCACCACTTATGGTGCCATCTTAGGTACAAATGTACCTAGGTGCAGATTCTTGAGTACAAATTCTTAGGAAAAACAAATGCAAAAATAGAGAAATGAAAAGTCCAACATTACAGAAAGTAAGTCAAAAGTACAAAATCATAGTAATAAATCAGAAAAATAGAGAAATGTGAAGTTCAGAATAACAACCCTTCCATGATAATATGACTGAAAAAACAACATATAAGCACATTTTAAAAGGAGAGAATTTAAGACAATTTAAGTCCACTTAGTCATTTATCTAAATAGTGTATAAAAACCAAAAGAACTGAGGATGCTGTAAATCAGGAACAAAAACAAAGTTGCTAGAAAAGCTCAGCAGGTCTGGCAGCATCTGTGAAGGAGAAAACAGAGTTAACGTTTCAGGTCCGGTGACCCTTCCTCAGAACTGATGGTGGCTGGGAAAACGTCAGTTTATATGCAGAAAATAAGGAGGTGGGTGGGGTGGGGAGTAAATGATAGGATAGAGCCCAAAGAGAGAGAAAAACTCCACTCCATTCTCTCAGTTCTTCCGTCTCCATCGCATATGTTCAGATGAGGCCAACTTCAACAAGGGAGCCTCCAAAATGTCCACCTTCTTCCTCAACCGAGGATTCCCAGGCACCATTGTCGACAGGGCCCTCAACCAGGTCCGACCCATCTCCTGCACTTCCGCCCTAACCCCTTCTCTTCCCTCCCGCAACAGCAGTAGGGTTACCCTTATCCTCATCTACCATCCCACCAGCATCCACATCCAGAAGATCATCAGACGCTATTTCCGCCACCTCCAGCAAGATGCCACCACCAAACACATATTCCCCTCCTCTCCCTTGTCTGCCTTCTGCAGGGACCATTCCCTCTGGGACACCCTGGTCCACACTTCCATCACCCCCAACACCTCCCCACAGCCCTACGGCTCCTTCCCCTGTAACCGGCGAAGGTGTAACACCTGCCCATTTACCTCCTCCCTCCCCAGAATCCAAGGGCCCAAACATATCTTCCAGGTGAAGCAACACTTCACCTGCACTTCCAAGAATCTAGTCTACTGCATTCGCTGCTCACAATGTAGTCTCCTCTACACTGGGGAAACAAAGCGTAGACTTGGCGACTGCTTCGCAGAACATCTACATTCTGCTCGCAAAAAAGACCCTGAACTACCTGTTGCCTGCCACTTCAATGCACCACCCTGTTCCCTGGCCAACATCTCTGTCTCTGGCTTGCTACAGTGTTCCAGTGAAGCCCAACGCAAGCTGGAGGAACAACACCTCATTTTCCGCTTGGGGACCCTACAGCCCTCCGGCCTCAATATTGAGTTCAATAATTTTAGGGCCTAAACTCTCCCATTTCCCAGCCCCCTACCCCACACACCAGGCCTTGTTACCACATAGCCTGCCACTACACACCCCTTGTTGTTAGTCACTAACAGTCCCCATTAACTACGATTCACCCTCCCAACCTGATGGTTAGCAACTCCTTTGTCTGTCCAAATGTCTTTCTCTCTCTTTGCGCTCTATCCTATCGTTTACTCCCTACCCCACCCATCTCCCTATTTTCTGCTTATAAACTGACGTTTTCCCAGCCACCATCAGTTCTGCGGAAGGGTCACCGGACCCAAAGCGTTAACTCTGTTTTCTCCTTCACAGATGCTGTCAGACCTGCTGAGCTTTTCCAGTAACTTTGTTTTTGTATCTAAATAGTGTGTTTTGGTGTCATTGGCTGAAGGAACAATATTGACCAGGACACTAGGGAGATGTCCCTTGTTTTGGCTTAAAATGGGATCTTTTACATACAGCTGACAGGGCAGATAAGGACCAGCTCAACTTTATATTTCAAAGAGAACATTTCACATTGTACTATCTCAGTATGGCATCAAAGTGTAGATTATGTTCTCAAATCTCTGGAGTGGCCTCAAAGGCAAAACTGTTACCAATGGAACTCTGGCTGAGACCTCTGTACCAGCTCTGGTAGCAAGACGAACACAGCTAAGGAGCCCCACCATTAATTCGTCTTTCAGCTCAGCAAAGTTGCAGATTTCTAATTTGCTCGTTTAACAAAGTCACAGCCTTTTTACTTCATGACCTGGAGGGAAGATAATGAATGAATTGAATTGAATGAAGATCAAAATGCATCCAACAGTGCTAATATATAGAACAGGTCTGACACTAGTATTGACATGCCCGGTTCCAACTCAGGTCCCGGTCTACCACTCATTATATTAACTTGAAATGCAAATACCCATGACATAAATGATTGAAAAGATTGAGGTCAGTGCCAATGACACAAAGACTGGAGCAGGATATCAGCTCCAATGTAGACACAACATCATAAACCCAGCATCAATACAAGTCCTGTCTCTTTCTCAGTGAATCTGAACCACACAATCATGAATGTGAAACAAAAAACAGAAATTGCTAGAGAAACTCAGCAGGTCTGGCAAATTTGTTGACAGAAAGTGACCCTTCTTCACTAGATCTGAAGTGTTAACTCATTTCTCTTTCCACAGATGACGTCAAACCTGCTGAGTTTCTCCAACAATTTCTTTTTCGTTTCAGATTTACAGCATCCATAATTCTTTGTTTTATTTATTTATCATGAATGTGTCCTTTTCCTTTCTGGAATCAATTTTTAGTTTTATGGTCTTCCCCAGTAATATATTTTTATAAATCTATGTAGCTTTGCATAAAAGTTTTATCTGGCATTCCTTTATCCTCAAAAACATTCTAATCTAGAACTCCATATTTTTTATCACTACTGAGCAATTTGCCACGATCAATTTTCATGGCCTGTGAAACTTCATTCAAGTGGACCACTTTGAAGACTAGTAACTACAGGTACAAGATTAGTCTATCGATACCAGCACCAACATGAGTCTAATCCCCATGCCTCTGATATCAGTGATATTCCACCCCTGTTAATCATGATTCCACGCACCAAATCAGTCAATATAAATCCATGGTTGTTATTTGTGCGATTGAGAACCGATAAAGGTGATTACAACTCGAACTTCACTGTTATGCAGGATGATTGCAGAGCTAATGATATTATCTATGATGCCAATCACCAGCATTGGTCCATGCAGATTCAGTACACGTCCAATGACATTGATAGAAACTTTATTATGACAGGCCTAAGCCTACCTGTCATACAGCAAATCAATACAGTTTCAGTGCTGACATTTATGATATTAGTAGCGTTGTTAGTCTAATAGCAATGCAATGATAGCAGTACAGTTCGAATGCTAGCACCTATTAGACCTAAACCACATGGATGTAACAAGAGCTACCGTGGTGTACATAGAAATTGCGGAACAGTGCAAGTCACTCAACTACACAACCTTTTTTAACCATTCTATTAGATCATAGCTGATTTGTACCTTAACTCCATTTACCTATTTTAGCTCAATATTCCTTGATATTCTTAGCTAAGAAAAGTACTCTTTCAATCTTGCAGGTCTTGAATATTTACATTGAACAATAATCTGAAGCCTTTGGACCATTATGTATAGGAACATAGGAATATAGGAACAGCAGTAGGCCATTCAGCCCCTTTGGCTTCTACTGCCATTTAATAAGATCATGGCGGAATTGTGGTCTAACTCTATACGGGCCTTTATCTCTTAATACCTTTGCTTAACAAAAATGATCTATCCCAGATTTAAGACTGACAACTGATCTATCAGGTCTAATCCTAATATCTAATACAGGTAGCTATAATCATTGAATCCCTACAGTGTGGAAGAAGGCCATTTGGCCTATCAAGTCGACACCAACTCTTTGAAGATCTTCCCACCCAGACCTGTTCCTCTCACAGTCCAAAGATGTGCAGGTTAGGTGGATTGGCATTTCCCACCCAGATGCTATGGGTAATTTAGCCTAGCCAATTGCTACAATCCAAAGGTGTGCCAATCCACCTAACCTGCACATCTTTGGATGTGCCAAGATGTGCCAATCCACCTAAGCTGCAAATCTTTGGATGTGCCAAGATGTGCCAATCCACCTAACCTGCACATCTTAGGACTCTGGGAGGAAACTGGAGCACTCAAAGGAAACCCATGTAGACACGGGGAGAATGTGTAAGCTCCACACAGACAGTTGCCCAAGGCTGGAATCGAACCTGGGTCCCTGGTGCTATGAGGCAGCAGTGCTAACCACTGTGCCACCGTGCCACCTTGCCACCCTCCCCCTCCCCCAACACTGTGCCTCCACCCACTGTGCCACCGTGCTGCCCCATAACACTAGTTCCAATGCATTTGACATCAATGAGTTTGATACCGGTACAGGTCTGATGTTTGAATGATTAGATGACCTGTTAAGATATTCATCCAAAATGAATGACCCTGAATGAAACCTATCATTGGAAAACGTGTTAAGATTCTTCAGTCTCAACTTTGGCTCAATGTTAGCCCCCTTACCACTGTGTCAGAAAGGTCCGTATATCCCATGTTCCAGAGATGTGTATACAGTCTACAGTAGGAGTCAAACATGCATTTTTTTCAGGGATCTTGTTTTGATTTTCTCAAGGTTAACCTTTTTGGTTTTCAGGGCCTTCTTTTTCATTTTCATTAATTCCTTCATTGGGTGATATACTTACATAGTAACATTACCTTCTGGATTTGTGTTAATTTATGGGGCATTTGGACTCACACAGAAACAGAATTAGAAGAATTCAATGATATCCTCAAAAACCATTACCGTTTAATTAAAATTAAAACTACAGCACACAAGGAAAACTGAAAATTCAAGGAACCACAGTAAACAAATTGGCACAAGATAACAGGTATAAGTTAACAACAAATGCTTTATTTAAAATAAAGTTACACACACTTATGCAGCCATCACATTAAAAGCATTCCACGGACTGCTAAAGTCACAATTAAATGATAGCATGTTTGTCTCTGACACACTTTTGTTCTTCAAATAATTTTCTGTATTTGACACACTGTGAGATGTAAAAACACATAAATGTAAATCCTTATTCACTATTAAATTATCAAATTCAGTGTTCATTACAATAGTAATGTTCATACAATGTAATGTTTCTGAAAAGTTTAAAATCACAATTAGCCTTTTGCAGCTCCTCTCTCCAATTTGCAGTCCTTATTTCCTGCCTTGCAGCCCCTTTCCCCGCTTTGCCAGCTCTCTGCCCCCACTTTGCTGCTTCGATCCCCAATAGCAGACTCACTTTGTTCTCCCACCTCCTGGATCCACTCCCTGGGCTTCAGTCTCACATCCCAGCTTCGCCCACTGCACTGTGGCTGTGCTACCTCCTGGCCTTGGTGATATCCAGCTTTTATTCAGTCACTTCCTCTGGTCTCAGGGCTTGGGTGACCTGCTCTCTGCTGCCACTCATGTTTGTGCTGCTTCTCCTACCACACGTTCCTTCTCTCCCAGGTTCACTGCTGATGGGTTCATGATGACCAGGCCAGGTAGCATCTGTGAAGAGAGAAACAGAACTGATGTCTCAGGTGTTGGGCTAGATGGACATATGAAGTAGTTACAACTGAGAATGAAAGCAATCAGCCCTCTGCCTCTGTTCTAGCTCTGTGTAAGACTGGCACAGCTAATCTCACTCCCTGTCCGGTCATCATAGGCCTGTAGTTTTTATTGATCTTCAGATAACCATCAAATTCCCTCAGCCTCCAGTATCACACTCAGTATTCCAGATCCTAGCCACTTGCTTCGAAAGAATGATTTTCCCTGATGTTGTCTTGGGTTCTTTTGACAATTAACTTTAACTGGCGTGCTCTGTATTTTGGTCCTACCACCAGTGAAAACAATTTCTACAAATTCCCTTATCATCTTGAGCACCTCTATCAAATCTGCTCTCAAACTTCTCTGCTCCAAGGAGAACAGCCTCAGCTTCCCCAATCAAATTTCCCTCATCCCCGGAATCATTCCTGTAAAAACTTTCATAACTGTCTCTCAGCTTTTTAAAGTGTGGTTGCCAGAACTGGACACCTTTCTCTAGTTGAGGGTCAACCAGTCTTTTATAAATGTTCACTGTGACTTCCTCGTTTTTGTAATCCATGCCTCCATTCAAAAAGCACAGGCTCCCTTTCTTTCTTTATTAATCACTTTCTCAACCTGCCCGGCCAACTTTAATGATGTGTCCACATATATCCAAGGTTCCCGTGTTCTGGCATCCATTTGAGAATTGTATACTTTAGTTTATATTGCTTCTCCCTACAAAAATCTTTCACTTCACACCTCCCTGTACTAATCTTCTTTTACCATGCATCCATCCATGCTACCAGCCTGTTGATGCTCTTTTGAAGTCTATCACACTTTGCAATTCACAATGCTTCCAAGTTTTGCATCATCAGCAAATCCCACACACCTAGCCTAGGTCATTTATACAGATGAGTAATTGCAGAGGTCTTAGTAATTACCTCTGTGTATTCCAATTTAAACCTTCCACCAAACTAACTCTTCTTCAGTAAAACACTAAACTACAAAGCATTTTATTATTGGCTACTTACACCTTATAAGAATATGAACCCCATCCTAGCTTTCATTGCTGCTTTCGAATTTATTTGTCTCTGTACATAACTGATATGATTAAGATTCGATTAAAACGGAGGAGAGGTGGAAGAGTAAATCCACATGAAGCTATTGAAAAGGAACATAGTTGTACTCCTGGACACTTGAAGACCAGGAATGAGAGTGAAACAAAACATTTCATTTTGCATCATTGTTACAGCTCACAACTGCAAAAGAATTACATTTCATTAAATGAGTAATGAAAATTAAAAATAATTTAATTATCAGCAGTAGTTCCAACTAATATGTAAGAAGTAGTGAACGCTGTGCCTGTTGCAATTAGACTGTCTTTCTGATATACATTGTAGTGAATGATCCTTTGACCAGTCATTGACCTCCTTCCCTCTTTCTGGTGATTAACTAATGATGAAGACAGCGTACTGCTGTTAATTGTGTTTGCAATGTGGTTGCTATGGCAAGTAACAGAAGTGTACATTTAAAGAGAAGTCAACCATCTCTAGCTGTCGCTGACCAATTTACTTCAAACACCAGGCAGACAGCTGATGCTGAAAAGCAGAGACTGAATAACTAACTGTACCACACATCAAAAGGTCCTGTTAATGCCTCCAGGTCACTATACATTAAATAAATCAATTAAGATGAGAACTGTTTGAAACTTAATGGCAGTACAATAATCCACAGTATGAGGTGTGCAAGAGGCTATAGCGGTTTGGATGTGTATTTTCATTGATTTTAGTGAATATAAAATTGTGAGAGGTGGACAACTGGCAGCTGATCCAATAATACTCATGGTACAGTATAGAGTGAAATCAAAAGGACTGCCTTAGATTGTAGCACGAAGATCCAGGGATTCTCGCCTGCTTCTGCCTTAGTGCATGTACCAGTGAAGCATGTGGTGATAGATCTTCAGTGGTTACTCCACATACTCCACATGAGAGACAGCTCATCTCTCAATTTCACCAATGACAAGTTTTATTCAAACTGTCTCTCATGTTGAACTGCTGGGCCATTTTTCACTATACAATCACAGAGATGTACAGCGCGAAAACAGACCTTTCAGTCTGACTTGTCCATGCTGACCAGATATCCTAAATTAATGCCAGCATTTGGCCCATATCCCTCTAAACCCTTCCTATTTATATACCCATCCAGATGCCTTTTAAATGTTGTAATTGGACCAGCGTCCACCACTTCCTCTGGCAGCCCATTCCATACACGCACCATCCTCTGTGTGAAAAAGTTGCCCCAGATTGATGTAATCAGATTAATCAACCAGACTGATGGTTTAAAGGACAAATTTGTGCAAATTCCCTTGATTATAGTATATTAAGGGGTGAACTAACTATTTTTTAAATGGTTAGATAATGGATAGATACAGACTATGCTCTTTGATTCGGGAGTACAGACGAATGGGATAACTCTGCAAATTAGTTATGTTGTTCAGGTTTGGTGTCAAGAAGCATTTCTTTACACAATGGGCGTAAGTGGGAGCTCCCTAACCCAAAAAAGATGTTAAAGCTTTGTCAATTAAAATTCAACAACAGTGATTAGTAGGGGTTGTTGGTTGGCTCGCTGAGCTCACTGGTTTTTGTGCTCTCCTCTAGGTGACATTGTCAGTGCTGTATAGTCTCCTTGAAGCGCTGTTGTTCTGTCCCACTCTGAAGTTATATGGGTCTGGTCTGTCAAGTTGAGCAGTTTTGTTTCTGGTTTTGTACCGTGTGCAGATGGGGTCTATTTCAACATGTTTGTTAATTGCATCGGCTTGTCTTTGTCTTGCTTGTCCCAGTACTGTAACTTTGTCCCAGTTAAACTGATGTCCTTCTATGTCGGAGTGTATTGGACCAATTCTCCCTTGTTTCCTTACCGACCTTACCTTACTGACTTTAAACATATTCAATGAAGAGCATCCTCAATTCTCTGCAGTAAAGAGTTCCTAGCAATTTACCAGTCTTTCAGTGAAAGACATCATTTGGACAGCAGTAGTTTTGAACCCATGCCCCAGAAAGACCAATCTCCTAAATCAGTACCTTAAACCATTCAGTCACATTCCACCCATGCCAAACCAAAATGGCTAAATTAAGGTGAAATGCAAATCAACCATGATCTAATTTAATAGTAGAAAAGACTGGAATGGTGGAATTAACCTACTGCTATTTCTATGTTCCTAGATGCTTGCTTGGATTTAGGCTGGAGGACTTTTGTGGGTTTGTCAGTAGGAGGAATCTATACTTTGTAACGTCTCTAATTGGCCTCATCACTGCTACATCTATTTGTTTTCACTGTCTTGACCCGAGTTGAGTCCTGCACATGGTTGAATCCTTCATCTCACAATCTCAATTAAAAACCATGAGTTTTCTTTTACTGGCCTCCATTGATTTTGGATGGAGCTTATTCCCTATTACACATATTGAGAAATATTATTTTGTCTATTGGTTTTTATACTGGACTCTCAATCTACCAACTAGAAGCCCAGAAAAAGAAACTGTGAAATTAAGTGGTCATTGAAAATTATAGAAATATGTAAATGCCCAGTTGGGTTAATAATGTTAAACCAACATCTCCCACTCATTCACAAATATTTTCCCTATGTTCTCCCCAACTCTCTCTTTTTTACTTAACTATGGGACTTGGGCAACACTGGCTGGAGCTTCACTTATTGCCTGTCCCCAACTGCGTTGACAATGGTGGTGGTAAGCTGCCTTCTTGAATCTTGAAGTCCTTGGGATACAGGTATTTCAACAGTGCTGTTAGGAAGGAAATTCCAGGGTCTTGATCCGGTGGAAGTCATAGAGTAATAAAGGCCTACGCATGGAAACAGGCCCTTTGGCCCAACTGCCCATGTCACCCAGTTTTCAAAATTAATCTAGTCCCATTTGCCTGTGTTTGGTCCATTTCCCTCCGTACATGTCCCATCCATGTACCTGTCTAAATGTGTATTAAATGACAACATTGTACTCACTTCCACTACTCCCTTTGGCAGCCCATTCCAGACACTCACTGCCCTCTGTGTGAAAAAAATTGCCCCTTTGAACCCTTTTATATCTCTCCCATCTCACTTTAAACCTATGCCCTATCGTTTTAGACTCCCCTACCATTGGGAAAAGCTGTTCGCTATCTACCTTATCTATGCCTCTCATGGTTTTATAGACCTCTACAAGGTTACCCTTCAGTCTCCTACGCTTCAGGGAAAGAAGTCCCAGCCTATCCAACTTCTCCTTATAACTCAAAATTTCCAGTCCAGGCTTCTTTTCTGCATTCTTTCTAGTTTAATAATATCATTTCTATCGTAGGATGACCAGACCTACATGCATAGTTTTAACACTGAACAAAGTAAATAATATCGAAATGAGGGATGGGTTGCTAAAGTAGTTTGGGGAAACTAGATGAAATAATATGATGGCAGGTAAAGGCTGGTAACAATCCATCATAATTTGCAACGAATATGGGTCTGTTAAGGAATAAAGTCCCTGCAGGAAAAAATGGTTCAATCATGACTTCAAGAGATATTAAAGATTGTGTAAGATTAAAAGAAAAGTCTTCAATGTTGCCAAAAGGAGTTGTAAAACTAAGGATAGAGAGAACTTTCAGGACTCAGCAAATGACAATAAGATTTAAGAGAAAGTAGAACATGGAGGTAAACAAACGAGACAAAGCCGATTGTAAATGTTACTATTGGTATGTAAAGGGAAGAGATTAGTTAAATAGGTGCAAGGCCCCTTACAGGCAGACACTGGAGACATTAGAATTGGGAATAGAGAACTTCCCTTATAGGCCAATATTCCCTGAAATTTAGAAGAATAAGGGCTGACCCTATTGAAATATCTGAAGGGGTTTGATAGGGAAGATCCTGGGAAGATGGGCAGCTGGCTGAGGAATCTAGAATAGTGGCTAATAGTCTCACACTAAGAGATTGACTGTTTAGGACTGAAGTGAGATGAGAAACATTTTCACCTGAAGATCTTTGATACTGTGGATACCTGAAGATACTGTGGATCTTTGGAATTCTCTGTCTCTGAGAGCTTTGGAAACTCATCCAATCAGTACACAGGGCGACTCCAGTTTATGAACGTCCCAAGTTGCGACCATTCATGCATACAAACATGATCCCGAACAAGGCTGTTATTTTTAAGACCCCAAAATCTGAATGTTTCCTGTGTTTACCAATGGCTGCTTTCCATTCTCCTGCATTTTGTTCTGCCTTGTGAATGGACTCCGGAATGGAACCTGATTGCAACTCGGGACCTGCCTCACTTAAATCAGAGATTGTTAGATTTTTCGATGCCAAGGAACCGCTATGTTTTTTCAAGCTTATGATTATGTTTTAGAGGGGAGCTTGCAAGGGGTGCTGTTCCCACATCTCTGCTGTCCTTATCCTTTGAGAAGATCGATGTTGTGGGTTTGGGTAGTGCTGTTGAAGGCACCTAAGTGAGTTCATAGAATCCCTACAGTGTGGAAACAGGACCTTCAGCCCACCAAGTCCACACCAACCCTCCAAAGAGCACCCCAGTTAGACCCATCCACATCCCATCACCCCCTCCCTGTAACCCTGCATCTTCCATGGCTAACACATCTAATCTACACATCCCTGAACACTATGGGCAATTTAGCATGGATAATCCAGATAGCCTGCACACCTTTGGACTGTGGGAGGAAACCAGAGTACCCAGTAGAAACGCACACAGACACAGGGAGAACATACAAAGTCCACACAGATAGTCGGCCACGGATGGAATTGAATCCGGGTCCTGTGAGGCAGCAATGCTAACCACTGAGCTACCGTGAGTTACCAGAGTGCATCCTATTGCTGCTGCTGTGTATCGTTGATGAAGGATGTGAAATTGATGGAATGCAAATTGAGTAGGCTGCTTTGCCCTGGCTGGTTTAGAGCCCCTAGAGTGTTGTTGGAGCTGCCCACATTGAGGCAAATAGAGACCGTTCCATTACAGTCTTGAGTTGTGCCTTATAGATGTTGACAAGCATTGGGTAGTTAGTAGGTGAGTCACATCACTAAATTCTTAACCTTTGACCTGGTCTTGTAGTCATTGTTTTTAGGTTGCTCGTCCAGTTCAGTTTGTAGTCAATAGGATGCCCCAAGATGTTGATAGTGGGTCTTTCAACAATGGTACTTCCATTGAACATCAGGGAGAGATGGTTAACGTTAGTCAATAAGTGGCACTTCAGCGGTACAAAAGTTACCTGTGAGTTAATAAGACCATACCTATTTAAGTCCCATATTAGTGCCACATTTACTGCAGGACTGCACTGGTTCAGGAACTCCACAGATACTTCAGTCCAGGTTTTGTGATTGACACGGAATCCTCAGTGTGTGAGCATGTGTTTGTGAATGGGAATTGTGAATGACTCTGTAAGTATGTCCATAAGTGACCACAAGTGACATATGGTCATTTTGTTTACAGTGTTAATGAAATTGGCACCCATGATACACCTCACATAATTTTCCTTTATGTGATTTGAATGCATGACCTCCTATCTTATTAACTCAGTGATGTGGCTCAATGGTAGCACTCTCACTCTTGAATTAGTAAGTTCCAACCAGACACATGAGCACAAAATCTAGGCTAACTCCAGTACAATACAGACGGAATGCTACATTGTTGGAGATCTTATCCCCAGATAGGGAAGTAATAGGGAGATGATGGAGCACATGGCTAGAAAAGATCCTATGGTGCTTGTCATGGAAGAGCAGAGGTAGTTTCTAGGGCAATACTTATCACTCAAAAAACATTAAAAAAAATTATCTGATTGGTATTTCATTGCTGTATAAATTGGCCGTCATGTTTCTGATATAACAACAGAGACTGCATAGTGCCTGATATTAACTCTATGTGACTGAACGTGGTTTATTTAAGTTAAAGTTAAGTCCTTGTTTCCAAGAGTATGTAATTGACCATAATATGCTTTGGAACATCTTGAAGTCTTAGAGGTTGGTTTATAAATTCAGATCGGGGCAGCTCCCAAAGGGGTGGCATGATGTGGCTCAGTGGTTAGTACTGCTACCTCCCAGCAGCAGGGACCTGGGTTCAATTCTCACTTCAGGTAACTGTCTGCATGGCGTTTGCACATTCTCCCTGTGTCTGTGTGGTTTTCCTCCCACAGTCCAAAGCTATGCATGTTAGGTAGATTGGCCACACTAAATTGCCCATAGCGTTCAGGCTAGGTGGGTTAGCCATGAGAAATGGAGGGTGTTTGGGTGGGGTACTCTTCAGGGGTCAGTGTGGACTTGATGTGCTGAATGGCCTACTTCCACACTGTAGGGATTCTATGATTGCTTTCTTTCTACTTTTTCACTAGTTTATCAAACTTATGTGGAAGCCCACATTATAAAATTACATCTGTACTACAAATGCAAAGTTACTCTGGGTGACAGGATGAGGGGTAGAGAGATGGTGTACTGAGTTTCTTCTGAGGTTTGACTGAAAATACGTTATTAGAATGAAACAGAGTGAGTTTTACTTACCAAACAACTAGTACAAACTGGGAATTTGAATTGGTGTTAGAACTCTCACGCAAAAGGTGTACAAGATTAGTGAGTTAAAGAGAAACTGTTTATACAGAATGAGAAAATGTGTTTGAGCCCTGTTACAAGCTGCCTTTATAACCTAACAGATCAAAACCTCTTGGAACTCCCTGTCAGCTTTAACCTTCTCTTAGTCGATGTGGTATCATTACTTAATCGCATGAATGTTCAAAATACAAGGAAAGGTTCATCCTTCAGATTTGACAGAGAAAAGGAGGATATCAGGTTGGCCTGTGCTGGTTGATCAAGCATGTGTTTTATGTGTTTGTGAAACTCAAACCTAAAGGTAACTGTAGGTCTGTCATTACCATCGTGTGCTCAGATAGAAATGTTCTCTCCAACATTCACCACACTTCCCAAAACTGATCTGTGGGAACAAAGGTAACTTGCTGCTAGTTTATCCAATAATTCCACATGGATCTCCCCAGAGAATCCATACTGTTCCAACACTTACAGTCTAAGTTGACACTTCGTATATATATTCAAATAAATAACTACTAATTTCAACCTGGGTATTACTGAGATACATGCTTTGATTAATGCTGCTGTATAGAGAAGCTTGTAACATTTATGTTGAATGGGAGATCTGTTCCAATCAAGACTTTGTAATGCACCACAATACTTTATATCAAAACATCATTTTTTCTTTCATATGCTATGCACCTACTTTTAAAAAATAATTTTATAATGAATGCATGGGATGAAATTGATAGTTTGATTCTTGATCTGTAGAGAAATCAAGGGTTGTGGGGAAAATGCAGGAAAGTGGATGTGAGAAATGTCGGATCAGCCATGATCCTATTGAGCAGGCTCAAGGGGCTGAATGGCTTACTCCTGTTCCTATTTCTTATGGTCTTAAAGTGTCATGGCTGATCCCAGCTGTAAAGTGAATGTGCTACAGAAGTGATTCCAGTCAATCAACTACACGGTTCAGATAAAAAGGAATAAAGACTGAAAGAAACTTGAAGAACAAAGGAAAGTACATTTATATAGCTCTGATCCATGCCTTCATTCGATTAACTTTACACATTTAACTACACTTTTTGGGTATAGCATGTCTTTAATAGCCAGTTGGTGAATAAAGAATCCAGAACCAATTTTTGTTCAGAACAGATTTATGCTCAGAGTGAATCATTAAAGATGTATATCTCTAGGTATATTCAATGTATACGTATCTCAGTGGTTATTTCTTTTTCTATTCATTTTGTGGGATGTGGGCATCGCTGACTGGCCAGCATTTCTTGCCCATCCCTAGTTGCTCTTGAGAAGGTGGTGGTGAGCAGCCATCTTGAACCACTGCAGTCCTCCTGCTATGGGTTGACCCACAATGCTATTAGGGAGGGAATTCCAGGATTTTGACCCAGCGACAGTGAAGGAATGGCAATATATTTCCAAGACAGAAGGGTGAGTGACTTGGAGGGGAACTTGGAGATGGTGGTGCTCCCATACATCTGCTGCCCTTGTCTTTCTAGATGGAAGTGGTCGTGGGTTTGGCAGGTGCTGTCTGAGGATCTTTGGTGAATTTCTGCAGTGCATCTTGTAGATTGTACACACTGCTGCTACTGAGCGTCAGAGGTGGAGGGAGTGGATGCTTGTGGATGTGGTGCCAATCAAGTGAGCTGCTTTGTCCTGGATGGTGTCAAGCTTCTCAAGTGTTGTTGGGGCTGCACTCATCCAGGCAAGTGGGGAGTGTTCCATCACACTCCTGACTTGTGCCTTGTAGATGGTGGACATGCTTTGAGAAGTCAGGAGATGAGGTACTCGCTGCAGTATTCCCAGCTTCTGGCCTGCTCTTGTAGCCATTGTGTTAATGTTGTGAGTCCAGTTGAGTTTCTGGTCAATGGTAACCCCCAGGATGTTGATAGTGGGAGATTCAGTGATGGTAACACCATTGAATGTCAAGGGGCAGTGGTTAGATTGTCTCTTAATTGGTGATGGTCATAGCCTGGCATTTGTGTGGCGCGAATATCACTTGCCACTTGTCAACTCAAGCCTGTAACATCTTGTTACATGTGAATATGGACTGCTTCAGTATCTGAGGAGTCACAAATAGTGCTGAACATTGTTCAATCATTGGCGAACATCCCCACTTCTGACATTATGATGGAGGGAAGGTCATTGATGAAGCAGCTGAAGATGGTTGGGCCAAGGACACTACCCTGAGGAACTCCTGCAGAGATGTCCTGGAGCTGAGATGATTGACGTCCCGCAACCATGACCATCTTCCTGTGTGTCAGGTATGACTCCAACCACCGGAGCGTTTGCCCCCGATACCCATTGATTCCAGTTTTGCTAGGGCTCCTTGATGCCACACTCGGTCGATAGCAGCCTTGGTATCAAGGGCTGTCACTCTCACCTCGCCTCTGGAATTCAGCTCTTTTGTTCATGTTTGAACCAAGACTGTAATGAGGTCAGGAGCTGTGTGGCCCTGGTGGAACACAAACTGTGCGTCACTGAGCAGGTTATTTCTGAGCAGGTGCTGCTTGATAGCACCGTTGATGACACCTTCCATCACTTTACTGATGATCGAGAGGAGACTGATGGGGCGGTAATTGGCTGGGTTGGATTTGTCCTGCTTTTTGTGTACAGGACATACTTAGGCAATTTTCCACATTGTTGTGTAGATACCAGTGTTGTAACTGCACTGGAACAGCTTGGCTCGGGGAGCGGCAAGTTCTGGAGCACAAGTCTTCAGTACTATTGCCGGAATATTGTCAGGGCCCATAGCCTTTGCAGTATCCAGTGTTTCCAACCGTTTCTTGATATTATGTGGAGTGAATCAAATTGGCTGAAGACTGGTATCTGTAATGCTGGGGACCACTGGACGAGGCTGAGATGGACCATCCACTTGGCACTTCTGGCTGAAGACTGCTGTGAATGCTTCAGCCTTATCTTTTGCACTGATGTGATGGGCTCCCCCATCATTGAGGATGGGGATATTTGTGGACCGTTGTCCTTCAGTGAGTTGTTTAATTGTCCACCACCATTCACGACTGGATGTACCAGGACTGCAGAGCTTAGATCTGATCCATTGGTTGTGGGATTGCACTGCTTCCTCACAGCGCCAGGAACTCAGGTTCAATCCCACCCTTGGGTGACTGTCTGTGTGGAGTTTGCATGTAGTCACCGTGTCTGTGTAGGTTTCCTCCCACAGTCACAAAGATGTACAGGCTAGGTGGATTGGCCATGCTAAATTGCCCATAGTGTTCAGGGATGTGTAGAATAGGGGGATGTTTGGGTGGGATGCTCTGAGGGTCAGTGTGGACTTGTTGGGCCAAAAGGCCTGTTTCCACACTGTAGGGATTCTATGATTTTGAGTCAAAACTGACTCTTTTTTGTAACTACTGTCTGACCTGCTGAGTTTCTCCAACACTCTTTCTTTATTTCAAATATCCAGTATCTGCAATGTTTTGTTTTTATTTGGACCTTGGTCTAAGAAATAAGATTGACAGTTAAGACTTTTTTATATCGCTAGCCAGCAAGGACAGAACCAGTCAGAATCCTCTTCTCATGTTGTATAAATCTTTTTGTCAAATCTGTTTCTCATGTCCTCATCCTGATGAGTGTAAGATGAAAAGCTTTGACTTGTCTCTCCTTTCAGCAATGCTTAGATGGTATTAATATAATATGCTCAGGACATGGATTCAAGGGTAGTCAGTCTAAAAGACCCAGAGGATAAGAACCTTCATAAACTTGAGATCATCCAAAATGCTGGAATTGACTTTCCAATCTCCTTTACCTTTGAACCTTACTCTCCTACTTTGAGAGACTGCTTAAAACCTGCTGCTTTCAGGTAGATTTTGGTTATCTTTCTGAACATTTCATTATGTAGTGCTGAGCCAAATTTTCTCTGAAAATGCCTCCATGACGTCTTTGGCTGTTTTGGTATGTTGAATTACTTATTTAATGTAATTCAAATGTTGTTCATACATGTCACTAGATACATTTATTTACAATTCAAATACATAGCCACTCAATGATTCAGAAAGCAAATGCAATATGGTTTAAGATTGAACCAAACTGAGCAGTTAGATACCACTTTCAATTCCTGGTCTGCATGAAGTTATTAAGTCTTATTCATGAGCTACAAATTCACTTGGTGTTCTTGGGACAAAGGTGATAAGATTCAAACAGGCTGCATTGGGCAAGCTTACCCAAACACCTTTAACATCGGGAGATAATGTAAAATGGGTGTTATCAAATTAGTCACCTGTTATAATTAATGGAAGGTGTATTCGGTCAGGTCTCATAATAAACAGCAAGTCCAAAATGCACCAAGTTAAAATTATAGCTCATGCGTGCAGACTTGGGTGATGTAGCTATTAAGTGCTGTAGCTGTAGTTTTAGCACCTCCTACATTTGAAAAGCCTGCTGACATTCACTGTGAGTTTCAGACTCAAAGAAAAATAATGAGATAACAAGCACTTGTAAATTGAACAGTAATAGGATTCACAGTAGAGATTTTCAACTTTTGCTAACGGACTATTGAAGAATAGCCAGCACATCCTTTCTAGGGTAAGGTCTAAGAATGTGCAATAATAATGTTCAACTTATTTAATATCCATATAGTAAAAGAGATAATTGGAGTCCTGTCATTTTTAATTTGAGTTCAGCTTCGGGTTATCCCTGGGATTTTACAATAATGACACTAAATCCAAAGATACGACATTTGGATTGTTAATATAACTTCCTACGTTCCATAAAACAAACAAATTCCACAAAATCCCACTGAAATAAACAGAGCCCATTGAGCAACAGTATCGGTGGTTTCTTCCACACTACTTTTATTATCATTTACAATATTGAGGGATGAGACTAAATTGTTACTCTTCACCTCCATCCAACTACCATCAGTACACAAAATAAACAGATTATTAATGGTGGCATCATCAAAAACTGAGCTCAGCTCGTCCCATTCCCAAGCTACTCTCTGTGGAGATTAGAATATCAATACTGCAGTCAAATGAAAGTCATTACACTGATGTGGAGAGACAAACAGAGTTGACTTTTCAGAAGAAGAGTCACATTGGACTCGAGAGGTTAATTCTGTTTTATGCTCTCTCCAGATTCTGAACCTGCTGAGTAACTCTAGGACTTTCTATGTTTGTTTCAGATCTCCAACATCGACTATATTTTGCTTTTATTTGGCTACTTATGTTGTTTGTAATTATTCATGCAGTAACTTTTACATTAATGAAATTTTCTACAATATTATGACTCTTCAAATCATTATGCAATTCAAGATTTTGCATATTGAATGATGAGAAATATACCATGGCTTTGTGACTTTATTGATCGTTTTAGGAAAATTGGATGATAATTCATATTTTGGATTGATGGAGACTGATGGAAATTCTACTTGTTATTTCATTTTGGGTCATGACCGTTCAGGCGTTTATGTCATTTATTCCTCAAATTTCTCCTTACCTCTGCCTCTCTACTTGGATATAGGAGTCTTTATGAGGGAAGATATTCTGAAGAAGAGTCATACTAGTCTTGAAACGTTACCTCTGTTTCTTTCTCCACAAATGCTGCCAGACCTGATGAGTTTCTTTATTATTCTGTGTTCATTTCCAATTTCCAGCATCTGCAGTATGTTACCTTTACAGGAGACTTTGTACTCAATGAGAGAAGACTGACTGACTGAAGCGTTGGGAGAACTGGATGTTAGCAGAGCAAACTTTAAAATTTGCTGTTCTGCACACACACTAATCTCTGCGATATATGGGAATCCACCCCAGGCAAAAGAATCAGTCAGTTACAGCCATCAGTCATACCTGTGCTGAACCATTTATTACACTAGTCACAAGTTAATGTCTTTGTTGTGGATTTCTTGAGAGTTTCCTCTAGACATTCTTAACTCCAGTGTGCTGTATTTTAAATAGGTGAATATTTTTACTAACAAGGTCCACTGAGGGATTTACTATGAGCACAAACAACGCTTTATTCTAAGGCATTATTCCGGGCTGGTATGATCTTATGAATTAGCGGGAGCTGGAGTAGGCCAGGAAGCATACAATGTTGAACTCCCTACCTCAGTTGGGCTTCAGGATGACATGTCAAGTAGTTTCTAAAATGGTCTAAAAATAGATGGAGAACTATCCTTAGGCCCAACACAAAGCACCACCATCAGCTGATGCTAATGCACCAATGACAGATGTTCCGATGTAGGTTACCAGTTCATGGTTTCAGCAATGTCACAGGTCTGGGAGTATATGTCTCTTATTGCAGCCAGGAAGAATAAATGTGAGATTTGGTGAAGAAAACAGAAAGTGGGTAACTTTTAAAGGTGAGTTGAATATAGCCTCGAAAATGAAACAGTAATAAGACTATAGGGAAGAAGCTGCCACTAACAGAGCTAAGTGGCAAGTGCTTTCAAAAAGCCAAAATAGGCATGATAGGCTGAATGGTGTAGTCCTGTACTGAGTGATTGTAGGAGTCAACATAAGGCATTGGGAATATGCGAAGAGCACGATGTAAGCAAAAAGCCTGAACAATGGGGAAGGTCCTAAAAATAACTAGGATCATTTACACCATTAATCATTAATCTGATCATGAATCTGTTTGGGTCGTGTTGTGAATGCACCTTCCTGTGGCTATCAAATCTTGGAATGGAATTTAAGCCAGGGGCTTCTGTCTCAGAGGCAGGGACAGTACCTGCTGCACCACAAGATCTCCGAAAGTGACAAATACAAAACAAAATAGAGAAAACAGAGGAGAAATTTAAGTGCTGTGATGCCCGTTAGTATTGTCAGTGCTTCACAAAAACCCTCCAAGAACAGGAGCCACCTCTAACCAGCCTGGCTTACATGTGATTCCACTCAATGGTTGACTTTTAATGTTCTCTGAAGTGTTGCATGATTATATGGATTCCCACCTTTATCTTTTGAAAATAACCAGGCCAATGGTTATTAGCATTGCCCACTTCCTGAGAGAAAATGCTTAAAAATACAGAACTAATGACTTTATAGCTTTGGCAAAAATCTGTAGCTCGGGTTGTGGATGAGGTTGTTGACTTGCTCGCTGAGCTGGCTTGTTTTTGTTCAGATGTTTCATCACCATGCTAGGTGACATCATCAGTGCAGCCTCCGATGAAGCGATGTTATTCTACTCCGCTTGGAATCTATACTGTCCGGTCCGTTATGGTGAGTACTGTCATTTCCAGTTTTGATCTGTATGGGTTTGTGTATGGGGTCCAATTATATATGTTCGTTGATTGTATTAAGGGTGGAGAACCATGCCTGTAGGAATTCCTGTGCATGTCTATGTTTGTCTTGGGCTACTGTGGTTACCTTGTCCCAGTTAAACTGATGGCCTTCATTGTCCGAATGTACTGATATTAAGGAGAGTTTGTCATGCCATTTTGCTGCTAGCTGATGTTCATGTATTCTGATGGCTAGTTTCCTTCCTGTCTGTCTGATAGCAGCAAATGACATGACGAACTCTCCTTAATATCGGTTCACTCAGACAATGAAGGCCATCAGTTTAACAGGGACAAGGTAACCATAATAGCCCAAGCCAAACATAGACATGCACAGGAATTCCTACAGGCATGGTTCTCCACCTTTAATACAATCAATGAACGTATGTAATTGGACCCCATACACAAACCCATACAGATCAAAACTGGAAATGACACTACTCACCATGTCGGACCGGACAGTATAGATTCCAAGCGGAGTAGAATAACATTGCTCTATTGGAGGCTCCACTGATGATGTCACCTAGTATGGTGATGAAACATCTGAACGAGAACAAGCCAGTTCGGTGAGCAAGTCAACAACCTCAGAACTAAAGACTAATAGGATGAAAATAGACAGAATTCCCAGCATAAAAAGAAATGTTGACTAGCTTGCAGTATTCAGAGAAATTAAGAGCTTATGATTGGAGATAGTGATGACCCTCAGGGACAAGATGAAAATATGGTTAGAAAGTGACTGGGCCAACTGGAAGTTGTGGCTTGTGGCACCTCTGTCACCTCTGAGGCAGTAGGTCATGGGGTTCATGTTTCATTTTCAAGACTTTAGTCCACAATCAATATTGATGCTTCAGTACATTGCTTATGGAGCTGTCTTTCAGATCACTGTTAATTTAAGGCTCAGCCTAACCTGTGTGGGTAGGTATCAAATGTTCATATTTTGAAGGAGTGCAGAGGCATTCTCTGCTGGTAAACATGCAACAGTCTCTTACTGCTTGACCTTGTGTAATAGTTTAATCACATGATTTGTGAATCATCCAATCTCAGTGTAATTTGTTGTTCGATCTACTTGACTTTCATTTGTATTATATTCTGTGTCATATGTGACCTCAGTTTGGCATTGGCTTTGAGAAATGGCTACTCCAATGCTGCAGCACTTCCTCAATATGGCACTGAAGTATCAGCCTAGATTTTGCTGCTGAGCTTCCAAAGTTGATTTGTAATGACAAAAAGAGGAAATAAAGGGAGATTTGCAAAAAATCTGGAATTACAGCAGTTTTGTTCAGTTTCGTGAATATCAGATGTGGCTCCTGAAACTCAAACAAACTCAGAGCTGAACTGAAAGCAGACAGCAGGCTGTGCGACTGCAATTTTTCCCCTCACTTTTGCTGACTTTCCTTTAGGTCACTGTGATCTGAACTTGTGGTGTGAGCTCAGTGTCAAGCGAAGGTGAATAAGCAGGAACCTCCATTGGAGACAGTCAGCTTCATTTTTCTTTTTCCTATTCAGTAGGAATTTCAGCTTCAGTGTAGTGCTCAGGCAATCACTAAAGTGTTCACTCCCACTGTGGAGTTCAGAACCTTAGTGTTCAGTGTCACTCTGCAGTGTTCAAAGTCTCAATTTGTGTGCAGCAAACTCTCACAAACAATATTGCAGTGAGTGGTCAGATAATCATGTTTAGATTATGTCAATTGATGGATAATTATTGGTCCACATACTAGGAGAACTTTCCTTTTTAATAGCAAATTGTCTTGGCATCTTTTATAACTACCTGTAAGGGCAAATGTGACCTCAGTTTGGCATTGGCTTTGAGAAATGGCTACTCCAATGCTGCAGCACTTCCTCAATATGGCACTGAAGTATCAGCCTAGATTTTGCTGCTGAGCCTCCAAAGTTGCTTTAAATCTGCAACACTGACTTAGAGTTGAAACCCTGGGTTGACACGAACACAACTGCTGATCATTGACCGAGAAGCTAGAAAGGTTAATCAGTTTGGTATAAAAACCCAAGGAATGAATTGGATAATTTTACAGCATATGGTCTGTGTAAGAATGCAAGCTGTAAACTTGACAGGAAGCCACTCAATGCAGACAATCTTGACTGAAATTGAAAATGATCTTTAAGGTATCGTAAACAAATACAATGTGTGCTGGGGAAAGACTATTAGAAAATGTCAATGCAGATTGCTACATTGAGATAAAATGAAAAGGTGCTGGAAATGTGAAATAAAACCAGAGAAAATACAGAAAGGGTATCCTGTTATAATGTTGTTCTGCAGGGTCTTCCAGGATTTAGATCCAACAATGATGAATGAACAATGATATATTTTCAAGTCAGGATAACACGTGACTTGGACAGACTGGCAGGTACTGAGGTACCCACGTCCATGTCTTTCTCATGGTAAAGGTCTCAGATTTGGCAGATGCTGCTGAAGATCTTGATGCGTTACCAGAGCAGACCTTGCAGATGGCAATCCAATTGGTGCCCAGTGACATTGGCTAATGGATAAATGGTGGACAAGACACCAGGGCAATTTATGGGAACAATGCTGTGAAGTCTTTAATGTTCACTTTAACCAAGTGTAGGTATAATGCTGATATCTACCCAGCAATGTGGGAAATTGCCCTGTTCACAAATGAAGGACAAAGTCAACCTGGCCAGTTACCACCCCATCGTTCTACTCTCGATTGTTAACAAAATGTGGGAAGCGATTATTAACAACGCTACCAAGCAGCATTTGCTTTACAATTACACTGATGATCACACTGTTTGCTCTCTGCCAGGGCCACACATCTCCCGATCTCATCACAGCCTTGGTCCAAACATACATAAAAGAACAGAATTACAGAGGGCAGGTGAAAGTGACAGCTCTTGGGCCGCATTTGACAAGGTGTGGCGTTAAAGAGCCCTAGTAAAACTGGAATCAATGGGAATCAGGGGAGAAAAAAACTCTCTGCTGGCTGGAGTCATCAATAATACAAAGGAGGATGATCGCAGTTGCTGGATGGCAATCATGTCAGCTCCAGGACATTCCTGCAGGAGTTCCTCAGGGAGATATCCTAGGCCCAACTATCTTCAGCTGCTTCCTCAATGAGGATGTTTGCTGATAACTGCACAATATTCAGCAACTTTCATGACTCCTCAGGAATAGAAACAGCCTGTGTCCATATGTAGCAAGAGTTGGACAACATCTAGGCTTGCAATGATAAATAGCAAGTTCCATTATGCTATGAAAGTGCTAGGCAATGATTGCCTCCATTGAGACAGAATCTAACCATCTTTTCCTTGATGTTTCATGGCTTTACCACCACTGAACTGCCCACTATCAACATCCTAGGGGTGGTTACCTGAGACCGAAATGAACTAGCAACCGTATAAATACTGCGGCGACAAGTGCAGGTCAGAGGCTGGGGACCCTGGAGAGAGAAATACACTTCATTCTCTGTGAAGCCCAGCTTCCATCTTCAAAGCAATCAATTCCTCATCATCTATTACAATGAGTGCATGTTGCAACAACATCCAAGTGTGGAGACTAAAGAAGCTGGGACTGTTCTTCTTAAAACAGAGAAGTTTAAAGGGGATTTAAAGGAAAAATTCCCAATTCTGACAGGTTTCGATAGAGTAGATAGGTAGGAACTATTGCCAGGGCCACAGGGTTAGTAAATGGAAGACAAAACGTTTAAATAATTGGCAAGAGAGCGGAGAAGGAGTTTTCTCTAAGCAATGAGTAATTATGATCTGGAATGCACTGGGTGAATGAAGATTCAATTGTTACTTTCCAAGGGAATTGAGTAAATACTTGAAAATGACAATGGGGAAAGAGCAAGGAATAACGGATACTTCTTTCAAATAGTTGGTACAGATGCCATGGGCCAAATGGCCTCCTTCCAAGTTATGTGATTCCAAGATATCTTTTAATCCTTACTATCATAACTAATTCAGCGTGGACAGGTTGGACCAAAGTGTCTGTTTCTGAGCTGTATAACTCTATGACTCTATAACTGCTCTATAACATTACTAATCCTACTTCTTGATTGAACACATTCATCTTTTACTTCACATTGCTCTCCGATCAAATTTCCCCAAACTTTGATGAACACTTTTTCCATTCATTGATGCCTAAACCCTGAAGACTTGAAGAGAAAAGAGATATCTAGCAAGACCTTGGCAGCGTTTGGGTTAAGTTCGCTTGCCTTGCAGGCACTTCCTAATTCTATATAGGATGTGTAGCAGTCAGTCACTCAGCTTTGTGCAGATCCTTTTAGCATGACTGCCTGGATGAGGAACTGCTCAGGGACGTCAAACAGAAATTTTGGCTAATTTGTGAAAATCTCTTTCCCATGACATTTAAGTCTTAGCAGGGGCTGGATGAACTTCATGCCAGTAGGGCAGATTAATTTTTTAACAGACAATAACAATTTGAGCATTAAGGCCTGTCATTGAATGCATACAGTTCCTTAGAGGAGCAGATTAAACCCATGATTGAGGGGAGCAGTCATTAGACAGATGAGTCTTAACCCTTGTCTCACACAGCAGCTGATAAAGAACCCATCGCACAGCTCATCAGTGACTAAGGATAATGAAGCAGAAATCGCTGCGACAACAGTGATGTGCTAACTGTGCATGCTGTTACTAGTGTGTAAATAAAACAGTCTGCAACTTGTGGTGAGCAAGAGATACCCTGCGAATTGGGAGTCACTACTAATTTCCAGTCAGTTTGCAACACTTCATTGTTAGCCTTACAAAAGCAGGAGTTCGACATCAGTCTCCCTGCAAATATAAAGGAAATACTGTATTTGGGCTCTTAAAACAAATTAAACTCATTGTAGAATCTTAAGGATGGTGCTTAGAGACTTAAGGATCCTTTTAATGATGAAATTTAAGTTCCTTCAAGCCCACTCAGCCTTGGAGACCTAGGCACAGAATGACTGGAACTGAATTAGCTAAAAATTGTTTTTAAAGGTTTTAACATTCTAAATTAAAAACATCCTTGTTTTCCCTTTTTGTTTCTCGGTGCAATCTTTCTGTCTTTCTTTATTTCTCTTCTGCATCTAATTTGACAAACATTGCCCCCACTACTTTTTCCATCGGTTCTGTCTCTTTCTCTGCCTTTGAATCCCTTTGCTTTGGTCCCAGCAATCATCCAGGTCCTTGCTGTTTGCTGCACCATTAGCAACCATCGGACATGCAGTAACTTATGGGTCAAAAAAGTTTGGCAGATAGAGTCATAGAGTTATACAGTACAGAAACAGACCCATGGTCCAACTTGTCCATGCTGACCAGGTATCCTAAACATATCTAGTCCCATTTGCCAGCATGAGGCCCATATCCCTCTAAGCCCTTCCTATTCATGCACCCATCCAGATGCCTTTTAAATGTTGTAACTGTACCGGCCTCCATCACCTTCTCTGGCAGCTCATTTCACACACGCACCACCATCTGCATGAAAAGTTGTTCCTTAGGTCCCTTTTAAATCTTTCCCCTCTCATCTTAATCCAATACCTTCTAGTTTTGGATGCCCTTACCCTGGGTAAAAGACCTTGGCCATTCATCCTATCCATGCCCTTCATGATTTTACAAACTTCTATAAGGCCATCCCTCAGCCTCCAACACTCCATGGAAAATAGCCCCAGCCTATTCAGCCTCTCCTTATAGCTCAAACCCTTCGGCCCTGGCAACATCCTTGTAAAGGATGCACTCTTTCAAGTTTAACAACATCTTTCCCATAGCAGGGAGACCAGATTTGAATGCAGTATTCCAAAAGTGGCCTAACCAATGCACAGCTGCAATATGACATCCCAACTCCGATACTCAATGCACTGATCAATAAAGGCAAGTGTACCAAATGCCTTCTTCATTACCTTGTCTACCTGTGACTCCACCTTCAAGGAACTAAAATCTCTTTCTTTGGCAACACTCCACCATTAACTGCATAAGTCCTGCCCTGGTTTACTTTACCAAAATGCAACACCTCACATTTATCTAAATTCATCTCCATCTGCCACTCCTCAGCCCATTGGCCCATCTGATCAAGGTCCCATTGTACTCTGACATAACCTTTCTCACTGTCCACTACATCTCAGACTTTGCTCAAAACTAGTCATTCCATGGATTCCAAACTGGAATGGGGCGATTGCCGAGGGAGATTAGGTCAGTCACTGGTTAATTCTGAAGTTCAGTGACTGCAACAAAGATCCACTAGACAAACACCTTGGAGTGGAGAGTTGCCCTATGAGGAGAGAGTGAGCAGAATGAACTTATATTTTCTGAAATATAATTCTCACCGAAAGGTATAAAATTCTTAGAAGGCTTGACAATGTTGCTGCTGAGAGGCTGGTTATCCCAGGCTGGGGGGGTTCAGAATTAGGAGTTGTTTCAACTTAATTTCAACACCATGTTAGTGAGTGCATTTCGAGTGAGGAGGAATTGGATTTATAGGTGCTGAATTTTTACTTTATTTGTTCATGGGATGAGGGCGTCGCTGGCTAGGCAGCATTTATTGTCCATCCCTAATTACCCAGACCGCAGTTAAGAGTAAACCACATTGCTGTGGGTCTGGAGTCACATGTAGGCCAGACCAGGTAAGGATGGCAGTTATTTTTCCAAAAGGGCATTTGTGAACCAGATGAGTTCTTCTGACAATCGATTCATGATTATCATTTAACACATAATTCCAGATTTGTTTTTATTGAATTCAAATTCCAACATCTGCTGTAGCAGGATTTGAACCCGGATCCCTGGAGCATTATCTGGGTCTCTGGATTAACGGTCTGGCCTGCTAATACCAATAGGCTATTGCTGCTGATTTCCCTGCTGATTGCTGGCCAGGTAGCCAGGAAAATAGGGCAAGCTGTGTTTGCCTGGTGTGCTCCAGGATCCGAGGAGTTTCTGAGGCTGGGCTGGGAATCAGATTAGTTGCTGGTATAATGGAGGCAGGCAGCCCATTGTCTTTACCATGATGCCAGTTAGGACTGATTCTGTGGCATCCCCGGCACTTTCACTCCGGTCAAGTGATTTCCCACCATGTATGCAAATGCTGCCAGCTCAGCGGAGGTGCTGGGGAACCGTTTAACCAGCCAATTCTCCCTCGATGTCTACCTCTCCAGGTGCAGCTGCCAAATGTCCAGATATGATGGTCAACAATATCAAGTCTTTGGCCACCTTCCTTAATAAGTCACTGAACTCAGTTAGGGGCACAATAGAATCCCTTCAGTATTGCAGCAGGACATTCAGCCCATTAAATCCACACTGACCGTCCGAAGGCCATCCCACCCTGACCAAACGCCACCTAATCCTATCACTGCATTTCCCATGGCTAATGCACCTAGCCTGCATATCCCTGAACAGTATGGGCAATTTAGCATGGCTAATCCACATAACCTGCACATCTTTGGACTGTGGGAGGAAACTGGAGCACCCAGAGGACATGCACAAGACACAGGGAGAATGTGCAAACTTCACACAGACAGACAGTCACCCGAGGTTGGAATCGAACCCGGGTCCCTGGCACTGTAAGGCAGCAGTGCTAATCACCGAGCCACAATATGAGCAATGCCTAATAAATGCCACTGAGATTTGGCATGGCTGAAAATTCACATGTCAGTTTCCACAACTGCCCTCCTGAGATAACCCAGCGTCTCTTCGGATTTAAAACAAACCTTATGCATACTGTTGCAAGCACCCTGTGCAAAAGATCTCAAGAGCATTGGAAACGCTGTGTGTTCCTCAGTTTCTTTTTGAACAGTTTTGTTTGCTTGTCACAAACACTTTGGGGGTGGATACAGAAAGACAGATAGGTGTGGGATGTCACATGAACAAACCTCCGCGAATTCATCCAATCAAAGTTGGTGAAACATGGGCTGCTCAAAGTGGTAATTAGTTCCATTATTCAGCCATCGAGCTAAATATTGCTGTTTTTAATCACACACAAAGGTAACTTTCCAGGGAAATTGAACCACTTGGTGATAAAAAGAATTGCAGATCTTGAGTCAGAGACAACGCAGTGTGGAGCTGGAGGAACACAACAGGTCAGACAGCATCAGAGGAGCAGGAAAATCGATGTTTCGAGTCGGGACCCTTCTTCAGATTGAACCATCCTTTTTGGGATATGTAAATGGGGATCTTACAGAAGTTCAGGCATGAATGCTTAATACACAGATTATGTGTTTCTCATTCCTTATCGCTCAGCAGCCAAGTTGTCCATCCCTGAAATTCACTGATGAACAAACCCATACGAGGGAGATGGACAGGGTACTGCAGCTGTTGGCACCCTCTTCCATTACCCCTAGCACCTCAATTGGCATCCAGCACAAAGGGATGACATGAAAGGGCAGTAAAGCTGTCAGCTATGTCTCTGTTGGGAACACTTTTATCCCTAAGTTTGAAGTTCAGGAGTTCACCGTTCACTTCAGAGACATGAGCACATGATCCAGGCTGGCACTGCGGTGGGGCACTGAAAGTCGGCTGCATTGTCATAGCAACCATCGTTGAGACGTAAAATTGAAGCCAAAATCCCTGACAGCCCTTTCAGACACAATTTCAAAGAAGAGCTGGGAAGCTTGCAGCAATAATTTCACTAACATTTATCCCTCAACACACATCATTAAAAGCTAATGATTGAGTCATTATCTCATTGTTCTTTGTGGGATCTTCCTGTGTGCAAATTGGTTGCAGCATTTCTTAACATTACAACAGTCACTTGTTGGCTAGTTAGCACTAAAAGATGACCTAGGTCAGGAAATGTTTCTTGAAATGAAATTGCTTTGGGCCACTTTCACTAAATTCCTTCTATTCATAAATTCACTACACAAAATATGTTAGAATTTCACAGCAAAGACACTCAGCCAATGATAACAATGTTTTCTGGTATAAATACCTCCTGGCACTGGAGAAGTAAGGGTGTTTGTGGAAAACATGTGAATATTTGATTTTGAAATTCAGTGTGACTGATTGCAAAATGTTTAATTCTGCAACCCAATATTCTCAAGTTAGAACACAGGGCAGCAATCTCGCCAAACACAAAGGTCGAAGAACATTGTGAAAATGTAGACCAACTTTGTACAGCAATGTTGACCTTTAACTTTGTAAGTGACAATTAACTCAAAAACATCCCAACTTGTTTAACAAATACCAATCCTTCAGCTGCCTGCTTCTATTACGTTCACAATAATTAATAGATTCACCCTCTGCATAGAAGTCAACGGGAGTCAATAACTAGTCAGGCCTTCATTGTGTCCCGTCTAATCATATTCTGTATTAAATTCAAACTGCAATTTATGTTCATTTAGCCTGAGATCAGTCTGCTCTAATTCATTCATGCATTCAGGAGTTTTCATGAGCTTGACCCTCCCTATCTTTGTAACCTTATGTAGGCTTAGAAACCTTCACCATTTTTGTATTCCTTCGGGGGAGGGGATGATATTGTCGCTGGACTGTTAATACAAAGACCCAGCTAAGGTTCTAGGGACCTACGTTCGAATCCAGCAATGACACTTGGTCGAATTTAAATTCACTTAAAAAGTCTGGAATTAAGACTTAAATGATGACCATGAATCAATTGTCAGAAAAACTCATCTGGTTCACTAATGCCTTTTCAGTACGGAAACTGCCATCCTTACTTGGTCTGGCCTACATGTGACTCCAGACCCACAGCAAGGTGATTGACCCTTAACTGCCCTCTGGTCTTGCCAGTGATGATCTCACCCCATGAATGAATAGAAAAATAAATTCTGGTCCTTTTATTTCAGCTTTCCAGCATTGACAGTCTTACCCTCAGCTGCCAAGGCTCAAAGATCTGGAATTCCTCTCCGATCCTGGCTCTCTGAAATAAAGGGAAAGAACTGCGGAGGCTGCAAATCTGAAACAAAAACAGAAATATTGGATAAATTTCAGCAGGGCTGGCAGCATCTGTGTGGAGAAACAGGACTAACATTTTGAGGGAGGTAATGGCCTAATGGTATTATCGTTAGGCTGTTAATCCAGAGACCCAACTAATATTCTGGGAACCTGGGGTTGAATCCTGTAACGGCAGGTGGTGGAATTTGAATCTAATAAAAATCTGGAATTAAGAGTCTAGTGATGGCCATGAATCCATTGTTGATTGTCAGGAGAAGCCCATCTGGCTCACTAATGTCCTTTCCTGCCCTGGCCTACATGTGACTCTAGACCCATAGTAATGTGTGGTTGACTCTTAACTGCCCTCTGGGCAATCAGGGAAGGGCAATAAATGCTGGCCTGGCCAGCGATGCCCTCATCCTGTGAATGAATAAAATGAAGTCCAGCGACACTTGGCCAAGGCAGAATTGGATGAGAAATCTGGTGAGGCCCATCTTGATATTGGAAACATCTTGCTACATCTTTTATACTTCTCATAAGCGGCATGGTGAGTTTCACGCTAGGCAGTAGTGAGTTGCCAGTTAAGGGGTATTATTGCTTGTTAAACACCTTGTTGATGGCCCAAGTTGTCTCATTTAATATTCAGTTTCCTATCTTAAAAAAACAAGTCAGATGTTGAGAAAATGTGACATGGAAAGTAAAGCTGGTACAGATTTGGCTGACTGCATGCTCTAAAGGCCTTTATGGTGCCTAAAAACATTTCAGGGCAGGATCCGTTGGCTCAAACTGCACTCACCTCAAATTGCTGTCAGTAACATGAGCATGTGACTTTTTAAAGTATATTCATTTGTAGGATGTAACATTTGCTGGTTTGTCCAGAATTTATTGCCCATCCCTAGTTGTCCTTGAGAAGGTGGTAAATTGCCTTTTTGAACTGCTGCAGTCTGTTTGGTATAACTGCACCCACTGCATTGTTACAGAGATAGTTCCAAGATTTTGACCCAGAGACACTGAAGGAACAGCAAGGTTGGTGTGTGGTTTGGAGGGGAACTTGAAGGTGGTGGTGTTCCCATATATCTGTTGCCCTTGTCCTTCTAGATGGTAGAAGTCATGGATTTGGTTCAGCCATCCTGTTAATATTTTTTTCTGTGTGCACCTCCAGGAATCAGAAATCAATGTTGCAAACACCGTCAGCATGCCAAGCACCATGCAGGGATCCTCGGAATGGCTGCACATGGCCAAATATGCGTCTTTGAGGGAACATTGGATTGGATGGATAGGCTAATGGGGATTAATTGTTGCAATGCACCTTGTAGATGGTACACATTGCCACCACCGTGTGTTAGTACTAAAGGGAGTGAATGGTGAACATGTAAGGTAGAATACTAATCAAGTAGATTTCTTTCATTTGGATGGTTTTGGACATCTTGAGTATTGTTCGAGCTGCACCCATCCCGACAAGTGGGGAGTAGTCCATCACTTGTTTCTTGCAGGTGGCGGACAAACTTCAAGTTGTAAGGAAGTAGATTACTCATGATAGGATTCCTAGCCTCTGACCTGCTCTTGTAGCCGCAGCAGTTATATGGCTAGTGCAGTTCAGTTCCTGTCAACGGCAACTTTCTGTGTGTGCAACCCATCCTTCATGGATTTCAGAAAAGAAATCATAGAGTTCAGCCTCTCCTGACTGGTAAATTTGTGAATCTTGAAAAGGTCTGTGAGCAATGCTGTCAGGTTTAACATAAAGCATAGAACACAGAACTGTACAGCATAGGATAGGGCCCTTCGGCCCATGATGTTGTGCAAACATGATACCAAATGAAACTAATCCCTTCTGCCTGCCTTTGGCCCATATCCCTCCATTCCTTGCATATTCAAGTGCTTATCTAAAAGTCCCTTAAACACCCCTACTGTACCTGCCTCCACCACCATCCCTGGCAGCACATTCCAGACTCCTACCGCTCTCTGTGTAAAAAAAAACTTACCCCTCACATTTCCTTTGAACTTTCTTCCTCTCACCTTAAATGCATGCTCCCTAATTTTAGACAATTCAACTCTTGGGAAAAAGATTCTGACTGTCAACCCTATCCATGCATCTCATTATTGTACAAACTTCTATTAAGTCTGCCCTCAGCCTCCGCTGCTCCAGAGAAAACAACCTGAGTTTTCCTGGCCTCTCCTTATAGCTCATTCTCTCTAACCCAAGCAGCAACCTAGTAATCCTCTTCTGCATCCTCTCCAAAGTCTCCACATCCCTCCCTTCATGTGGCAACCAGAATTGAATGCAATACTCTAAGTGTGGCCTAAACAGTGTCTTACAAAGCTGCAAAATGAAACAATTTATAATCAGTTCTTTTCAGTTGTTAAATAAACCTTGGCTCCATGCAGTAACACTCTCATTTCTAAATTGGAAAGTCAAGTTTCCAAGCCACCCTTCAGAGAATTGTGCATATAATCTACACACAGAAAGAGCACTGGAAATGTTAGCTTCAGAAGATATATTAAAGCAAATCACGGCTGAATGTAAAAATCCAATTGTACAATTTGAAATAGAGGAGAAGATTGGCTGCCTAATATTAATTTCTTGATGAAAGTTATGTAATATAGTTTGTATGATCACTAATCTTTATTATGGATTGTGGGCTCTTGCTGTGAGCAAATGGTTTACAGCTTTCCCTACAACACAAAAGTGGATACGTTTATGAATGAAAACTGAAATTGCTGGAAAAACTCAGTCGGTCTGGCAGCATCTGTAGAGAGAAATCAGAGATAATGTTTCGGGTTGAGTGACCCTTCCTCAGAACTGGGAGTTAGGATGTGTAGTCAAGGTAACTGTGGGAGTCGGTGGGTTTATGGTGGATATTGGTGGCCAGCCTATCCAGAAATGGAAACAGAGATGTTGAGGAAGGGAAGGGAGGAGTCAAAGATGGACAAAGTAAAAGTGAGGGTGCAGTGGAAATTAGAAGTGGAATCGATAAACTTTATGAAGTTCCTCTTTGGCTGTAAAGTGAATTGCAATATCTTTCAAGGTGCCCAATAAATGCAAGTTCTTTTATTCTTTCTCTAGATCTTATACAATTGAAACTTTAAACATTTACTTTAACTTTATTTTTATTTGCTTGTGGAATATGGCATTGCTGACAAGGACAGCAGTTATTGGCTACCATTAATTCCCCTTGAGAATGTGGTCGTGAGCTGATTTCTTGAATTGTGGGAGACTGGTGATGGAGCACACCCACAGTGCTGTTACAGATGGAGTTCCAGGGTTTTGACTTGTGCACTGAAGAAGGAATGTTGATATATTTCAAAGTCAGGTTGCTGTCTGTCTTGCAGGAGAGCATTCCGGGGATGAGGTTCCCATGTGCCAGCAGTCTTTGTTGTTTTAGTAGAGGTTACAAATTTGTGTGGTGTTGTCAAAGAAATCTTGGTGAGCTGCTGCAGTGCATCTCGTAGGTGGTACACACTGCTGCCACCATGTGCTAGTAGTAAGAGGAGTAAATGTTCAAGCTGATGGATGGTGTGCTGATTAAGTGGGCTGCTCTCTCCTTTGAATTATGAGTTGGTATCTCTGTGAAAGTATTCAAGATATGAATGTATTAAGTTGTCTGATGATGACTTGCTCATAGTTTAAGGCTTTCGTGTTTGGAGAGCTGCAACAGAAGTGAACTCCACAGTAGCCCTGTCTTCAGTGTTTCATTGCAAATAAGGCCAATTTTCCATATCATGGGAGCTTACTCTTAACAAAATCTGACATAGACAACAAAATTTCTCACTGCCTCAATGTTCCAGCGCACCCTACACTTGACTGCGGTAAGGAATAAATGATCTTTACTTTCAAGGTTAAGTTTTGCAAGATTGTTCAAATCTGGTGGCAAGAAAGGCAGTTAAGAGCTCCATCCTCACCCAAGCCAACATGCCTAACATCAAGGTACTAATCACTCCAGACCAGCGTACTGGGCACAACATGTCATTTGTATACCAGTTTCCCAAAGTAATTGCTGGATTGGGAATTTAAGCCATGGCAGGACAGTCCCAGGAGGACACTGGAAATGCTTGAAGAATGTCCTCAAAGAATCTCTGAAGAGCTCAAACTTCCTCACTGGTTGACAGGAGCTGCTGAGTTGTGATCAAACTGGAGAAGGCTCATTTGGGAAGGCACCGAACACACATGCTCAGACTTTATCAGGAATGGGTGGAGGTGAAATTGAAGCATTGAAAGGCATGGTCAAGTCTACAATTACCTTTCTTACCTGGCTGTCCAAAGCAGCACCTGTCCTGTTTGTGGCAAGGTCTGTAGATTGTGTCTTGGACTTATCAACCAGCTCGAAACCCGTTAAACCAGATTGGAGGCAGCTCATTAGAAGTAACTATTTAGACCAAAATATCTATTTAAAATAAAAGATACATTTCAATAAAATATGGATATATTGTTATGAACAAAATAGGAGAAATAGTTATTAACTCTGAGATGTCTAACCATACAACTAGCCACTCCAATATGTGATAACTATAATATGTTATTCTACTGACCTTTATTTGTAGCACAGAAGCTGGCTCAGAGCTTCGTGCTTGTTGCTGGAAATTGAGCCATTACATTGAATGACAAAATATACTACACCACAGAAGCAGGCTGTCTGGCATGACTTCTTATGTTGAATTTGTGCACCACATTTTCCCTCCTTCATCTCACCAACAGCTTCTGCTTTTCCCACTCATTCTTATTACTAAGTCCTTCCATCTAAATATCAAACAGATCCGATTCTTTGGAATCCTGTCAGCTCAGAACTGGACAGAAATGGCGCCTAAGTGGATAATTTCTAAATCTAAGGGCATTGACCACAAATGTGCAATCATCCTAAATCCAGTTGATAGAGTGCTATTTTCATGTAGATTTCATGCTGTCCACTCATTTCCATTATTGTTGCATGTACCCCAACATGGAACATGCTGCTGAGTAGCTGCATAAATCATCAGGGGCTTCAGTTCATGCTTCCAACACCAACCTGCAAAATGTAAAGTCTGCTACGCCTAATAAAGGGGAGGAGTATTCAAGCTGCATCATTCTGGTAGCTTCAAATGGTTGGACAACATTGGAAGACCCTTGGGAAGGATTCAAAATGGGATAGGTGGACAGAGAACATGCACCCACGTTTCTGATGCTTAGCTGAGATCTCTGGTACAGGAAGTAGACTGCAAGAGAGAAGCTTAGTTCCAACAAGGTTCCAGGAAGGTCTTCTGACAAGTGCTGAGAAGACAATGAGAGAATGTGACTGTGCCAGTTGATGTCACAGGTCTGGCACTGAAGATATGGTTGCAGTGCCACAAGAACCTTAATAAGGTCAGGGAATGCAATTTTATGTACCAAATCCTAATGGTAATTTAGGAAGACTTGCCATTTTAGGACATTAGGATGTAGGTTATCAGATGCAGGAGACTTGTCAGCCTTTCACCCCAATAGTTTTGCTGGTTACTTAAATCAACTGATTTTAAATGTTTTAAATTGATCTCTCCGTCTTGATTTTTTCAACTATCAGTGGTAGTATTTTTTTGTGCATTCTATAATGAAGCTGGATACAAAATACCTGTTTAATACTTTCGTCACTTCCTTGTTACCCATCATTAAATTATTTAGTCTGAAGTCATAAAGCACCTTCATTTTATTTAGCTGCTGTTTTCCTTTTTTACATACTTTTAGTAGCACTTACTGTCTGTCTGGTCTAAATTGCCCATAGTGTCCAGGGATGTGTAGGTTTGGTGGATTAGCCATGGGGAATGCAGGGTTACAGGGTTAGGATTGGGGTGGGGGGTGTGCATGTTGAGTCTGGGTGGGATGCTGTTCGCAGGGTTAGTGTGGACCCAATGGGCCTGTCTCCACACTGTAGATACTCTATGAGAAACTTCAATTATGAAGACAGATTGAAGAGGCTGATATTGTTCTCCTTGAAGAGATGAAGGTTAAGGGAAATCTGACAGAAGTTTTCAAAATCACGAGATGTCTGGATAGTGTAGGTAGGAAGACAGTGTTTCCACTCGTAAAAGGATCAAGGAGAGGACACAGAAATGATCTGCAAAAGTAACAAATGCAGTGTGGAGAAACAACTTTTTCACACATTGAATGGTTCAGGGTCTGGAATAAATTGCCTGAAAGTGTGGTGGTGACTGGTTCAATTGAGGCTTTCAAGGGGCATTAGATGATAAAATGAAAACAATGTGCAAGGGTACATGGAAAAAACATGGCACTCAGTCATGACGCCTGTTGGCAGAACGAGTACAGACACTGCGGGCTGAACAGTCTCTTTCTATGCCATAACAATTCTGTAATTCTGTGAACTTTACACTTGTTGGGAAATTGCATGGGCATGGCTTCTCCACTTTTACCACCTTTTGATCCCCATAGCCTTCTGAAGTGTGGCTCCCAGAAGGAGAACAACACTCAGTTGAGGGTAAACCAATGTTTTATAAAAGTTCATCATAACTTCCTTGCTTTTGTACTCTATACCTCTGTTTATAAAGTTCAGGGTCCCAGATAGCTTAATCGTGATTTCAATCTGACCCGCCACGATTAGTGCTTCGTATACATATAGCTCCAGTTCCCTCTGCTGCTTCACCCCTTTCCGAATTACACCTTTTATTTTGTCCTGCATCTTCTTGTTCTCCCTACCAAAACGTATCACTTTCTATGTTTCTGCATTAAATTTCATCGGCCATTTGTTAGCCCATATCCCCAGCTTGCCTGCATTCTCTTGAAGTTTATCACTAGTCTCTATGTATTTCTTAATAGGTTGAAGTTTGGTATCATCAGCCAATTTTGAAAATATGCCACACGTCCAAGCCTAAGTGTCTAATAAGTTAAGTGTATTAGATATCACTAATCCAGTTCTGGTCTTCATATCTCTATTTATTTGAAATAGGTTTCATTAGTTTGTCACTTGTAAGAGGAGTGCAGTGTCTGTAATATGTGTAGGAGCTAGAGAATGTGGCAAAGGCTGATAGACCAGTAATCCCTGGTGAGGCATCAACGGTGGGCCTGAGAGCCTGCAGCTTGGATTGTCCCACCTTTCTGGCTAAAGAGGGCAGGATTATAATGGGCGTTTAGCAGCAGTGCCTCAAAGTGGTGGGAATCAGATAAAGAAAAGGTATGCAGTCTTGATTCAGACAAGAAAGCTGTGTTGATCCCAATACCCAGTCTGTGCATGTCCCTTAAAGACAATGCATACCATATTCACTCTTAGTAACCTGCTATTTTTCTTGTTTTTAATATGTAAGGACCTTTTTTTTATTTTAATTCTTTTGAATTCTACAACTTAGCACAAGAGCTAAGGTGTACATGATTGCAGGTGTTTAACCTTGGGCAATAACAGTCTGCTAAGGATCATCTGGGCAATGTGCTCCTGTGCAGATCACCACATGAAGCCTTTGTTATTAGTGTGAGACTAAGGGTGTGTTTTAATACTTTCAGCTTTCTCTAGCAAATGGAGCGTTAACCCTTCCCAGACTGAACATCTTTAAAAGCATGTACTGCTTTTTCTGCATCTCCCCGCATTTGGGGTAATTTTTAGCACTGATTTATCCAGGATGATAGGGTGTGACAGTCCCTATTATTGGACTCATATTCCAGAGGCACACTCTAATGATCTATGAGATATGGTTTCAAATCCTACCAAGGTAGTTGGTGGGATTTAAATTCAATTCATAAAGCTCGAATTGAAAGTCAATCTCATTAATGGTGACTGTGAAACTATCATAAAAAAATCTACATGCTTCACTTATACCCTTTTAGGAATCTGAATTTGCCATTCTTACCTGGTTTGATGTAATGACTCCAGGTCTGCAGCAATGGGATTGATTCTTAACTGGCCTGCAAGCCACTGAGTTCATGAGCAATCAGGAATGTGGAGCAAATCCTAGCCTTTGCAAAAATACCCTGAAAGTGTAAATTAAAATTAATGCACTATATTTTGCACATCTCTGGCAATGCTCATTTCTTCTGACTTCAAAACTGAAACAAGTGTAGAATGAATGTCCACTTCTGCTTAATACAAGATTCACCTTCTCAGACTAGGAGGTAGAAAACATAACTTCCTTTTTCAAGAAGGGAGGGAAAACAAGAAGAGGAAAACTTTAACCAAATTGTTAGAATTCTTTGAAGGATTAACATGCATAGTAGATAAAGGAGAACCTATGGAAGTACTGTACTTAGACTTCCAGAAGGCATTTAACAAGGGGTGCATAGAAAAGATTATTGTGCAAGTTAGGAACTCGTGGTATGGGGACAAGTATGGATAGAAGATTGGCTGATTGGCTGGCAGGCAGAAAATCCAGAGCATGCCTAAATGGGACTGTTCCTGATACGATGAGTGGAGTACTGTAGGGTGGATCCCATGGTGAATACTGAGCCCTGAGACTTACCCAAGGTGAGTACTTAATCCTGAGACCTGCCCATGGTGAATACTTAATCCTGAGACCTGCCCATGATGAATACTGAGTCCTAAGAACTGCCCATGGTGAATACTGAGTCCTGAGACCTGCCCATGGTAAATACTGAGTCCTGAGACCTGCCCATGGTAAATGCTGAGCCCTGAGACCTGCCCATGGTAAATACTTAGTCCTGAGACCTGCCCATGGTGAATATGAGTCCTGAGAGCTGCCCATGGTGAATACTGAGTCCTGAGAACTGCCCATGGTGAATAT
>NC_063361.1:6966151-6973557 GCF_021869965.1 Rhincodon typus | reverse complement strand
GAATATGAGTCCTGAGACCTGCCCATGGTGAATACTGAGTCCTGAGACCTGCCCATGGCGAATAATGAGTCCTAAGACTTGCCCATGGTGAATACTGAACCTGAAGACCGCCCCATGGTGAATACCAACTCCCATGACCAGTCCATAGTGAATACTTGTGAGGTTAGCGTGGTAAGTATAAGAATGGTGGTTGGAGGAATATGTTGTCATGATGAGTCACTAAGCTGATCTAGGTGCTATAAGGACCACGGAGTTTGGGCAGAAGGTATAGGTTGCTATGGAAGGTGTGAGGGTTACAGTGGCTGGATGCAGGGCCATAGGCTCATAGATATTTGCAGCGCAGAAGGAGGCCATTTGACCCATCTTGTCAATGCCTGTCAACAGCTATGTTGGGTGGCATGTGGCTCAGTGGTTAGCATTGCTGCCTTACAGTGCCATTTGATTCCACCCTCAGGCGACTGTCTGTGTGGAGTTTGCACATTCTCCCCGTGGCTGCATGGGTTTCCTCCCACAGTCCAAAGATGTGCAGGCTAGGTGGATTGGCCATGCTAAATTGCATGCCGTGTTCAGGGATGTATAGGTTAGTTGGTTTATAGGAGATGGGTGGGATGTTCAGAGGGTCAGTGTGGACTTGTTGGGCCAAAGGGCCTGTTTCCACACAGTAGGGATTCTATGAATGTCTGACTGCATCAATGGTATTTTTCAACACTTGGCTCATATGGCAATGCAAGGAATATCTAAATAATACTTAAATGCGCTAAGAGTTTCTATTCAACCACTACCTGATTGAAAAAGTTGTCCTCAACTCTCCTTTTATCCCTCTACCCGTTACCTTAAAAGTATGTTGTTTGGTTATTGATGCCCATAATAAGAGTAAAAGTGCCCTCCTATCCACGCTTTTCCATGACCCTCTTAACCTCTGCGCTCTGCCTCTTGGCTAATTTTAAATCCAATGTACTACTTTTTCTTGGATTCAATGGGGTTTAACTTTCCTGACTAGTCTGTCATGAGGCACCTTTACAAAAGCCTTGCTAAAGTCAATGTAGAGTCCACCAGATGCATTACTCTCATCAATTCCTGGTTAAGTTCTCAAAGAACTTTGTCAAAAATGACCTTATTTTGACAAAACTATGTTGATTGTCCCTGATGAATCTGTGTCTCTTCAAGTGCAAATACGGCCTGTCCCTCAGTGTTCTTTCTAATAACTTCCCTACCACTGAGGATAGACCGACCAGCCTCTAACTTCCTGGTCTATCACTTCCACTTTTTTCAATGATGTGACTACGTTAGTCATTCTCTAATCCTCTGTGGTCAGAGAAGATTTGAAAATTTCTGCCAGGGTCCCTGATATCTCCTCCCTCAACAGCCTGGGATACATTGCAATCAGGCCTGTTGATTTATCCACTTTTGAGGCTGCTAAGCCCACTGGTCTCCTCTCTCTCTATGTTAATTTCCTCTCAGATTTCACAGATCTCCACTCCGATGCCTATACTTGTCCTTCACCATTGTGAAGACCAACACAAAATATTCATTGAGGATCGTGCTCACATCTTCTGAATTCACATGGAGATGACCTCTGTGATCCCGAATGGACCCTATTCTTTAACTAGTTATCCTCTTGGTCTTTATATATTTTTTTCAAAAAACCTTTTGGTTTTCCTTTATTCTATCCTCCAGCGCTGTCTCATGCACTTTATTAGCTTTCCTAACTTCTTTTTAAGTTCGTTACGCCAAACTTTTTATATCTTCTGGGGACGCCACTTTACTGACCCCTTGGCATTTGCCATAAACTTTTTGTTTTTTCTTAACCTAACCTTTATGCCCATTGACATGTATGGTTCTCTGGTCTTGGTCCCACCCTTTGTATGAGTGAGAACAAATTTGCCCTATATGCTTGCTATTTCCTCCGTGAATGCCTTCCACTGCTCTGACACAGTTTTATTTGCAAGTAGATGGTCCCAGTTCACTTGGGCCAAATTTAACTTTGTAAAATTAGTCTTTCACTAGTTCTGAATTTTTATACCTGACCTATCCTTATCCTTTTCTATAACTACCTTAAATCTAAGTTATGAACCCTATCTCCAAAAGGTTTTCTCACTGATATGCATTCCACCTGCTTGGTCTCATTTCCAAATATTGTGTCCAGGACTATCCCATCCTTTGTTAGGCTTCCTACGTACTGGCTTAAAACATTCTCCTGGAAGTAATTTAAGAATTATGTTCCCTTTCTACTTTGCACCTAAAACTATCCCAGTTAATTTTTGGGCAGTTAAAATCTTCTACAGTTGCTATTTTACACTTCTCTGAAATATTTGATCCTCTATCTCTTGCTAAATCTTTGGGGGTTTGCCCCTTTTGTGAAGTTTACCTCTACCCATGTGGCCTCTTTTGCTGATTCTTTGATATATCAGCACTACTCACTGCTATAATTGATTCTATATGCATGAGTCAACCTGAAGGATATGAGATGTTATGGGGCTGGGCATAAGAGGCATTGGTTGGTATAGAGGACGAGATGTTATGGGGGATGTGTGTGAGGGACGAGGTGGCAGGATAGGGCATAGGAAGTGTGTGGGAGAATGACCGAGTGTGAGAGGTGTTGTGTGTTATTTCTTTATTCTGAGAGTTCTGAGATTGGTTTTGAATTTTTTTTATTATTTTCAGTGTAACCATTGTGACTGTCAGCAACAGCAGGAAGGTAAACAGTCTGCGACACTGGGCAAATCTGGAGTAAGCATTTTAATTACTAATGTCTCACTCTTCATGTATACCTCAGCATTATAGTGCTAGCTCCTTTATCTTCCTTGTTTTCATTTTCCATTTGCTCATTCTCTCCCCGCCTTCTTTCATTTTCTAACAGTTTATCTTTCTGTGCAATGACTTTATTTATTTTTCTAGTTGCACCCTAGAAAGGGACAGCCGCCTAATGGATCTAATCTGTCAGGTCTACCTGCGCCACTCCCTGAAAGAGGGTGGTAATCCTTGTAGAATCATATTAACAGCTTGAAGAAATCAATTGCCAATTAATCTATAAGCTTTTGGTGATCTCTCTAAATTGTTTTGGCCGGCAGGAGTCTTCTCCTGCAGTTTAAAGTGTGTGCACGAGATGAAACAGGATATTGGCTGGAGCATTGAGATCCAAGAGGGCAATGCTGGTGTCAAATCCTCATTACAGGCTGCCTGAAGTTGTGATTTTCCCATTCGAACCATTCCCAGCTGATGTTTGCTCGTTTTGTGATAATGCATCCACCAATATGGTGTCCACCGTCATTCAGAGATGCACCCATGCACCAGATGCCATTTTGGACCCCCAGCAGTATTCGCAGTACCTAGACAACAGGAGTTAATGAGGCTGTTATAATGCCATTTCTGCTCCTGATACCCTTACACAGCCTGGTGTCATCTTCCATTTGCCCATGCAACATTTGCTCCTACTGCACAAGCCTTCATTACTATCATCATGCCCTCTGATAATGTGTCTGGAGGGTTATGCCGAGTTGGCAGCTTCCACCATTTAAAGCTGTTGGAATTGGAGTTTTAGTAAAAGGCTGACCATAAGACATTGGAACAGAAGTAGCCAAGTGAGTCTGCTCAGCCATTCAATGAGATCATGGCTGGTCTGATAATCCTGCCTTTTGCTTCTCACTTGATGCAAAATTGCTGCAGAAGAATTGGCTGGAATCTACCAAATGGGTGGGGTGGGGGGCTGGTGGGTGTAGGTGGTGTGGTGGGGTGTGGGGAGAATCAGTTAAGATGTCTGAATACAGGTGTGAAATATGAGGTGCATCTGAGGTTAGCCTAAGTATTGTTCTGCATTTTGCATGGGCCTTATTCCTGTCAAAATATTAAGTTACAACGGGTTGAATCAGAAGCGGGTCTGTCAAGCAATACACAGCTGCATTGAAACAACCTTTCTGCTCCATGGTCCAGAATTTTAAAAAATACTGTCTTTGCCAGTTTCCAAGCAGACTTTAAGGATCCTGTGGATTTCCAAGGGATAGTTGATGCTTGATGCGTGTGAGCAAAACATACGAGACTTAATGTCTGGGCATGGCCCAAATCAGACCCCATTCCTATAGGCAGCACAGGACTGACCTCATGTGCTCTTATCCAATATTTGTCTCCAACATCTCCAGAAATGAAGATCTAACCCTCAACCCTGGTGAGCCCAGACTAGATCTCACTTCCACACGCAACACAGAAGTGAACTTACCACCACTTCCAAGTCATAGAAACATGAAATGCCCCCTTCCACAGGTATCCCGGATCTAATCTCATCCCCTGGTAACAGGAGCACAAATCAACTCTTTCTCAGAAGTCATCCACTCCCCACCTAATAACCCCATCCCCACTTGCAGATATAGTGACGTAACTTCCAGATAGGCCAGATCTGTTTCCCTCACCATCACACAGGTAACCCAGATCTGACTCCATTACTCCAAATAAGCTCGATCCAACAATGGTCTGTACCTGTCCTGTCTCACCATGCTCCATTCCCAGGTATCCAAGATATGACCTTGCAGTTCCCCTGGGTAACCCAGACCTGACAACCACTTGAAACCAGGATTAGCAATCAATATCTCAACTTTTATCTATCCGGTAGACCCCGCCCTTTCTGATTCCTACTTGCAGCCTGTACCCATTCAGGTTCCCATTGCTATTCCCAGCCTGAGTCAACTGCAGCTGGGCATTTGTGTTGGTTTCACCCAAGGATCGCATTCAGATCAAAGCTGCAAGTGCAATTACCTGAATGAACTTACAGCTGACACTTACAGTCATAGAATCATACAATTGTACAGCATGGAAACAGATCCTTCAGTCCAACTTATTCATGCTGACCAGATATCCTAAATAAATCTAGTCCTATTTGCCAATATTTGGCCAATATCCCTCTAAACCCTTCCTATTCATGTACCCGTCCAGATGCCTTTTAAATGTTGCAATTGTACCAGCCTCCACCACTTCCTCTGGCAGCTCATTCCATACACGCACCACCGTCTGCGTGAAAACATTGCCCTTTTGGTCCCTTTTAAATCTTCCTCCTCTCACCTTAAACCTATGCCCTCTAGTTTGGACTCCCTTACCCTGGGGAAAATGCCTTGGCTATTCACCCTAGCTATGTCCCTCATGATCTTATAAACCTTTATTAAAGTCACTTCTCAGCCTCCGATGCTCCAGGGAAAATAGCCCCAGCCTATTCAGCCTCTCCCTATAGCTCAAACCCTCCAACCCTGGCAACATCCTTGTACATCTTTTCTGAACCCTTTTGAGTTTCACAACGTCCTTCCTACAGCAAGGAGACCAGAATTGAAAGCAGTATTCCAAAACTGGCCTAACTAATGTCCTGTATAGCCGCAATATGACCTCCCAACTCCTGTACTCATTGCACTGACCAATAAAGTCAAGCACGCCAAACGCCTTCTTCATTATTCTTCTACCTGGCACTCCACTTTCAACGAACTATGTACAGCTTACATTTGGCACTGGCAATAAATATATGAAATATATATAATTTATATTACACTAGAGAAGCAGCAAGGTGTAAGAAGTGTATTATTACCTTTTAATCAACTGTTTGTGACTTGTACTTTATAAATTAAACTTTAACCTGTAAATATACCCTCAAACTAGATATTTGGCACATTTAGAGAAAATGATGCTTTAGGAAAGAAACTGATGGATTAAAATATTTTAAAAGCTAAATATATTTGGATGAAAAGAGAGAGACACTGGAGAAGATGACAGCCATAGGGTTAGAGACAATGATAAAATAAAGGAATGCGAGATGTGGTGAAAGATGACAGAGTCCTTTTGTATAAAACTGAGTTATTGCTTTCTGTTCAAAGCTTATGGCCTGTGCAGTGATTGTAAAAGGTCAGCAGGTGAATCTCATAGAATATTAGCTCCCTGATTGGGGCTGTTAATCTGGTCCAATCAGGAAGCCCTGGCTGACAGGTAAACAGGAACCAGCTCCACCACACCCTGCACTTTTCCCTGCAACTGCAGGAAGTGCTATACCTGCCCCCTTACCTCCTCCCTCACCCCCATCCCAGGCCCCAAGAAGACTTTCCACATCAAGCAGATGTTCACCTGCACATCTGCCAATGTGGTATACTGCATCCGCTGTACCCGGTGTGGCTTCCTCTACATCGGGGAAACCAAGCGGAGGCTCGGGGACCGCTTTGCAGAACACCTACGCTCGGTTCACAATAAACAACTGCACCTCCCAGTCGCGAACCATTTCAACTCCCCCTCCCATTCCTCAGACGACATGTCCATCCTGGGCCTCCTGCAGTGCCACAACGATGCCACCCGAAGGTTGCAGGAACAGCAACTCATATTCCGCTTGGGAACCCTGCAGCCCAATGGTATCAATGTGGATTTCACAAGTTTCAAAATCTCCCCTCCCCCTACCGCATCCCAAAACCAGTCCAGCTCGTCCCTGCCTCCCTAACCTGTTCTTCCTCCCACCTATCCCCTCCTCCCACCTCAAGCCGCACCTCCATCTCCTACCGACCAACCTCATCCCGCCCCCTTGACCTGTCCGTCCTCCCTGGACTGACCTATCCCGTTCCTAGTCTTTATCTACACTCACCTTTACTGGCTCCATCCTCGCCTCTTCGATCTGTTTGTTTCCTCTCCACCTATCCTCTCCTCTATCCCTCTTCTATCCGCCTCCCACTCTCTCCCTATTTATTTCAGAACCCCCTTCCCCTCCCCCTTTTCTGATGAAGGGTCTAGGCCCGAAACGTCAGCCTCTCTGCTCCTATGATGCTGCTTGGCCTGCTGTGTTCATCCAGCCGTGCACCTTGTTGTCTTACATCAGATGTTCTGTTTGCCCTGAGAGCTGGCTCTGAGGGAACTAAATCAATGTTGAGGACTTTCCACATGTTTGTAAGGGGTGACTTGGTGATGGGATCCCAGCCTCTGTGGAATTATTTCAGTGGTGACAAGAGCAAAGCACGGTCCTGAAGATATTTGCTTGCAACATTTGTCTTTGAGTTGGGGTTAGCATTTCTGGCATCATGCCATTTTTTTGGGAAGCTTGACTCGTTCAATCCTGCCACTGAAGACTGGGGCCAGAATGTGGAAAGAACATTTTTTTTGGGGCAAATGATATTGGGGCAGATGAGAGGTAATGAGTAATTCTCCCAACAGCTTGTGTACCCCGCAGCTTCTTCAGTTATTAGGAGCTTAACCTTTCCTGATTCACCAGATACTAACACCTTTCAAGAGGTGACAGATTTAATTAAGGAATATGTCGACCCCAAGCCTCGTCTACTTCTGAGACACTTTACCCGCAATTTGAAAACCAGGAGAATCCATATTTGGGATAACAATGTGTAGAGCTGGATGAATACAGCAGGCCAAGCAGCATCAGAGGAGCAGGAAGGCTGACGTTTCGG
>NC_063361.1:6906579-6965751 GCF_021869965.1 Rhincodon typus | reverse complement strand
AGGGACTAGGCCCGAAACGTCAGCCTTCCTGCTCCTCTGATGCTGCTTGGCCTGCTGTGTTCATCCAGCTTTACACCTTGTTATCTCAGATTCTCCAGCATCTGCAGTTCCTACTATCTCTGAATCCATATTTGGGATTTTTGATGAGGTTAAGGTGACTGGCAGAGGCACGTGACTTCGGTTTAACCCTCAATGAGATACTAAGAGACCATTTGGTATGTGGGATTAATGATGTAACCATGCAAAAGCACATACTGGATGAAACCCAACTGGACTTCAAACAGGCATTACAACTGGTTTTATCATTGGAAAATGCAGCAAATGGGGTATATGAGCTGCAGGATACTCTGATGGAAGTGGACACCCTCACCAGTCTGACTGAGCTTGGGGAACACCGCTTGCGTGAAAGCAATTGCATAGTCTCACTCAGGACATATCCTGAATGGAGGGACTGTATACAATGGAACACAGCAGGTCAGGCAGCATCAGAGGAAGAGAAAAGTCAACTGTTCGGGCCAGGAACCTTCATCAGGACTGGGGAGGGGGAAAGGAGCTCAGAAATAAATGGGGGAGTGGGGCTGGCCGAAGGTAGGTGGAGTGATGATCGGTGGTGCAGGTAGGGAGTTGTAGAAGTTGCTTAATGGGAAGGGTGGGGCAAATAGGTGAGAAAGAAGTTGGACAGGTTGTATCAGGTCAAGGAAGCGGGGATAAGAGGGAGGCTTGGTCATGGGATGAGGCCGGGGGGTGTGGAGATTTTAAAGCTAGTGAATTCTATGTTGAGGCCATTGGGCTGTAAGGTCCTGAGGCGGAATATAAGGTGTTGCTCCTCCAGTTTTCGTGTTGCCTCATTGTGACTTTGGAGGAGACCCAGGATGGACATATCACCAAGGGAGTGGGAAGGGAGTTGAAATGGCTTGGAACCAGAAGATGGTGTTGATTGGAGCGTATAGAACGCAGATGCTCCGTGAATCTGTCACCGAGTCTGTGCTTGGTCTCTCCGATGTAGAGGACACCACATTGGGAGGAATGGATGCAGTAAACCAGGTTAGAAGACAAACAGGTGAATCCCTGTTGGATATCAAATGATTGTTTCAAGCCTCGGAGGGAGGTGAGAGGGGAGGCATAGGGGCAGGTGCAACACTTCCTGTGGTTGTAGGGGAAGGTGCGGGGGGTGGCGGAGTTGGTGGGGAGTGTGGAGCGGACGAGGGAGTCGCAGAGAGAGCGGTCCCTATGGAAAACAGATAGGGGTGGGGAGGGCAATATCTCTTTGGTGGTGGGGTCTGATTGCATACGGCAAAAGTGGTGGAGGATGATGTGTTGGATTTGGAGGATAGTGGGGTGGTCTGTGAGGACCAGGGGTCTCTATCCTTGTTGTTGTTGGGGCTAGGGAGTTTGAGGGTAGAAGTGTGGGAAATGCAGGAGATGCAGTTGAGGGCATTATGAATCACTGGAGAGGGGAAGTTAAGGTCCTTGAAGTAAGAGGACATCTGGGATGTCTGGGAGTGGAACGCTTCATCTCAGGAGCAGGTGCGCGGAAGTGGAGGAATTGGGAGTATGGGATCACATTTTTGTAGAATGGCGGGTGAGAGGTGGTGTAATCAAGGTAGCTGTGGGAGTTGGTAGGTTTGAAATAGATGTCTGAGTCTGTTGCCAGAGATGGAGACAGAGATGCCCAGGAAAGGGAGGGAGGTGTTGGAGATGGTCCAGGTGAATTTGAGGTCGGGGCGAATGGTGTTGGTGAAGTGGATGAACTGTTCAAGCTCCTCATGGGAGCACAGATACAGTCATCGATGTAGCAGAGGAAGAGGTGAGGAATAGTGCCAGTGTAGCAGCGGAAAAGGGACTGTTCAACGTATCCTATGAAGAGGCAGGCATAGCTCGGACCCATGCGAGTGCCCATAGCCACCCCTTTGGTTTGTAGGAAGTGGGAGAAGTTAAAAGATAGGTTGTGGCACGTGAGGAGAGGATGAGATTGTCAGTGGAGAAGTCTGGTTGGACCTGCGGGAAATGAAGAAATGGAAGGCTTTTACGCCCTCCTTATAGTGGATACATGTGTAGAGAGTCTGAATGTCCATGGTGAAATTCAGGTGTTGGAGGCTGGGGAATTGAAAGTCTTGGAGAAGGTAGAGGGCAGGGGTAGTGTTCCAAACATATGTAGGGAGTTCCTGGGCCAGGGATGAAAAAAACAGACTTGAGGTAGGAGGATATGAGCTCAATGGGGTGGGAGAGACAGAGACAGTGGGTCGACCGGGGCAGTCAGGTTTGTGAATTTTGGGTAGGAGATAGAAATGGGTGGTGTGGGGTTGGAGAATGATCAGGTTGGAGGCTAAGGACGGGAGGTCTCATGAGGTGATAAGGTTCTTGATGGTCTGGGGAGATGATGGCTCGGTGAGACTCTAGGTCAGCCCACAGCAAAACCCCAAAACAAAGCCAAGCCTATGCCAATTGGTTAAAACTTCCATCAGGATCCAGGCCAGCAATCCATTGTAGTTGCTGCTGGTATGTAGACTTGAGACAGCAAAAGAGTCCCACTAGATCTAAATTGAGTAAGAGAACTCATAGGCCGGTATCCAGGAGAGTGACACTTTGGGAAGTCCACCTATATCTACAGATGTAAAATTGTAATAATGGATGACACGCCCCTGCTAGGTCTACTTAAAGAGGACAAGGCAGTGCAATCCATAGATTCAGGCTGAATTCAATGATGGGTTCAAATACTAAAGGTGTGTAATTATAAGTTGAAAAACCATCTGAGAGGCCAAGTAGCGAATGTGCATTGAGCTATGCCTCCCACTGGCAGATACACCACCGGGGGTACAGCCACTGGAGGAGTCGGTAATGGTTTTAAATTTTCTGCACACACTTCCAGTCACAGCTGACAATGTCAGACTTTGGACGCAGAAAGATCTGGTCGTGGAAAAACTGAAACAGCTGGTGGTGATGGGGGAAACCAAAGGGCCGTCACAACCAGAACTGAAACCTTTTGGTCCGAGAGACACCTGATCACAGTAGAGGAGGCATATTATTACGGGGAGCAAGAGTGATTGTTCCAAACAAAGATCAGCGCCAGATACTGGCTGAACTCCAGGGGGGTCATCTAGGAATGTCCAAAGTTATGTCTGGTGACCAGGATTGGATGCAGACATGGCTGCACTGGTGGGGCAATGTCCAGAGTGCAAACAAGGACAAAAATTACTGCCAGTAACTGTCTCAGAATTGTAGGAATGGCCGGGTAAACCCTGGACTCGGTTACATGTCGACCATGCAGGTCCTTCCACGGGCTCAATGGTCTTAGTCATTGTGGATGTCCACTCAAAGTGGCTGGATGGACATTGAGTTCATGCGTCAAACAGGGGGATGACGATAGAAAAACTGTACACATCGTGAACTCTCGGAAGTGTGGGTCATATATAATGGGCCATCATTTACCACCAGGGAATTAGAGTATTTCCTAAAGTCAAATGGTATTCGACATTTAAGGACAGCTCCACACCATCCATCATCCAAAGAGCAGTGCAAAGTTTGAAGGCAGGCTTAAAGAAACAGCCTACAGCTTCACTCGATACCAAATTGTCCGGGTTCCTATTTGATTGTAGGATCAAGCCTCATGCAATTGCAGGGACAGCTCCAGCAGAGTTGCTAATGAGGAGGAGTCTCTGCACCAGGTTAAATCCGATCTTCCATGGCCTGGGAGGAGGGTGAAACAATAGCTGGAATGCTAATGCTGGACACCAGACTCCGCTAAGCGGGAGAGACAGTTTACTTCAGGGGACAAAGTTTGGTGTAGGAACCACAGGAATGACCCTGCATGGGTAAGAGTCATGGTCAACGTGAGGTCAGGTCCAGTGACGTATAAAGTTTGGGTAGGTGTGACAGTCCTGAACAAGCACAAGGACCATATGAAAGCTGCAAATTTGCAAACAGGGCAGGAGCAAAACTTGTCCAGCTCCTTGGATCAGTCGGAAAGGCTGGTGGAACTCATGGGTTTTCCCTCTCTATCAAGCATTGAAGAGAACTCAGAATCTGAGATGTACACGGTGGAATTCACTGCCTTGACTCCTTTACCGCCAGGAGAAGAGAATGAATTTCTTTTGAGATGGTCTGAGTGCAAGAGGCGAGTTACTCTGTGTTATGTGCCTGTATCCAAGGCAGATTTGGAGGAACCTGACCCGGTACTAAAATGCCCCTGGAGGAACTACAAGATAAAGAACCAGCCTATGTCCTTGGACTCAGAGGGGGAGGGATGTAATGATTGTAATGAGATCAGCCAAGTGATACAAATTGAGTTCCCTGATTGGGGCTATTGACCTGGCCCATTCGAAGGGCCCTGGCTGACAGATATAAACAGAAGTTCTGCTCACCCTGAGAGCTCTGAGGAAGCTGGGTCAGTGTCAAGAATTTTCCACATATAAATAAAGGGTGACATGGTGATTGGATACCAGCCTCTATTAGGTTATTTCAGCCTGGTTGCCAGCAGTCAAATAGTGAGACAATCAGATTATCATTAATGTTGTAAAGAGCTTTAAATAGACGTTTTAGTTGATCTTCAGCAATTGCTCCACAGAACAGGAAGAGATTGCTCACTCTATGATCCTGAGTTTGAGTACATGAGCACACATGAGGATTCTGCGAGTTGTGAAGCCTGTTATCTGCATGACAAGGTATCCAGGAATCAAGCTGGAAGTCAGGATCTCAGGCACTTAAGAGGTTTGCAATATTGCAGGAATCACTATTCCCACAGGATGTTATTAGCGTACAAAGCTTGTGATTATGAGGATTACAGCATGAGATTACTGCTGGTGATATTTTTGCATGAATTATTAAGATGTCTCTACAATGTTCCTGACTGCTATTTGAATGCAGACATTAACAAATTTATTTTCAAACAGGTTATTGACTGTGTTAAAGCAGGAGGCGGAAATGGTGTACAAAGGACCAAGCTCTAATCCATTCATGTTGCCAACAATCACTCTCTGTTTTCCTGAAAGCTTGGAAGGTACCTGGGACTTTTAGACCATATTTCAAAACAGAATTTTAAGAGTTATATTTCAAGAATGCAATGAATGGAAACCCAGTAAGAAAAACATGCTTTAAAAAAAATACATGGAAATGAACATTCAAGTCAATCTGAACCCATATTTCGAAGTTCATAAGATAGGTTGGAGTGGTAAATGTCATTTGCCAGTTGTCCTGTGTTTTCCTTCTGGAATACAAAATGGCCAGTGAGACCTGTCCCTCATTTCATTTTGTTCAACTTAATCCGAACGATGGGTATCCATTTGATCAGAGCTGAAAAACTACAGTGATATCTCCTACAGGGCAAAGTTGAGAGATGGCTCAGTCTGGGATATTGTCACTGAGTGTTTACTGAGGAGCTACAGTGGATGTAAGAGGATAATGCAAGGCACAAGAGCTTTGAATCATGGCAGCAGGTCTCCTGTAAGAGTAGCTAAGAGGAGCAGCTGCAGTTGACTAACCAGCCAACCTGAATTGCAGAGTCAACTTCAGTCAAAGGTTACATTCTGAGCCAGAAGGTTGCGTGTTCAGGCCCCAGGCCATGTTTCTAGCACCTGGTTGAGGCTAGAAATTCAACATAAAGACATAAAAGACTCGAAAACATTCAGCATGTCAGCTCTGAGGTAGGGTCATTGACCTAAAGCACTGGCCCAGATTTCTGCAGAGGTGGGACATCTTTAAAAATGGTGGTCAGGGTCTGGTTTCGGTATTCCTGCCCTCGGTCATTATCTGGCAATCGTTGCCAGTGTGAAATCGGGTCCAAGTAACAAACCTGCATCCTGCAATCCTGACCTGGGCTGACTGCATTGTGGAAAAATCATCTTGTACTGCACTTTCCCACCCCATTCCTGCAAAACCTGTAACTTCACCATGGGATCAGTAATCAACCTTATCTTATTGCACATTGCCAGATCTAGTCTAGCCTGCTCTCTAGTTTATTGCAGCTCATGCTGTTTGTTAAAAAAACTGTCCCTGTAACATTCTGTGAACTTCTCATCTAGCCTATCCTTACCCATTTGACTTTTTTAGTCTTCCTGTAGATGAAAATCTCCCCTGATTATTGCTGTGCCCTTCTGACAAGCTCTCACCTATGCTCTGCTCTACCCTGTGGTTATGTTGCTCCAGCAGTGACTTCTTACCTCTATAATCTTTCAACTTACTCAACCACACTTTGTCTCTTGAACTTAGGTCAGCAATTTCTGTGTGCAAAAAGGATCATTAACTAACAGAGCCAACTCTCTATCTTTCCCTAGCTCCTGTTTATAGAACCATAGAATCTTCCTCAATAGCCTGGTACCAATCCACGGCATCCTACAGCTTTTTCTCTGTATTGGCTATCTGAACATACTTATTCGCATTCCCAATTCCTCTGTTTTTGTTTCAAATGCAATATGCATTCAGTTACAAAAGGTTGAATCTCATGTTGGTGATGTCACTTTCATTGAGTTTCATAAAGAATGTCTCTCCATGAAGCCTAATGAGATTTCTCACCTCATCTTACTAAACTTGCCTTGTTACAAACCTGCCCTTTTTGCTCAATTTGAGCCCTGTACCACTTCCCACCATTCTGGGGACATCTCACCACCACTGGATGACTGTGGGTTAACCTTGGCAACTCCACCATCTTTGAAAACCCACTGTCAACGTGGACAAGTTTTGGCAATCCAGCATTGCCCCTCACTGGCAATGCAATGGCACTGCGGCCTTAGCTATATCCTGCCTGAATAGCCTCCCTAGGTTATTGCTACTCTGTCCCCAAATGTCCACTGTGGACCCCCATCTTGTCATTGACTAGTAAGGGAACATCACAAAGTCAGGCACTTGAATAATTCAAAATGTAAGCTTCTACTCAGGGTGGCATGATGTCTCAGTGGTCAGCACTACTGCCTCACAACTCCAGTGTTCTGGGTTCAATGCCAGCCTTGGGTGATGGTCTGTGTGGAGTTTGCACGTTCTCCCCGTGTCTGTGTGTGTTTCCTCCCACAGTCCAAAGATGTACAGGTTAGGGTGGATTAGCCATGGAGAATGCAGGGTTGATTATCAACCCTACGACAAGTGCTTACCCGAACGAAAGACCCACTCCCCGCCATGGACAGGACCAATGTCATCTACAAGATCCCCTGCAGAGACTGTGAGAAACACTACATCCGACAAACAGGAAGGAAACTAACAACAAGAGTACAAGAACACCAATTGGCTACAAAAATACACGACCAATACTCACTCATCTCAATCCACATGGACAAGGAGAACCATGACTTCAACTGGGACAACACCAAGATCCTGGGACAGGCAAGGCAGAGACAGGCATGAGAATTCCTAGAAGCATGGCACTCCAAGAAGCATGCTATTAGTAAACACATTGAACTTGACCCCATATACATTCCACTACGGAGGAAACCCGGAAGTGAGGCAATCCATTGCAACGAACCCCAGAGTTTAAAAACCAGTCGGGAAAACACACCGACGCTTCATCAGAGGCTGCACTGAGGATGTTACCAAGCACGGTAACGAAACGTCTGCGGAACAACAAACCAGCTTGGCGAGCCAACCAACCTCAACACCCACAACCCGAGCTACAGATCTACTCCAAAACCTTAAAAACTGAAATTGCTGGAGAAATTCAGCAGGCATGGCAGCATCTGTACAGACAAAACAGTTAACCTTTCGAATCCAGTGACCCTTCGTCAGAACTGACAGTTCTCTTGACAGATGCTGCCAGACCTGCTGTGTTTCCCAGCAGTCCCTGGTTTTGTGCTCACGAGCTCATGTCTGGCTTGTATTGTCCAATGAAGCTGAGCTGTGTCATAGAGGAGAGCTCCCTCTTCCCCAATGTCCTTGTCCTCTTTATTGAGAGAATGTCCTCATTCCCCAAGTTCGTCAGCATCCAGCACATAAGCCTGTTGCCTGCTCCAATTGTGTAGAGTGCGGCTCACCAGGATAAGCAGCACACTCTGTCCAGATTATACTGGAGGGCTCCTCCCCACATCGAGCCAAGTAGCAAAACTCTTATCATCAGCAGCCCCATGGTCTGCACCAACATTGCCCTGCTCAAAACTTGGGCAGCATTTTATCTGTGCTCCGTATCAACAGGGGTTAGGGGGCACAATAATACCATCACCTAGTTGCAGTGAGTAGCTCTTCTCCCCCAGTAACAGGCCTTATAATGCTGCCAGGCCCTCAAATACACAGGTACATGAGAGACCTCCAGGATGTAAGAGGGGTGGCAGCTGGTGTGTAGTGTTTTTGCCACCCCTGTTGATGAATTCTTCAGTGCTGTGGCATGGCCCTCTCAGTGCCATTTGTGTTACAGTCAATGCTGTGCTGCACCTTGGGAACCCAGCTACGTTTCCAAATCTGCGAATGGGCTGCGGCACTGACCTTACTGCAGTGGATTGTAAGGATTTGGTGTGACCTTTCATATGTGGTGTCAGTCAGTGCCCTGACACATTGTGGGTGGATGATTGAGATATCCCACACAGGTTACCCATTGGCTCCTGGAAAGAGCATGACTCTCACTCCTCCAGTCTCCAGCATCTATCACAGTTCCGTCACAATGTCCCAGGATTTACACAGTGAATCACGCTGCACCCTGATAATGAGGGTCATGTCCCCATCATTCATTTTCTGCTTCAGTGTGTCCACCAACTTGGCAAGGGTGCTGCACCACCTTAGTGCCCAACACATCTCATTAAAAGGAGAGGGTCTGGTGCCTTCCAACTCTCTTCTTATCCCAGTCATGATTGTTTCTACCTCCCACTCCATTTTTGCAAGTGTTGTGAGAGAAGGGAACATCACAAAGTCAGGTACTTGAATAATTCAAAATGTAAGCTTCTACTCAGGGTGGCATGTTGCCTCAGTGATCAGCGCTACTGCCTCACAACTCTAGTGTTCTGGGTTCAATGCCAGCCTTGAGTGATGGTCTGTGTGGAGTTTGCACATTCTCCCCGTGTCTGTGTGTGTTTCCTCCCACAGTCCAAAGATGTCATTTCTGACCAGCATTCACCTCTTTTTAAATCATTGGCATCTCAATGATACAGAAGTTGATAGCAACATTCAATTTGCAAAGATCAATGGCATGGTGTTAATTGCCTTTACCTGGTATTAGAATCCCAATCATGTTCACTCTGCATGAATTGCAATGAGCAATGGAATGATTGCAAAACAAATTGTCTTTGCAAACACATGCTGCATGTATCTGCTCCTTCAATGTTCTTACATCCAGCAGACAAGGAGCCTGCATGTTCACCCATCTATCTGACACTGACTGTGCCCACCCTGGTCTTTTCTCCAGTTGTAGTTTGAATGTAGTGAGCGCTGGGTGATGGTAAGGAATTCAGGTCATGATCGATGCCTTCAGTACCAGGGTCCGCCTTTTTGCCAGGGACTCCTCAGTGTCCATGCCCCACTTTAATTTGCATTACCACAACTGCCTATTTCCAGCCTTCCTCCCCACGTGAAGATTCACCAAATGGAACTTGACCTTTGTCTTTGCCTCTTGTATTGTATTTTAATTCTAGCTGGAGTGTGGGGTTCAACTGGATAACACAGCACAGACATAATGGGCTGAATGGGCACTTTCTTTGCCCTAATTTTGTATGAACTTACAACATTCCTGTTTCAAATATATTAATGACTCCTATGGACTGAATGACATAGGTAGCTTGATGTAAAAGTGTAAAAGGTTAATAATATGTAAAATGCTTGAACTACTCGGTGGCTCGTTGGTTAGCACTGCTGCCTTACAGCGCCAGGGACCTGCGTTTGATTCCAGCCTCAAGAGTCTTTGTGGAGTTTGCACATTCTCCCCGTGTCTGTGTGGGTTTCCTCTGGGTGCTCCAGTTTCCTCCCGCAGTCCAAAGATGTGCAAGTTAGGTGGATTAGCCATGGGAAATTGCCCAAAGTGTGCAGGGATGTGCAGGCTAAGTGGATTAAGCCTGGGAAATGCAGGGTGACAGGGAGAGGGTGGGGGGCTGGGATGCTCTTTGGAGCGTTGGTATGGACCCAATGGGCTGAATGGCCTGTTTCCACACGTAGGGATTCTATAATCTGAAATTCTCTGTGTAATGTTGATCCCTTCAGATGAAGTTCTGATGATTTTCCATATTGCACCTTTTATCTTTTACCGAGGGGTGAAGGATTTCTCAGTGGGTCTTGCTAATGGGTAAATTCCAGAAGAAATATTTTAGATGTTTAATTTAAGAGGAGGGATTAAGATAAGCACAACCAAGACATTAACAAGTTCACTATTCACAAGACCATCAAAATATTGAACATCAGCAGTCACTGAATTAGAGCTGAACAGATGTGATTTTCTTAGCAATCTCTTCTGTCTCACTCTGTATTCCTGTTACTGATATTTGCTATAGAAACACTTCACTCCCTCTCTTTGCCCCCAGCTGCACATCTCAACTAGGCAAAATATCATTAAACAGATTGTTGGAAGGACAACTCTGTCAGTAGAGAAAGTGAGTTTATTCTCAACAGAGACCATAATCAGAAAACACGTTTGTCCCATTTAGCTTATCTCGAGATTTTATGCTGCAGGTTTTTGTCTGTCTACCTGGAACTGAACTGAGACAAAACAAAAATCACTGCACTTTCTGGGATCTTGAAAATAAAATTTGATTCTTTGACTGGTTTGGAGGCAACTTAGTGCTCTGTAGGATAAAAGGACATGATTCGAAAATACTCTGCATCCAGGCACAATGTAGTATCACTTTAGATTTCACAACTTAGCAAATATCGGCAGATTGGAAAGCTTTTTTTTATATAAATAATTGCTTTGGAGCTGTAGATATAAATGTTATTAAACTCTGTGCTTATCAGACCATCAATTACATTTTGCATTACCCTTGTTGTTGATTGCTCTGGAAAATTCATTGATATTGCAGCCTCTAGCATATTACTCCTGATCTTTACTGGACTTAGTTCATGGCATGTGACAGGAAGACATGGCAAATACTGGAGGTGGTGGGGCAACAGTAGTCATGGGGAGTTGGTGGTCAGGGTGGAGGGCAGGGGGATGCAGTGATTGAGGTGATGTGGGGGTTGGTCTTATCCATCACAGCTGTGTTTGTATCTTAAGCAGTGTCAATGGCAAACCCTTTGAACAAGCTTTAAAGCATGTATTTCTGCCACTAGCCAGGATAATGACCTGTACTGCTCTGAGGAATTCACCGTTTGCAGTTAGGTCAGACAATTAGCCCAGAATTTCAAAAAGAAAAAAATGTAAATTGCCCATTTTATCATGACTGGCGGGTGATGTATCCGACCCAGGGCACTGGAAACCACATTAAAGATTAAACACAAAGTGACATAATATGTAAAAATATTTAAACCTGCTGCATGAGTGATAGCACTGCACTGGCCTACGGTAGTGAACAAGTTGCTAATCTCCTTCTACCTGAGGTACAGGACCCTTCGGCAAAATTCCACTTCCCAACCTCAAAGGATTTAACCAATACCACCAACGGTGCACTGAGTGCCAGAGAAAAACTTACTGAAGCGCAGGAAACAGCAAAGAAGCTCAGAGCTACAAAGATGACCTTGGCTAAAGGAGCTTGTTCCTTGTTTTGTGTTGTCCAATCTCACTCAAATTATACAAATCACATTTGCACGGCTAAAATATAAATTGGTGCTTTGAAATGGAGTTATGAGACTCCTTTAAATGTTCTAGTTTATTAATTTTAAGTGTTTCATCTATAAAACCAATAAATACTAATTCCAACATAAAATAGGATAAATATACCACGAATAAAATATTATCTCTATCTTTATACTAATTCCATACTCATATATGCTGCACCATGTGTCTCAGAAAGGTCTGACATTTGCTTTTGTGCAGTGGCTGTTCGAATGATAGCAAAAATGGTTGCTATTTTGTGCTCAGTTAGATCCCTTGACAAGTGATTGCCTGTTTTTTTTATACAGAATCCCAACAGCGTGGAAGTAGGCCATATAGCCCTTTGAGTCCACACTGACACTCTGAAGAGAATCCCACCCAGAATCACCCTGTCCCTGCAACCCTGCATTTCCCATAGCTTACCCATCTAGCCTGCACACTATGGGCAATTTAGCATGGCCAATTCACATTACCTACAGATTTTTGGACTGTGGGAGGAAACCCATGCAAACACAGGGAGAATGTGCAAACTCCACACAGGCAGTCATCTGAGGGTGGAATCGAACCTGGATTCTTGGTGTTGTGAGGCAGCAACACTAACCACTGAGCCACTGTGTCACCCTAAATTACTTCTGGTAGTGTTCGTTGAGTAATAAACTTTTGGCTGATTCTTTCTTTCAATGACACATTGTTTTACAGTGTGGGCAGAAAGATATCATGATATTGGGGTAGATCTCCTAGTGTTCTGACCAACTCTTACCTCTCAACCAATTTCATCTGAAGAAAATAATTGGGTTATTTATCATACCACTGTTTCTCCAAAGCCTGTCCACCATCTACAAGGCACAAGTCAGGAGTGTGATGGAATACTCCCCACTTGCTTGGATGAGTGCAGCCCCAACAACACTTAAGAAGCTTGACATCATCCAGGACAAAGCAGGCCACTTGATTGGTCCCACATCACAAGCATCCACTCCCTCCACCACCGATACCCAGTGGCAGCAGTGTGTACCATTTACAAGAAGCACTACAGAAGTTCAACAAAGATCCTAAACAGCACCTTGCAAACATATGACCACTTCCATCTAGAAGGACAAGGACAGCAGGTACATGGGAACACCACCAACTGCAAGTTCCCCTCCAGGTCATCACCATCCTGACCTTTTAGTTTATTAATTTGTGGGATGTGGGCATTGCTGGCTAGCCAGCATTTATTGTTCATCTTAGTTGCCCTTGCGGAGGTGGTGGTGAGCTGCCTCCTTGAACCGCTGCAGTCGATATGCTGTAGGTTGACCCACAATGCCATCCAGCTGGCAGATTGGTAAGGATGAGATTCAACCTCTTGTATTAACCCTCACCACCTGCCGCAGACTCAGTGGGGCAGCTATGCTCTTTAGGACCCGAACAGCTCAATCAGTAGTACTGCTGCCGAGCCACTCTTGGTGGTGGACATTGAAATGCCCCACCCAGAGTACATTTTGTGCCCCTGCCATCCTTAGTGCCTCTTCTAAGCGTTGTTCAACATTGAAGATTACTGATTCATCAGCTGAGGGAGGACGGTATGTGGTAATCAGCAGGAGGTTTCCTTGCCCATGTTTACCTTGAAGCCACGAGACTTCATGGGGCTGAAGTGAATGTTGAGGACTACCAGGACAACTCCCTCCTGGCTGTATACCGCTGTGCCGCTACCTGAGCCAGGTCTGTCCTGCCGGTGGGACAGGACATATCCACGGGGATGGTGATGGTGATATCTGAAATGTTGCCTGTAAGATACGGTTCCGTGAGTATGACTATGTCAGGCTTTTGCTTGACTAGTCTATGAAACGGCTCTCCCAAGTTTGGTACTAGGCCCCAGATGTTAGAAAGGAGGACTTTGCAGGGTCGACAGGGCTGTTTCTGCCGTTGTCTTTTCTGGTGCTCAGATTGATGCCAGACAATCCATCTGGTTTCATTTCTTTGAGAATTTGTAGCGATTGTTTCAACTGAATGGTTTGCTAGGACATTCCTGGGGCAATTGAGAGTCAACCACATTGCTGTGGGTCTGGAGTCACATGTAGGCCAGACCAAGTGAGGATGGCAGTTTCCTTCCTAAAGGACATTGGTGAACCAGATGGGCTTTTCCAACAAACATGGTCTTCAGTGGATTCTTAATTCCAGATTTTTTTATCGATGAGAACAGATTACATTAACAGAGAGAACAGTGTAGAGACAGAATAAGAGAAAAGGAGTTCTCCACAGCGTTTTGACCAATATTCATCCCTTAGCCAACAACACTAACTAAATTATCTTGTCCTTAAAGTATTTACTATGTGAAAGTAAACTGCTGCTTTCCTAAAGAGAAACAGAAATTGCTGGAAAATCTCAGCAGGTCTGGCAACATCTGTGGAGAGAACTCATAGTTAATGTTTCAGGTCCAGTGACCCTTCTTCAGAACTTTTCCATAGCGGGCATATTGGAAGAACACTGTTGGCTGAAAAGTGAAAACAGTAATTAGACGCTCCATACGAACGGAATAAGCAAAAAAAAATGTGTAATTGTTGAAAATCTGAAACAAAGACATAAAGTGCTGGAGAAGCTTAGCAGGTATGGTAGCATCTGTGAAGAGAAAAACAGAATTAACGTTTCAAGTCCAGTGATCCTTCATCAGAATTGTTCTCTCAGCCAGACCCTGCTGAGCTTCTCCAGCACACTCTGCCTTGGTCCTTTATAAATGGAAGAACTTTTCTGCTTTGGGCTAGATGACACTTTGCAAGCTATGACGATTTGTTTCATAGGGCCCTTGTGACTTATACTTCTGTATACTTCTGACATCTGCTCCTGAAACTGAATGCCAGTTTCAAACAGTTCATATATGACTTTGCTTTTAGTCACAGAGTGGGAGAGGGGTGCAAATGGATGAGTTTGATGTTTTTGTAATGTGACCCATATGCCATAGTCATAGAGTCATACAGTATGGATACAGACGCTTCAGTCCAACCAGTCCATGCTGACCATAATCCCAAATTAAACTAGTCCCACCTGCCTGTGCTTGGCCCATATCCCACCAAACATTTATTATCCATGTACTTATCCAAATGTCTTTTAAATGTTGTGACTGTACCTGTATCCACCACTTCCTCTGGAAGTTCATTCCATATACGAGCCACTGTCTCTGTAAGATTACTGCCCTTCATATCTTTTTTAAATCATTCTCCACTCATCTTAAAAATATACCTCCCAGTCTTGAAATTCTCCACCCTCGGGAAATAGACACTTTATCTATAACCCTCATGATTTCATCAAACTTCTATTACCCCTCAAACTCCTACACTCCAGTGAAAAAAAAAAGAGGCAACTGTTGACTCAATTAGACAAGGAAAACAGGAACCCCTATCTATTGTGTGCTCATACCCCTATAATTCTGGAGGAATTATACTTCTCCATTGCCATTCCACCAATTGGTCTATGCTCCACATGAGCTTAACCCCTGAGATCTCTTTGATCCTCTGCCCCATTTAAACACATTTTCTAAGGAATATGTTAGTCTTGTTATTCTTCCCTGCTACAATGTACCACTGGTCACTGAATTGCAATAAATTTTACACATACGCCCCCATTTCGAAAGTTTATGAATGCCTTCTTGTATTTGGCTACAGTTCTCCTCATTGATGATATCCCGGAACTTGGTGCCAATCGCAAATTGTGAAACTGTCCATCTTCTGTTCCCAGGTCCTAATTGTTTTTGATACAATTGTGTGATTGCATTACCTGCCTGTCATGTGACAATTTCCAGGTTTCTACAGAACTGTAACAATTTGGCAGACTCATTGGATCTCAAGAAAGTTGGAAGCCTTGCAGAAATCAGAATCTTTCTCAACTCAATATTTTTCACGTTGAGTTGTTTTTAATTAACAAATACTGCTGCTTAAAAAAAAAATTCTGTGTAAAACAACTAGGCCCAACCGCCTCCACCACCACCCCCCCAACCCTCGTGAAACGAGAAAAGGAGAAACCTACCAAAGTGCGTGACCTGGCTTATCTGCTCTCTTTTTAAAAATGGGTTTCAGAAGCCCTGGGGCCTGGGGTTATGACCTTTAAGCCATGCCCCTGATGAGGACATGAAGCAAAGTATGAAAACAATCAGCATTACTTCTTTTCCCTTCAAGTTACACATTCCCAGTTTAAAGACGACGCTCACTTGAAGGCAGTTTCAAGAATGTTGTCATACAAGATTAACCCTATGCAGACCAAACCTAATTCCAAATATGCACCTTCACATTAACACGTTAACGAAACATTCCAGGTACACATATATCAAGAACGTAAGGTGATTAAAAGGAATGAATGAACCTACACACTGGACAGTAGGGCGTGGGTAAGTAGCAGACATCATTAAGTCCATTATCATCTCTAAAGAGAACATGTTAATTTTTCGGTTCATCTCCTCAATCTTCTTGAGTACTGTGTTCAGTTCTAGTCACCCAGTTATAAGAAAGATATTATTAAGCTGGAAAGGGTTCAGAAGAGTTTTACTAGGATGTTGCTGGGTATTGGAAGATTTGAGTCATAGAGAAAGTCTGGATAGCCTAGGGCTTTGTTTACTGGAGCATATAAGCTTGAGCGGTGACCTTATAGAGGTTTATAAAATCATGAGGCATATAGATAGGGTGAATAGACAAGGTCTTTTCTCCAGGGTAGGCGAATCCAATACTAGACGGTATAGGTTTAAAGTGAGAGGGGAGAAATTTAAATTGGACCTAAGGGGAAACATTGTCACACAGAGGGTGGTGTGTATATGGAATGAGCTGCCAGAAGAAGTGGTGGAGGCTGGTACAATTACTACATTTAAAAGGCATCTGGATGTGTATACGAATAGGAACAGTTTGGAGGGATATGGGTCAAATGCTGGCAAATGGGACTAGATTAATTTAAGATATCTGATCAGGATGGATAAATTGGACTAAAGGGTCTGTTTCCGTGCTGTATATCTCTAAGAATCTACTAATAGAACTCTAGTGTTTGTGTAAATACTGACAAAATCCTGTGGACTACATAAATACCTAAGGACTCCAATGGCCATGTAAATACTTTTTATTTTTCACTCATGGGATGAAAGTATTACTGGATAGGCCAATAATCTCTAATTACCATGGAGAAGGTGGTGGTGAGCTGCATCCTTGATCTGCTGTAGTCCTTGTGTTGAAGGACACTCACAATGCTATCGAGAAAGGAATACCAGGATGTGACCAACAGCAGCAAAGGAATGTAATTTATTTCCTAGTCAGGATAATGTGTAGCTTGGAACTTGTAGATAATGGTTTCTCATGCTTCTGCTGCCTTTGGCTTTCGAGGTGATAGAGGAGCCTTGGGTGAGTTGTTGTAGTGCATCTTGTAGATTGTGCACACTGCAGTCCTGTGCGTTGTTGATGAAGGGACTGCATCTTGAAGGGGTTAGATATGGTGCCAATTGAATGGGCTACTTCTTTTTGGATGGTATTAAGCTTACATGGGCTGCCATAATGCTGAAAAATTGCACTGAACCATAAAAATACTGACAGACTCCAGCTGCACATTACAGATGGGCTGACAGGGTTGCTGGAGTCTGTGGCAGCCGAGGGTCCTGATCATGGGAGGTGTATGTGAGGTTAGGCCCATCCTGAGCCCAAGGCTGATGATGAGCCTCTAGATATAATGGGATAAGGAACAACTAGTGCACAGACTATTTTAGATCCTGTATTATGTAAGGAGAAAGTGTATAATTAATAGAAACATAGAAACTAGGACCAGGAGTAGGCCATTTGGCCCTTTGAGTCTGCACCACCATTTAATATGATCATGGCTCATCATGCAATCTCAGTATCCCATTCCCGTTTTCTCTTCATATCCCCTGATGCTTTTAGCCGCAAGGGCCACATCCAGCTCCCTTTTGAATATATCTAATGAACTGGCCCCAACAGCTTCCTGTGGGAGAGAATTCCATAGGTTCACAACTCACTGAGTGAAGAAATTCTTCCTCATCCCAGTCCTGAATGGCTTAACTCTTATTCACAGACTGTGAACCCTAGTTCTAGACTTCCCCAAAATCAGAAACATTCTTCCTGTATCCAGCCTATCCAGTCCCATCAGGATTTTACATATTTCTATAAGAGCCACTCTCATTCTTCGAAATTCTAGCGAGTACAAGCCCAGTCGATCCAATCTTTCTTCATATGTCAGTCCTGTTATCCTGGGTATCAGTCTGGTGAATTGTCACTGAACTCCCTTAATAGCAGGAATGTCCTTCTTCAGACTAGAAGACCAAAACTGCACACAATACTCAAGGTGTGGCTCTGTATAACTGCAGCAAGACATCCTTATTCCGATACTCAAATCCTCTCTCAATGAAGGTCAGCATGTCATTAGCTTTCCTCACCGCCTGCTGCAGTCTCTTAGCATCCTCCTCACAGCACACACTGCCACCCAGCTTACTGTCATCTGCAAATTTGGAGATATGGCATTCAATTCCTTCGTCCATTCAATTCCTTGTTAGAGAATCTTTAATGAATAGTGACCATAGTATGATAACATATTTCATTGTTTGAAAAAGATGTTGCTCACTCTGAAACTAGGGGCCTAAATCTAAAACAAGGACAATTAGAACAACAAAGAACAAAGAACAAAGAAAATTACAGCGCAGGAACAGGCCCTTCGGCCCTCCAAGCCTGCGCTGTTCCAGATCCTCTATCTAAACCTGTCACCTATTTTCCAAGGATCTGTATCCCTCTGCTCCCTGCCCATTCATGTATCTGTCATGTATCTTAAATGACGCTATTGTGCCCGCCTCTACCACCTCTGCTGGCAATGCGTTCCAGGCACCCACCACCCTCTGCGTAAAGAACTTTCCACGCATATCACAAACAACAGTGGACCCAACATGGATCACTGTGGAACACCACTGGTCACAGTTCTCCATTTTGAGAAACTCCCTTCCACCACAACTTTCTGTCTCCTGTTGCCCAGCCATTTCTCTATCCATCTAGCTAGTATACCCTGGACACCATGTGACTTCACTTTCTCCATCAGCCTACCATGGGGAACCTTATCAAACACCTTACTGAAGTCCTTGTATATGACATCTACAGCCCTTCCCTCATCTACCAACTTTGTCACTTTCTCAAAGAATTCTATCAAGTTGGTAACACATGAACTTCCCTGCACAAAACCATGCTGCCTATCACTAATAAGCCCATTTTCTTCCAAATGTAAATAGATCCTATCCCTCAGTATCTTCTCCAGCAGCTTCCCCACCACTGAGGTCAGGCTCACCGGTCTATAATTACCTGGATTATCCTTGCTACCCTTCTTAAACAAGGGGACAACATTAGCAATTCTCCAGTCCTCCAGGACCTCACCCGTGCTGAAGGATGCTGTAAAGATATCTGTTAAGGACCCAGCTATTTCCTCTCTCGCTTCCCTCAGTAAACTGGGATAGATCCCATCTGGACCTGGGGACTTGTCTACCCTAATGCCTTTTAGAATACCCAACACTTCCCCCCTCCTTATGTCGACTTGACCTAGAGTAATCAAACATCTATCCCTAATCTCAACATCCGTCATGTCCCTCTCCTCAGTGAATACCGACGCAAAGTACCCATTAAGAATCATACTCATTTTCTCTGACTCCTCTCATAACTTCCCTCTTTTGTCCTTGAGTGGGCCAACCCTTTCTCTAGTTACCCTCTTGCTCCTTATGTACGAATAAAAGGCTTTGGGATTTTCCTTAACCATGTTTGCTAAAGATATTTCATGACCCCTTTTAGCCCTCTTAACTACTCATTTCAGATTGGTCCTACTTTCCCAATATTCTTCCAAAGCTTCATCTGTTTTCAGTTGCCTAGACCTTATGTCTGCTGCCTTTTTCCTCTTTGATAGTCTCATAATTTCACCTGTCATCCATGGTTCCCTAATCTTGCCCTTTCTGTCCCTCATTTTCACAGGGACATGTCTGTCCTGCACTCTAATCAACCTCTCTTTAAAAGCCTCCCACATATCAAGTGTGGATTTACCCCCAAACAGCTGCTCCCAATCCACATTCCCCAGCTCCTGTCGAATCTTGCTATAGTTCGCCTTCCCCCAATTCAGCACTCTTCCTTTAGGACCACTCTCGTCTTTGTCCATGAGTATTGTAAAACTTATGGAATTGTGATCACTATTCCCAAAGTAATCCCCTACTGACACTTCAACCACCTGGCCGGGCTCATTCCCCACCACCAAGTCCAGTATGGCCCCTTCCCAAGTTGGACTATTTACATGCTGCTCCATAAAACCCTCCTGGATGCTCCTTACAAATTCTGCTCCATCTAAACCCCTAACACTAAGTGAATCCCAGTCAATGTTGGGAAAATTAAAATCTCCCATCACCACCACCCTGTTGCTCCTACATCTTTCCATAATCTGTCTACCTATTTGTACCTCTATCTCACACTCGCTGTTGGGAGGCCTGTAGTACAGCCCCAACATTGTTACCGCACCCTTCCTATCTTTGAGCTCTGCCCATATTGCCTCACTGCTGGAGTCCTCCATAGTGCCCTCCTTCAGCACAGCTGTGATATCCTCTTTGACCAGTAATGCAACTCCTCCACCCCTTTTACCTCCGTCTCTATCCCGCCTGAAGCATCTATATCCTGAGATATTTAGTTGCCAATCTTGCCCTTCCCTCAACCAAGTCTCAGTAATAGCAATAACATCATACTCCCAGGTACTAATCCAAGCTCTAAGTTCATCTGCCTTACCTACTACACTTCTCGCATTAAAACAAATGCACCTCAGACCACCTGTCCCTTTGCGTTCATCATCTGCTCTCTGCCTACTCTTCCCCTTAGTCACACTGACTTCATTATCTAGTTCCTTACAGGCTTTAATTACTACCTCCTAACTGTCCACTAATCTCCTTATTTGGTTCTCACCCCCCTGCCACATTAGTTTAAACCCTCCCTAACAGCGTTAGCAAAAGCAGCCCCTCGGACATTGGTTCCAGTCCTGCCCAGGTGTAGACCGTTCGATTTGTACTAGTCCCACCTCCCCCAGAACCGGTCCCAATCTCCCAAAAATCTGAACCCCTCCCTCCCGCACCATCTCTCAAGCCACTCATTTATCCTGCCTATTCTTTCATTTCTACTCTGACTAGCACGTGGCACTGGTAGCAATCCTGAGATTACTACCTCTGAGGTCCCACTTTTTAACTTGGCTCCTAACTCCCTAAATTTTGTTTGTAGGACCTCATCCCGTTTATTACCTATATCATTGGTGCCTATATGCACCACAACAGCTGGCTGTTCACCCTCCCCCTTCAGAATGTCCTGCAGTCGATCTGAGACATCCCTGAACAGTGCACCTGGGCGGCAACATACCATTCGGGAGTCTCGTTTTCGACCACAGTACTGCCTATCTACTCCCCTTACAATCGAATCCCCTATGACTATAGCCCTTCCACTCTTTTTCCACCCTTCTCTACAGCAGAGCCAGCCATGGTGCCATGAACCTGGCTACCGCTGCCTTCCCCTGGTGAACCATCTCTCCCAACAGTATCCAAAATGGTATACCTGTTTTGGAGGGAGATGACGGCAGGGGACACCTGCACTGCCTTCCTGCTTTTTTTCAGCCTTTTGGTCACCCATTCCCTTTCTCCCTCATATGACATGGAAGTTGGCTGTGGTGGATTGGAATGGAACATTAAAAGCTTTGATTGCAAGTAAGCAAATGCTAGTATTTGAAAAGATAATGCTTGGTTTCCAAACATTGTATACTCTTTTTATGCAAAAATACCTGATAGGAAAATTGAAAAAGCTATGGCTAACAAGGGAAGTTAAAGATGGTATTATATTAAAGGGAGAGCCTTATAAAGCTGTCAGTGTTGTAAACTTGAGATTGGGAGAACTTTAGAATTCAGCAAAGGAGAAGGAATTAATAAAGCAAGAGAGAATAGAACAAGAATGCAAAATAGCAAAAAAGCATAAAAACAGATTGTAAAAGCTTCTATGAATTTGCAAAAAGGAAAATATTAGCAAAGACAAATGTGGTTTCTAAAGCAGAAACAAGTGAATCTACAAAAGGAAATAGAAAATTGGCAGGGCAGAGGAATTAACTAAGTACTTTGTGTCTGTTTTCAAGGGGGGATATATAAGAAGTCACCTCGAAATAATTAACATTCAACGGTCAAGAGGAACTGCAAGAACTTAGCGTTATTAAGAGAAAGTAACAGAACTGGATGATAATAAATCTTTGGAATCCGGTGACCTATACCCTACAGTGTTGATACAGATGGCTACAGAGATAATGATGTATTGGCAACTGTATTTAAACATTCTATTAATTCTGCAATGGTGTCTGCTGATTGGGAAGTTGGAAATATAACCCCAATGTTTAAGAAAGGAGGGAAAGAAAAAACAGGAAACGACAGACCTGTTGGCCTGAAGTCAGTATTAGGAAAATTTCTAGAATATATTGTAAAGATATGAATATTTAGAAACTAATTGTCTGATTGGACACAGTCAATATGGATTTCTGAAGGAGAAATTGTTTCACAAACACTGGGATTTTTTTCAGGACGTTACTAGCAGAGTTGATAGGGGGGGACAAATGGATGTGGCCTATTTGGATTTTCAGAAGGCAATTGATAAAAACACAAGCAGGAGGTTAGCGAATAATATTAAAACATTTAAGATTGGGTCTAACATGCTGGAATGTATTGAGGATTTGTTAAAAGGTAGAAAGCATAGAGTAGGAATAAATGGGCCAATATCAGATATTACAAGAATGAGTTTTGGTCCCTAACTGTTCACAATCTATACTAATGATTTGGATGGGGGGATCAACCACATTATTTCTAAGTTTGGAAATGATGGAAACCTTAGTGAGCATTGTGCTATAAGGAGGATGCTAAGAAGTTTCGTGGGGATTTAGAAAAGCTGTACAAGTGGGTAAGAACACAGAGACTTTCTTAAGTGATGAGAGATTGAAAAGTGTTGATGTCCATAGGAACCTACAGTTCCTTATGACGTCACTGAAAGTTAGCATGTACGTACAGCTAGATGGGGGGATTGTTCATCACATCGAGAATATCTTCAAGTGTGTTTTGTAGCACTGTCAATGTGCTGTAGGATCTAGAACTGTCTCACAATAAAACCCTCACTGGAGCATGTTGTGGACCACCAACAATACGTGAGACTCCCACAGGGGCATAGTACAGGGCTCCGTCAGGTAGATGAAGAAACATGAGTCTCTTGTTCAAAAGACCTGCTCACTGGACACTCTTGCTGACAGGCCTTGGACTTCTCCTCTGCTGCAGTGCCTGAGTCCCTCATAGGTGTGAGCAGATAGATCTTCAGGCAGGTAGGCCCTGTCTTCATCCCTAAGTGAGAGTTGGGGGCTGTGAAAGCTGTGGCATCCAGAAATGCCAAAAGCTGTTCATATTGTGGCTGCTTCTCGGGAATCCTGCTCACATACTCACAGACACACACACACACACACACACACACACACACTCACACACACACACTCACACACACACACACACTCACACACCCTCACACACATATGCTCACTCACTCACTCACACACACTCACACACTCACTCACACACTCACTCACACACGCACGCTCACTCACTCACACACACACACACTCATACACACATACACTCACTCACACACACACACTCACACGCTCACTCATACACACATACACTCACTCACTCACACACACACTCACACAAACACACACACACTCTCACACACACACACACACGCTCACTCACACACACACACTCTCACACACTCTCACACACTCACTCACACACACACACACTCACTCACACACACACAATCTCACACACACACACCTCATACTTACTTACTCACTCTCACACACACATACTCACACACTCACTTACTCACACACTCACTCACTCTCTCACTCTCTCTCACATTCCTACTCACACACTCTCGCTCTCACTCACACTCCCTTTCTGTCACACTCTCTCTCTCGCACTCGTACTCACTCACACTCACTCTCACTCACTCTCAATCCAGTTGGACATTGGTGGGAAGGTCTTCTTGTTGGTGAAGATCACTGGCTGTTCCAGGGGAGACTTGAAGACCGTGTGTGTTCATCCATGTATCCGTGTGTGTCCGTGTGTGTGTGTGTGTGAGTGTGTGAGTGAGTGTGTGTGTGTGTGTATGTGTGTGTGTGAGTGTGTGTGTGAGTGAGTAAGCGTGTGTGTGTGAGTGAGTGTGTGTGTGAGTGAGTGTGTGTGTGTGAGTGTGTGTATGTGTGAGTGTGTGTGTGTGTGTGTGTGAGTGTGTGTGTGTGAGTGTGTGTGTGTGTGAGAGTGTGTGGACATGCATGTATACGTGACTAACCCCACCTCCGATTCTGGGGAAATCCTGAGTTGGCTTTAAGTACAATGGTTTTCCCTACCTGATTTCCTTCTCAGCAAGGCAGTGCTCACAACCATTTCCCCTCTTGAATACAGCATCGTTTGCTGAGGAAGGGTCTGAGGAACTTCTGAGGAAGGGTCACCAGACCCGAAACATTAACTCTGATTTTTCTTCACAGATGCTGCTGAGCCTTTTCAGCAACTTCTGTTTTTAGCGCTGTGTTCATGATTGCTTTCCAAAAAATTATCAGTGGAAACATCAAGAAACACCAGAACGCATGCGCCTGAATTTCCAATCTGCTAACATTTTTCAGGTGTTAGTCTCTTATTTAGAGATTAACTCGTATGTCATGAAATTAAATTGTATTTGTCAAATCTTTCTCATCCTGTTCCCTTTTAAGTAGAGTTCACACATTGAACTAACAGACCCTAGACTCACATCTCAATTGCAGCCAATTGTAGATTGGCACAAATCAAATCTGATCTTAGTGGATCCCTGGAAAGGTGCGGAGACATGATCATTGAGTGCCATGGTAAGCTACAGGGCCACTCATACACCCACCAAAACTCATGGGTCTCAGTTTATCCTGCATGATGGCACAGGTTCTGCTTCCCTGTGGAGTTATAGTCAATACTAACACTGTCACTTGCTCGGTCAATTAAGATAGTTGAGTGCCAAACCCCACCAATCTGTCCAAGTCCTCTCCATGGGCCTGAATATGATCTTGGACACCAGCCTCTACACAGTTCCGCTGCTTCTCCCAATCTCTGCCACCCTGCACATTCCTCTCCATGGCCTTTTCTTCCTAATGACTCACACTTTGTTGGAAATGGTGGCTGGAGGTTACCTGTTGCTTCCTTGCCTTGCCTGGCCTTCGGTACTGCTTTGTTTCACTTGTAAGCCCCCTAATTCCATGCCCCACTGTTAAAATCCAAACTCATCTGTAAGAGGACACATAATTGGCCTTTTGAATGTCTGAACCGCTGCCCCACCCACCTTAATGTCAGCAGTGACCTATCTCCCATTGCTTCTTCCAATGATTAGATCTGGAATAGGAATCATGCCATTGGACCTTGTGGCCGGAACCAGTGCACTCTCGTTTTCCAAACCCTCTTGAGCTCATACTTAGTGGTCAGTCGAAGCATGATCTCAGTCTCAGAAGCCATCCCTCCACAACCCTCCCCAACCCCTCTCCAGCCTCTCCTGAGTCACACGTTCATGAACAGCATTCCCCATAGCAACAATATTCTTATTACTCCCTGAGAAACTGGTAATCATGTGACTATTTGCATAGAAACATAGAAAACAGATGCAACACGAGGCCATTCAGCCCATTAACCTGCTCCGCCATTCAATATGTTCATGGCTGATCACCCACTTCCTGCTTTCTCCCCACACCCTTCACTCCCACTAGCCCCAAGAACTATATCAAACTCCTTCTTGAAAACATTCAATGTTTTGGCTTCAACCACTTTCTGTGACAGAAAATTCCACAGGCTCACCACTGTCTGGGTGAAGAAACTTCTCCTCATCTCAGTCCAAAATGGCCTACCCTGTATCCTTAAACTGTGACCTAGTTAAAGGATTCAGGGTAGGCCTAACAGTTTATCTCATTCTTGCTTTGAACCCTGGACATATAAGATGAGGTTGATGTCACTTCTCAAACAATTCACATGCAATCTTAGTCTGAGTCAAGGCTTGTTCTCTGAGATGACTCTGTCTCAGCATTTGCTAAGTGTTGGATTTCATGTTGAGTCATTCCCTGAGCTGCAACATGCTGCCTGAGGGTCAAGATGGTGTCACCGGAGTTCTATATGAAACTTTGTAACCTAGAGTGACCTCTATTGCTGCTCATCAAATGATGCTCCATGTGACAAGAAGGACCATCGCTGGGAAGGAGGATTGCCAAGTCACTGTGGTTAAACTGGTGCAGCCTGATGTCACTGTGCAGACAGTGAGCAGGAGCTGTGTGTCTATGAGGAAGTCACATGTAAAGACAGGAACTATAGAAATGTTATAGTCACACAACAAAACCATTCACCACAAGACCGGGGCTCTGAATGACTTTGTAAGGAAGCCACACATTGACATGGACATGAACTCTTATGACTTCATGATGCAATGGTACAGAGGCTCATTTAATGCTTCTGCCTATTTTCACTTAGATCAGTGGAGCATCTATGTCATTTCTCATAGGGGCTTGTAGATTAAACTCTTAAATGGAGGGTATCAATTTGATCCACATCAGCAGGAGAATAATACAATGCATTACAAGGAGCAAAGCTCACAAGCATGATACCATGGGGCACTTTGGTATTTTATGTATTTCTATTGTGCTTTTTTAAACAATACCATATAATTTACACATAAACTGAAATGTAACAAATTGTGAGGTGGGCTAATGTCCCAAGCTGTGTCGTATAAACATGGAATAGAAAGACAAGGGGAACTCTGATTGAAGAACATTGTTGCACGGGTTTGTAATGAACATCGTAAACTACATGTACACAGGCACACATATACATACATGCAGACACACAGACTTATGCGCACAGAAACACACACATGCGCACATCCACACACACAGATACAGACATACATACATACACACACACACACACACACACACACACACACACACAATTAAGGTGGTGATCAACCATCAGCCACCTCTCTACAACAACGGACCTGGATATTTGCCTCTTGGTTTGTCTGCATGGTACCCTTCTTGCCCTACCCAAGGTACAGCTGTTACATCCATTGCTGGCATGAACTTGAAGTTGCCTCCTGCTGAGAGCAGGCAATTACCACATGTCTTGTATAGCCAGCTAGAAGTAATACCCCAATAGGATGACCTGGTTTAAGACATTACCTTATTTGCTAAGGAACAAGGGTCAGAAATGGACATAACTCCAGAGCCCTCAAGGACATTGAGGTGTAACCAGGTAGTGCGACCCAGCTGCTTATGAGAAGACATGCAATGAACTCATTTGGTGGAGGTGATTATTCAGCAATGAGCTCTTGTACACAGAATGTCATTGAGTAATTGGTGTTCTGTGCATTTGCTATTGCTTAAGGAGTAAATAAGGGGTTTCTATATAAAGTTGTGATTTTATCCACAGTTTGCACAGTGCTTTTTGTAACAAAATATCGGGTGAGGACCTTAGGATAGTGATACACTCCATTTAAAAGTCTAATACACCCCTCAAACCTCTGTGAGCAATACTATGGATGTTCCACCAAGTCAAGTGGAAATGGGCAGAAACACTATTTGGGTAATAGCTAACTTTCAACCTCAAATAAAATCAAATCCAGTAAATGTAGGGGACATGTTGCCAGAATCCAGTATAACAAAGAACAAATATGACTGATTTTGACCTTGATCTTTCCTTGCAGAAGAGGCAATTTTAAAATGTCTATTTCACTTCTGAAGGTTTTAATTGTTCCGAACCAGCACTTCCTGTTTCCTTTCCAAGGTTCAATTACCTAAACGGCCATAAAAATGCTTAACCTCTGCAGCCCAGTATCACCTCCAAAGGTCATTGCTCAATAATTTTTGTTTTTCTATTCACTCATGGGACGTGGGTGTCCCTCGCTAGCCAGCATTAATTGCCCGTCCCTAGTTGCCGTTCAGAAGGTAGTGGTGAAAAGATGTTTCAAAGATAACTAAAATGTAATGATGTGGAGGTGCCGGTGTTGGACTGGGGTGGACTAGGTCAGATGTCAGACACCACCAGGTTATAGTCCGACAGGTTTATTCGAAATCACAAGCTTTTGGACTGTTGCCCCTTGAAGGTGCTTGAACGGGCAACGCTCCAAAAGCTTGTGATTTCGAATAAACCTTTGGACTATAGCCTGGTGTTGTCTGATTTCTGAACTAAAACGTAGTGTACGTTAAAAGGGAAGGTGTTTGGAATTATGGACTTGAGAATGATATTCAGCTACAGCTATTGTATCCCAACCATCAAATATTGTGGTCAACATATATCATCCTCATTAGATGTAATTACTTTTGATGACAACAGTGGAAGCAACAGATGGTGATAAAATTGTCTCATTGCCAAAACCCCCATTTGCTCATCTACTCCAATAGATTCCTTTTATGGAATCACATAAAGATATAATTGTTCCAAATAATTTATAGAGAGTAGTTTGAAGGAGAAAGGGTGAATAGGAAGGGACAAGTTAGTTGGAAACTTTTGTTATGATAGTTGTCATAATGAGTACTTGCCTGTGTTTCAAATATTAGGAAAAACTTCAGGTCATAGGTGATGAATTGATCCAATTTGATTAGAACTTTTAGGCAGCTATAATAACAAAATATGCCTTTGGTTTGGTTTCTTGCTTGTTTATAAACTTAGCTCTTAAAATATTACTTTTTTTATATGTAGGATTTTTTTCCCATTATTGATTGCAGTGAGTTTAATTTCAGTGCTTCACTAGATTCTTAGAGGTTTTTTTTCTGTAGAGTTTAAAAAAATTCTCCTGGCTATTACATAGCTTCCGAGGACTGCACATAACGGTTACTAAGTAAGTGACAATTGAGGGTATTTGGGACATAGAGATCACATTGGGGTCATTAGATGTCACAAGGTGTTCTTGGGAATAGGGAAGAATTAGGTGGAATGGGAGACTTATGGGTTCATGGAAGGCATAAAGGATGCTTGGTGATGAGTGGCATTGGGTGGCATGAGTGAATGGAGGTGAATGGGAAGGCATGGACAGGTGGAGAGTGAAGGAATAAGCATTGTTTAAAAGACGCTAAATAAATGTTGGGAGGTGGTCCATTATGTTGGGAAATTGAGTTGGACCTTCTTCCAGGCCAACCACTGCACTCACACTTCTGCACTCCATTGTAATTTGCAAAATACATGACCCATGTGTGAAAAATCCAGGGTAAAGTCTAGACTTACCTTCCAGAGGGAACTGAGACTGCTGTTTGCTCTGTTTTACAGAGACATGTCTTATTCCCGCTACACCTGACTGTGCCTTACAACCTGAAGGTTTCTCTATACATCGGATGGACCACACGATTTGCCTGTACTGCATGCAAAACTAAACTTTTCACTGTATTTAGGTACATGTGATAATAATACATCAAATCAAACAAAAGCCCAGCCCTGTAACTCCTTTTAAAGGGTTTCACAATTTTCAACCTGTACTCTTTTGACAATATTTTCTATGGATGAGATTAGCACTTGGTTGACACCATCTCCAATTAAACTTTCCAAAAGCTTTAAAATGGGATGCTGTTCACATGCCATCAGTTTTCAACTTGGTGAGTCAGGTTAATATTCTGCTTCAACACAGTGTGGAGCTGGAGGAACACAGCAGTTCAGACAGCATTAGAGGAGCAGGAAAGTTGATGTTTCGGGCCTGGAGTCCTGATGAAGGGTCTAGGCCTGAAACGCTAACTCTCCTGCTCCTCTGGTGCTGCCTGACCTGCTGTGTTCCTTCAGAACCACACTATATTGACTCTGACTCCAGCACCTTCAGTTCTTGCTGTCTCCAAATGACTAATATTCTACTTCACATTTCTCAAGTTACAAAACATAGGAATTATTTTACTAAAACAAAGAAATGTGGTACTGGAAATCTGAAACAAAACCAGAAAATGCTGGAGAATCTCAATATGCTTGGCAGCATCTGTGGGGAGAGAAGCAGAGTTAACATTTTGAGTCCAGTGACCCTTCTTCACAGAGGAATCATTTCTTCATTCCTTTTCTTAATTTGCATTGTGTTTACACTTTAATTTATGACCAAAAAGTACGATTTCACTTCTTTATACAGTGCACCACATCTCCCACACATTTTTCCATACTTCACCTGATGTGACATGGTGTTAAACTATTTCTGAAAGCTTTCGAGCATTTCTAGTGTCACTGCTCCTCTGAACTTTTCACAATGCTTTACAGTGGTCAAGAATTTGGTTAATAATTTTCCACTTGAGATCTCCATTACTTCGCTGGAAACAATGCAATTAATTTCAGATCATTGAATTATCTAATCTCGGTCCACCCTCGCAAAAACATTCCAGAATTTCCCTGAGCAATTCACAATCGCTGATTTGTATTGTGGTTTAGAATATTTTATGGCTTTGCATGATTAGTCACCTTAGTGACTCTGCTTGCATAGAAAGCATTGCATTAACTTTTAAAAGAATTATTCTCTGTGAGTCTTGCTCAGAGGAGGATGTCATGAGTAATGGAACTTTCCCGTTTATTTCTGCTGTCGCTCTGCTGGGTGGGGATCTGTAACTTTGGTGTAGTGCATGGGAAGAAAACATTCACATGGTGAGATAATAGCGAGCATTGTCTGAGTACTATTCCTGTGAAAGTAACTGTTCCACTTACTCATGACTTGAATTCTATGTTTTCATTGCCATTTTTCGTAAGGAATTAATAGGAAACTAGTTTAAATATTTTAAAATTTAACCCCGGTTGGAAAGGGCTTGAACTCAACAGTTCAATTTTAAACCTCCCAAAACACATTCAATTAGGCAGAGTTAAAATTGGGCCCAGTGGAGCAGAATTGCCAGTCTGTCCCCTCTGCAAATAACCATTGTGGCAGCCTGATACAGGAGTGGTACAGGATAGTATTTATTTTCTCTGTTTTGCTCAGTCGGCTGGATGGTTGATTTGCGATGCAGTGTGATACCAATAGCACGGGTTCAATCCCCACACTGGCTGAGGTTATCATGAAGGACTATCCCTCTCAACCTTTCCCCCTTGCCTGATGTATAGTGCCCCTCGGGTTTATCCATCACCAATTTTCTAATGAGAGAACAGCCCGATGGTCTGGTAGGGCTATGGCGACTTGACTTGATTTACTTTCTCTCTAGTTAATACTTGGGCCAAGACTTTACAAAATTCTATTTCTGACCAGGCCAAAAAAAAAGACATTTACTTCTATAGGGAACACAGTGGCAGGGAAGATCAACTTGGAGACTATGTTTATCAGTAAGTGCCATTCTCTGTGGTTTAGGAGGTTCTGTGGCCATTTTGAAAGCTGTGGAGAGAAGGTATTTCTGGGGTTGGAGTGGCAGGTAGGTGGAGGGACGAGGGTGACAAGTGGTGAGGGGTTTAGGGCTTAGGCGCCAAGTAGGTGAGGGATTATAGGTAGGATGTCAGGTGTTTGAGTGGACAGGGTGACCATGGTTAAAGAAGCATAGGATGCCAGGTGAGTGAGGGGTTAGTGTGGAAGTGGGTTAACAGGATGGCAGCAGATAGGAAGGTGGATGGGTGAGGGGTTTCGATGGCATCATGCTGCCTTGCACTAGAGTCAAGGATGTGAGAGAGCAACTGCACAATAGTCAACTGGAGGGGGAGAACAGTCAAAAATTGTGGCCCACATTGGTATGAACAACATAAGTAGAAAGGGGCAAGTGGTCCTGTAATCGAAATTTAGGGAGCCAGGTAGAAAATCAACAAACAAGGCCTACAAATTATTTGTGTCCAGATTAGTCCCAGTACCACATGCAAGTGATTACTGGAATACGAAGACAAGACAGATAAACCTGTGTCTGGAAAGATGGTGTAGGAGAAAGAGAGCTTTAGATTCCTGGGACACCAGAACTCGCTCTGGGAGAGATGTCACCTGACAAACCAAGCGGGCTGCTTTTGAACAAAGCCAAGGCTGAGTTCCCAGTGAGCGTTTCACTCATCATCTTCGAGACGGGTTAGTCAAACTCAGCAGGGGTATGGAAACCAGGAGAGAATATTAGAAATCAGACCACTAGAATACAGAGTAGTAAGCTAATAGGTAGAATCAGAGAAAGGGAGGAAGTAATAAAGTGTGTCAGGGTGACGCTGCGTATATGTGAATGCACAGAGGTTAGTCAAGGAGATTGGGGAGTTACAAGCACTAATTGTGGGATCTTGCTGTTGTGATGGTAACAGAGACTAGGCTCAAGGAAGGACAGGGCTGAATGTAAAGTATTCCTTGTTATAAGTGTAGCGATTGTAATAAGGTCAACCGGGTGGGTCCCATAGAACATGAGTTCCCTGATTGGGGCTGTTAATCTGGTCCAATCAAGAGCCTTGGCTGACAGATATAAACAGGAGTGTCAGAGGTTCTGTTCACTCTGAGGGAGCTAGATCTGTGTCAAGGACTCTCCACGTGTAAATAAAGGGTGACTTGGTGATGGGATATCAGCCGTTGTGGAGTTATTTTTAAAAGATGTTCACAAAAGATAGGAAAAACAAATAAAAGGAGAATGGAATTTTTGGTTAAGTAGAACATTGTGGTATTGAGAAAGCAGCTGGTTCTGAGGATTCAAGGATAGGACTGATTTGGCCAGAGCTAAGAAATAGGAAGAGTGTCATTATATTGTTTAGTGTAATGTATAGACTGCCATGGTAATGTCACTAGTAATCCAGAACCCCAGGCTAATGTTCCTGGGACTGGGTTCAAATTCCACATGGCAGATGGTGAAACTTGAATTAAATAAAAATATTTAATTAAAAGAGTCTAAAGATAACCATGTAATCATTGTTAATTGTCGTAATCCACCTCGTTCACTAATGTCCTTAAAGGAAGGAAATCTGTCATCCTTTTCTGGTCTGATTCCAGACCCACAGCAATGTGGTTGACTTTTAACTCTCCTTTGAAACAATTAGTTCAAGGGGAAATTGGGGATGGGCAACAAATGTAGCCTGGCTATTGAAGTTCACATCGTGTGAGTGAATTAAAGAAATAACTAGTAGGAAGGATGTAGACGACCAAATATGCAAGGAATTACAAGAGATGGAAACATTGTTGCATAGTTCTTTTGGGGGACCTGGATTAATTACCTGGCTGTAGACTGAGATAGTGTAAGGGGCAGCAAGAGGTACATTCAGGAAAATTTCTTACAGCAGAATATGGAAGGTCACTGCTAGACCTAGTTCTTTCAGAATGAAGTGAGCCAAATAGAACATAGAACATAGAACATAGGACAATACAGCACAGTACAGGCCATTCGGCCCACGATGTTGTGCTGAACTTTTACCCTAATCCTAAAGTCTATCTAATCTCCACCCCTACCTTATACTATTATCCATATCTAATAGCTGCTTAAATGCCCCTAATGAGGCCGAATCTACTACCCTCTCCGGCAATGCATTCCACACCCCTACCACTCTCTGAGTAAAGAACCTACCTCTGACATCTCCCCTATATCTACCTCCACTCACTTGGTGACAGGACACTGGCCTCTGCGCAGTTATAACATCTAGCTTGAACCTCACTGAAGTGGCACTGAAAAATAACCACCAGTTCTGCAAAGTCAGGCTAACTGGTCTAGAAAGTCCTAGAGTCATTGAGGTATACGCCACAGAAAATTAGATTTCAGTGCAAAAGTAGATCAGGTGATGGGGATGGTGGAGCACTTGGTTGACAGTGATCATTGTATCATAATGTTCAGGACGATGGTGGAAAATGACATTTGTCAATCCAGAGTGAAAACAAGCATCTGGTGGCAAGCAGACTTCAGTGGGGCAGGAAAGGAGCCCTCTCTGTCGTCTGTCTCTGTCTCTGTCTCTCTCTCTCTCTGTCTCTCTGTCTGTCATAGTACCATTTGTCTACCCAGAAAAAGCTGCACAAAACACTGCTTCTGACTGGCTCAACATTATCCTACAATATGCTCAAGTATTTCAGGGCAATCTACACCTTCTTTAAAACATTGAAGGGTTATTTAAGGTGGAAGGGTCCAAAAGAGAGCTGTCAGGATTCCTCCCAATCTATTGGTTATGATGAGACTGCAGTGCACAGCGCTTGCACATGATCTGCTGACTAAGCCTTATGAACAATTTAACCTCAGTAACGTGTGATGCTAGTTTACCTTCTCACTGGCTACTGCTTTTTCTTCGACAGTGAGATACCAAGCGTTCAGTCTGATGGATAACTAGACATTCATTGATCAACATGAAAGGTCAAGGACTCCAACAATAAGAAGGTGCGCAGGTTTTTTTGCATGTAGCAGGAGCTGCTTGCTGGATTAGCAACAGAATCTTCAACAATTAATTAAAGTCCAAACCCAGCTCATTCGTCCTGGAAGTGGGCTTCTGTCAGATTCTCTCTGGGTTTTCATACTGAGTTGTGCATTGCTCTGTCCTGATTTCTTTTGACAGTTCTTCTGATTAACGTCCTGATCATCACTCCCCCCCTCACCTTCAGAGGATTACTGAGGATCTCCCACTTCCTCTGCCTCCAGGTAATTTTCTTTTTGCTGCCTCCATTTGTGAAGTGCACACGAAGCCATAAGGAAGCAACATACCCTTCCTGGCATATACTGCAAAATGCCACCATAGCAGTAAAGATATTCAAACTCCATCTTAAAGAGGCCCATGTCTGTTTCAGTCAGGCTCAGTTGGAAGTGTAAGCAGAATTCTGTGTCAGTCTAAGGGTTTCATAAAGGTGTCATGAGCCATGATAGGAGTGGGCAGCTCTTATCTCCCAGCAACCATCCCTCTATGGCCCGAGGCCTTGGAAAGAGGGAGGAACCTTTTTAAAATGATCTTGTGGGATGTGGGCATCAGCGGCTGGGCCAGCATTTATTGCCTGTCCTTAGTTGCCCTTGAGAAGGTGGTGGTGAGCTGCCTTCTTGAACTGCTGCTGTGCGTAGACACACAATGCCTTTAACGGAGAGAGTTCCAGAATTTTGATCCAGCCACAGCGAAGGAACGGCAATATATTTCCAAGTCAGGATGGTGAGGGGCTTGGAGGGGAACTTGCCGAGGGGTGATATTTCCATGTATCTGCTGCTCTTATATGTCTAGATAGAAGGGGTTGTGGGGTTGGAAGGTGCTGCCTAAGGATCTGTATTGAGTCACTGCAGTACACCTTGTAGAATGCACACACTGCTGCTACTGAGTGTTGGTAATGGAGGAAGTGGATGCTTCTGGATATGGTGCCAAACAAATGGGCTGCTTTGTCCTGGATGCTGTCAATATTCTTGAGTGTGTTGGAGATGCAACCATCCAGGCAATGGGGAATAATAAAGCAATGGTATGACTCCAACCAGAAGAGACGTTGCCCCCTGACACCCATTGATTCAGGTCCCTTGATGCCACACACTGTGTCCATGCTTGAACCACGGCTGTAATGAGGTCAGGACCCAAGTGGCTCAGGTGGAACCCAAACCTATGAATTCTCTACTGAGCACAAGTGTCCAAAAGTTGGCATTGATGGTACATTTAAGTTGAACATTGATGGAGTGGAAACCTCTTCCGTTGGTTAACTCTGCAGGTTGGAGATTGGGTGCTCTTAAAGCAAGGTTGGTGCATCAAAGTGCTTCATGCAGCCTGTGATGATGGAGAATCCCATGGCCTGCGCAACTTGAGGGATATGATCTCGAGAAAAAAAATCATCAGACATCCCAGATGCATTTCTCGGTCGCGGATCATATCCCCAGTCATCTGTGTGGAAGCAAGCTTCTGGCACAAAAAGTCAGAGAAATTGAGATACAGTTATTGGATGTGGACATTGCTGCTCAGGCCAGTACTTATTGCCAATCCTTAATTTCTCCTTGATCTGTGTGGCTTGCTGAGGCCACTTCTGAGGGCAGTTAAGAGTCAGCCACATTGCTCTGGGTCTGGAGTCACATGTAGGCCAGACCAGGTGAGGACAACAGTTTCCTTTCCCAACAGACATCAGTGATGCATGATGGGTTTTTACAACAATTAACAGTGGTTACAAGATCACTATTAGAAGAGCGTTCTATTCCAAATTTTTATTGAATTCAAATTTCCGCATCAAGGCTTGTTCAGTGACAGTCCCACTGCACAACTGCCAGTTCCTGTATCTTTCAGACAGTTGAAGACAATGAAAGCGAGTCTGCATCTTAAGGTGAGAGGGGAAAGATTTAGAAGGGGATTTAAGGGGCAACATTTTCATGCATTGTGTGTTGCATGTATGGGATGAGCTGCCAGAGGAAGTCGTGGAGGCTGGTACAATTACAACATTTAAATGGCATCTGGATGGGTATATGAACAGGAAGGGTTTAAAGGGAAATGGGTGAACTGCTGGCAGCTGGGACTAGATCAATTTAGGATAGCTCGTCTGTTTCCACGCTGTGCAGCTTTATGACTCTATAACTCTTTGGGGGATCCTTGTCAGCTCTTTCTCCCTCCAGAGGCTGTGTGGCAGCGACTGGAGGTTGCTGGTTTTGTTGGGCTCAATGATGACATTTTAATTGCTGTCTCCTTCTGCACTGTCTTTGCATTTCAACCAAGGCCAGAGGGAATCCGGGCACAACAATGTCTATGTTGGATGCATGAGCAAATAATCTGTGGAGAATGTCAGAAAGAAAGTACAGTTTTATTGAAGGACTCTTGAGGCCTCACAATGATGTATCACGTTATGCCCTCACTCTGTGGCACAGAGTCTTCTCAAACGAGTCATTGTCATAAGGAGTTCTGAGGTAAGTAACTTATTGAAATGTTCATTGCACAACCAAAGTTTACATACTACATTAAGAGCAGCCTTCTGTCAGTAAGCACCATTATAGTGCTCCTAAACAACCAAAGAAAAGGCACATTTGAACATGACAGGCCATACTTGCATACTTACAGTTCACCGTGCACATATTGCAGCTGTGAAGTCTAGTCTTCCCGTCGTGGCTATGCAATATTCTTCAGATAGGAAAAGCTCAGGTGATGATTTTAAGTATATTTGTCTGATTAAATTTACTTAGCTGACATGGCGAGGACATAACAATGTAATGCTCATAATTGTTGAGTTTATAATTCTTCATGTATACTTTTGGATAATTAATGAGTTGCCAATGAAATACATTTTGAACTGAGATGGGTGGCATTACTGAATCACTGATGTCACAATTATTATGATTGCCACAAGCAGGGCCTCAAATTCCAAATATTTCTTCCTGCTGTAACCTCCTGCACCCAGTGTTCACGCAGTGTTAGCCACTTTGTGCGGTTATTGCATTGTAGACTTTGCATTTGACTTGGCAAAATACATGCCCTTGTTGGTCCTGTACGCTCTTCATGTAGAGGCCAGATTCACTGTGAGCTGTGACAAACAATGTTCCCCCACCCTCCCGTGAGCTTCCACTCTCTTCCAATGCTCTATAAGATTCCATCCATCTCTCTTGAATTTCCCCCTTTTACCCTCATCATTTTTGCAGTGATCCAGTCCAATGGACTAATCCCCTGACTGGAAATGCCCACCTTCCCCAGGACTCCATGGACTGCCTGTAATAAACATACTGACTTTATTGCCCAAACCCACAAGACTAATGTTTCAAGACAACCCTGACTGACTGGGCAGGGCCCAACTTGCAGACTGATGACTCTACAACGCCCCAACTGCCTAGCCTATAATCTCTGGACTAGGTGTACTTGACCCATGGGACTAATTGTGGTCCAATCGATGGCCTCAGGTTATATCAAGTGTCTGACTAACCATGGCCCACTCATTGAAAGGTAATTGGATGAGTTCTTTGACTGAGTGTGACAGTATCCTCTGACTGACCCAATTTACCCACTACATTATTGTTTATCCCCTCTGAGTGCTGTCAGCTGGATCAAAAGAAACCATTAGCTTAAGTCAGGGGTTTCAAAATTGGTGTGCAAGCCACTGACACGATTTGCAAAAAAAGCCAGTTGCTTCTTTGAAATCATAGAATACCTATGGTGTAGAAATAGGTCATTTTGCCCATCAAGTCCACACCAATCCTCCCCCTCTACCCTATCCCTGCATTTCCTATGGCTAACCCACCTAGCCTGCACAATCCTGGACACTATAGGCAATTTAGCATGGCCAATCCACCTAACCTGCACATCTTTGGACTGTGGGAGAAAGCCAGAGCACCCGGAGGAACCCCACAGAGACACAGGGAGAACATACAATCTCCATACAGACAGTCTCCTGAGGGTGGAATCAAACTGGGATCCCTGGTGCTGTGAGGCAGTAGTGTTAACCACTCAGCCACTGTGCCATCTCTGGTAAATTTTCTCAGTAACTTGCTTCTAATTATTCTATGAAATTGTTGCAACTTTCTTTCCTCGCTCTAGAACTATATATAAATTAGAGTAAGAAAGGTCTAGCATTTACATGATGCATTTCACAACCTGAAAAAGTCCAATAGTATTTTATAATAAATTAAATACTTTCTGAAGTGTGGTCACTTTTGTAATTTGGATATTTGAGACTGTGTTTTTCTTTCCCAATGCAGGGCAAATTGACTTTGGGCTGGGGAAAAAATAGGCAGGAGATTGTTTGGTTCCAGGATTCTCAATCCCATCCCTGTCCTCTCTGCATTTAGCAATCTGAATGCTGGCATCTTGATTGCAGGAATGGTAATTTCTGATGGCTGAAATTTTTATGCATCCAAGCCAGCTTCAGAAAGGCTCCAAAGGTGATATATTTCATGTAGGGTCAGATGGATCATGAACCGTGAGAGGACACTAGTCTGGAACAGGAATCTTTTGACAATTAGGTTTAAGTGTTGCTGCAAACTTCACAATTCAGAGTTAGATACTGTATGTTATTTTAAGTGTGCTTTTAATTTAATGATGACTGATAGGGCTTTGTTATTAAAGGGTAAGTGGCCATTAAACTCAGCAATCTTACGTATGTGAGATAACAAGGTGTAGAGCTGGGTGAACACAGCAGGCCAAGCAGCATCAGAGGAGCAGGAAAGCTGACGTTTCGGGTCAAGACCCTTCTTCAGAAATGGGGGAGGGGAAGGGGATTCTGAAATAAGTAGGGAGAGAGGGGGAGGCGGATAGAAGATGGATAAAGGAGAAGATAGGTGGAAAGGAGACAGACAGGTCAAAGAGGCGGGGTTGGAGCCAGTAAAGGTGAGTGTAGGTGGGGAGTTAGGGAGGAGATAGGTCAGTCCAGGGAGGACGGACAGGTCAAGGAGGCAGGATGAGGTTAGTGGGTAGGAGATGGGAGTGGGGCTTAAGTTGGGAGGAATGGATAGGGATGTGGGGACAACCTGGGCTGGTTTTGGGATGCGGTAGGGGGAGGGGAGATTTTGAAGCTTGTGAAGTCCACATTGATACCATTGGGCTGCAGGGTTCCCAAGCGAAATATGAGATGATGTTCCTGCAGCTTTCGGGTGGCATCATTGTGGCACTGCAGGAGGCCCAGGATGGACATGTCGTCCAAGGAGTGGGAGGGGGAGTTGAAATAGTTGTTTGTTGCGAACTGAGCTTAGGTGTTCCACAAAGTGGTCCCCAAGCCTCCGCTTGGTTTCCCTGATGTCGAGGAGGCCACAGCGGGAACAGTGGAGGCTCGGGGACCGCTTTGTGGAACACCTATGCTCGGTTCGCAACAAACAACTGCACCTCCCAGTCGCGAACCATTTCAACTCCCCCTCCCATTCCTCAGACGACATGTCCATCCTGGGCCTCCTGCATTGCCACAACGATGCCACCTGAAGGCTGCAGGAACAGCATCTCATATTTCGCTTGGGAACCCTGCAGCCCAAGGGTATCAACGTGGACTTCACAAGCTTCAAAATCTCCCCTCCCCCGACTGCATCCCAAAACCAGCCCAGCTCATCCCCGCCTCTCTAACCATTCCTCCCACCTCAAGCTCCACCCCCATCTCCTACCCACTAACCTCATCCTGCCTCCTTGACCTGTCCGTCCTCCCTGGACCGACCTATCCCCTCCCTAACTCCCCACCTACATTCACCTTTACTGGCTCCAACCCAGCATCTTTGACCTGTCCGTCTCCTCTCCACCTATCCTCTCCTTTATCCATCTTCTATCCACCTCCGCCTCTCTCCTTATTTATTTCAGAATGCCCTTTCCCTCCCCCATTTCTGAAGAAGGGTCTCGACTTGAAACGTCAGCTTTCCTGCTCCTCTGATGCTGCTTGGCCTGCTGTGTTCATCCAGCTCTATGCCTTGTTATCTCAGATTCTCCAGCATCGGCAGTTCCTCCTATCTCTGTAACAGCCTTATGTATGTATTTGGATTCTTTGGAGTGTTTTGTCCAGTAGATTTTGTGCTCTTTGGAGTTGAACAGAATTGAAATTTAAATTTTAAGCTGTTAGTTAGATCCCCTGGTCTGATCTTTTCTGTGATTCAGGGCTGTTCTAACCAAGAAGTAGTGGAACATCTCCAATACTTCAAGTCTTTAATATATTTGCTTCTGGAGGCTTTTTGTTACACTTTTTATCACACAAGTGTTCAACGGTTCTCATGAATGATTGACTGGATTTCAACTCCACTAATTGATCTAGCACAGCAATTGACTTTGAGCTTAGTTTATATCAACAGTTTTATGACCTCCTATGAGGACCGCACATTCTTAAAGATGTTTTTGAATGACATTCTGTTTATTTTGAAGTTAAATGGGCAGCTAAAAGACTTCACATGTTGTTATAGAACTTGTAGGTTCTCTCTATAGTGGATGCTGAAAGAACGGGCATGCCGGGGGTGATAATGGAGGGGCATGAGAGCTGATGGAGTTGAACGGGGTAATGTGCCCAGCACTACATGTAAAACTGGGCAGATATCTCAGTGAAGAGGGGCCTGATTTGACATCCACCCAACTCCGATCCTGTACTTGATCTAGTTCTGGAAGTACCAGCTCCAACTCCAGCCCTAAAACATCAGCTTTCCTGCTCCTCTGATGCTGCCTGGCCTGCTGTGTTCCTCTAGCTCCACATTGTGTTATCTATGAACAGATAATGAGTAGAATAGGAAAGTTGTTAAAGGAAACGAAGTGCAAATTGCAATAAGAAAACAGTGAAAGAAACAGTGCAGTGCTCAGGGAGTAGCTGGGCAGGGCATGAACATTATTTGGTTGACTTCTCAGTAATTTGAAATTGTTTCACCGCTGGAATTGTTCCAACTGAGCAAATTACAGCAACTGTTGTTTTAATTTGCTGTCCCTTATCAAATGTTGATTTACCTCAGTTTTCATTTTTGCCTTGACATGGTTACTCCTTCTGCTAATCTGTCACCGTCATGGATCAGAGCACCCAGGCTGCAGGAGGATTCTCACGCATGCTGAGTTCTGGATATAATTATTCCCAATGATAGATTAATAAAGATACCTTTCCAGCTGCTGGAGTTCTGGAAAACTTATGAACATAACTCAGCCACTAATTCTGCAATGTTTGCAGAAACAGCATGCATTTTCCAGCAAGAATGTGCTAAAATCCTTCAAGCCCCCTTCCATGACCCTGGTCACATATTTTGTGTCGTGTAGCACATGCCTTTTGTCTACATCCCAAGACAGATGTTGTATTTGGAAGAACATTCCTGACCCACTGATGGACTCTGACGCAGCATATCGAACAACAGAAGGCTGTTTAGGATGACCAATGCCACACAGGTAGTAGCTGCAGGGAGTTGATGCGCTGCTTCGCACCATGAAACATAAGGCTAAGCTTCACACACCGTCAGTGATTAAAGGGCCATCGAGGTGGCCAGTAGAACAACTGTCAAATGTCAGAGGTCAGAGGTCATACAAAGCACTTAACACCAAATTAAGCCCAAATCCGATTTTGTTTTGGAAAGATGAGCTTTCATATTTTGAGTTGCAATGAAAAGCAGCTCATTCCACTCAGAATCCCCTACAGTGTGGAAACAGGCCATTTGGCCCAACAAGTCCACACCGCCCCTCCGAAGAGCATCGCCCTCAGATCCATCCCCCTACACTTTCCCTGTAATCCTGTATTTCCCATGGCTAATCCACCTAATTTACACACCTCTGGACACAACGGGCAATTTAGCATGGCCAATCCACCTATCCTGCACATCTCTGGACTGTTGGAGGAAACGGAAGCATCCAGCAGAAACTCACACAGACACAGGGAGAATGTGTAAACTCCACACAGTCACCCGAGGATGGAATCAAATCCGAGTCTCTGGTGCTGCGAGGCAGCAGTGCTAACCTCTGTGCCACTGTGCCACCTCTTATACATTTTATTGAATCACTTTGACTGTTAATTATATACATTAGGTCCTTTGCTAAAATGTTTTATCAATATACTAATTTAAGGAAAAAAAACAAATCTGTTTCTCAAATGACTTCAACATGGATTTTGCTAATTCAGTAACACATAAAAGTACCATCATTTGTAATATATATCATTGGAAGGTGGTGAATTTCTGCAGTGCATCTTGTAGGTGTTATACACTGCTGCTACTGAGCATTGGTGGTGGAGGGAGTGGGATGTTTGTGGATGTGATTCCACTCGATTGGGCCACTTTGTCCTGGATGGTGTAAAACTTTTGAGTGTCGTTAGAGCTGCACCCATTCGGGCAAGTGGGGAGTATTCCATCACACTCCTGACTTGTGCCTTGTAGATGGTGGATAAGCTTTGGAGAGTCAGGAGATGAGTTACTCACTGCAGTATTTCTACCCTCTGACCTGCTCTTGTAGCTATTATATTTACATGGTGAGTTCAGTTGAGTTTCTGGTCAATGTTGACTCCCAGGATGTTGATAGAGGGGAATTCAATAATGGTAACGCCATTGAATGTCAAGGGGGGGTGACAATTGTATCTTATTGGTGATGGTCGAATTCTGGCACTTGTGTAGCACGAATGTTACTTGTCACTTGTCAGTCCAAGCCTGGATAAAGTCTGGATCTTGTTGCATTAGAACATGACTGCTTCAGTATCTGAGCAGTCACAAATGGTGTTGAGCATTATGTAATCATTGGTGAACATCCCCACATCTGACCTTATGATGGAGGGTAGGTCATTGATGAAGCAGCTGAAGATGGTTTGGTCTGGGATACAACCCTGCGGAACTCCTGCAGAGATGTCCTGGAGCTGAGATGACTGACCTCCAACAACCACAACCATCTTCCCATGTCATTTTCTGAAGAAGGGTCCTGACCTGAAACGTCAACTCTCCTGCTCCTCTGATGCTTCCTGGCCTGCTGTGTTCCTCCAGCTCCACACTTTGTTGTCTCGTCTTCCTATATGTCAGGTATGAGTCCAATCAGTGGAGAGTTTGCCCCCTGATACCCATGATTCCAATTTTGCTAGGGGTCCTTGATGCCACACTCAGTTTAATGCAGCCTTGATATCAAGGGCTGTCACTCATCTCACATCTGGAATTGAGCTTTTTTGTCCATGTTTGAACCAAGGCTGTAATGATGTCAGGAGCTGAGTGGCCCTGGGGGAACTCAAACCGGGCGTCACTGAGCAGGTTATTGCTGAGCAGGTGCTGCTTGGTAGCACTGTTAATGACACCTTCCATCATTTTACTGATGATTGAAAGTAGGCTGATGGGGCAGTAATTGGCCAGGTTGGATTTGTCCTGCTTTTTGTGTACAGGACATACTTGGGCAATTTTCCACATTGTCGGGTAGATACCAGTGTTGTAACTGTACTGGAACAGCTTGGCTCGGAGAGCGGCAAGTTCTGAACCACAAGTCTTTGGTACTATTGTCCAGAATGTTGTCAGGACTGATAGTCTGTGCAGTATCTAGTGTCTCCAACTGTTTCTTGATATTATGTGGAGTGAATCAGATTGGTTAAGACTGGTATCTGTAATGCTGGGGACCACTGGAGGAGGCCGAGATGGATCATCTACTCAGCACTTCTGGCTGAAGTTTGCTGTGAATGCTTCAGCCTTATTGTTTGCACCAATGTATTGGGCTCCTCCATCATTGAGAATGGGGATATTTCTGGAGCATGGTCCTCCAGTGAGTTGTTTAATTGTCCATCAAAAGCTCTGTGCATTGAAATGCAGTATCTTTATGTTTGTCTTTTTAACATTTTTACATTTTGTCATTGTATGGCCTTATCTATTGCCAGCTCTTGCTTCCACTGCCTTCAACTTTGCTTTCTACCATTCTGTCCTTCACTTCTATCTATGTTTCCATTTCTTGTGTCTTCCGACTTGGCTGCTCTAGTTTAAACCCTCCTCCATAATACAAGTAAATACCTCTGTGAGGGGTGTAGCCCTAGATCTGCTGGATTCCAGTCCAGCTTGTACAGTTTCCATCTTCCTTAGAGTCATTTCCAAACCCTCAGAAATTTAAATCCCTCCCTCTGCACCATTTTATCTAGCTACACTTACAGGTCAGTTTCTGCCCCTCATTCTGATTTCGCTAGCATGGCACTGGGAGTGATACTGAGATGATTACATTTAATTTCTGGCTTTGTTCGACTCCCTATATTCTGCTTGCAGGAACTCTGGCCTTTTATTATCAATGTCATTAGTACCAACATGGACCACAACTTCTGGTTGTTCTCCATCCTCCTTCAAAATGTTCTACAAAGTTGAATGCCCTACACTGTGACCTCCTTTACCTGGCACCAGGTAGGTAACATACCACCTTGGTATCATATCTGCAGCCACAGAATGTCCATCTGTTCGCTTTACAATAGAATCCTCAACCACTGTTGCACTGTTTTATCTTCCCATTTCCTTTCCACATGTGCTCCCTTTGCCTGTGGTGTGACCACCCCACTATACCCACTTGCTATGAAGATCTCAGCCTTGTGGATGCTCTGTAACAGCTCTAGTTGCTATCTCAGCTCCAAAATGCAGATTTTGAGGAGCTGTAATTGGAAACACTTCCTACACGAATGGTCACCCTGGAATGGCCCTGACTTCCTGCTTTGTACAGGATGAATATTCCACACTCAGCTGATTTGCCGTGACGTACCTTCAAATTTCTCCCTGCATTGTTTACTTCCTGCATTGTTTACTTCCTGCATGTTTACTTCCTGCATTGTTTACTTCCTGCATGTTTACTTCCTGCATGTTTACTTTCTTTAATTTAAAGAATATTAAATAAAAACTAAGGACATTATCTTACTTGTTATGTTTTAAACACTGCTCAATCTAAACTGAAGTCCAACAGCAGGTACTCAGCAACCAAAGCATTCCCGATTTTCCTGTGATATCACTCTTGGATGTTTTAAAAAAATCCAATTCCAGCACAGCCTCTGATTAGGGAATGATTCTATTCGGCTGTTCTTCTCCCCTAGCTTTGGCCATCTATTAATGGCAATGTTTTAAGTGACTTGGCCCTACTCTCTAAAATTTGCCCTCTCTCTCCTGCAATACCTTCTTAAAATATCCCTCTTTTTAGTCATCCCATTTAATTATTTTTCTTTTAGTTGTTCACAGGATATGGACATTAGATTTAGATTTAGATTTTCTTGTCACATGTACTCAAATACAGGGATACATAAGTACAGTGAAAAGTGTACAATGTTGCCATTTCTGGCACCATTTTAGGTACAAAGGAATCTAAGTACAAAACCTTAGCTATGAAAATAGAAAAATAAAGAAATAAGTTAAAAGGTTCAACACTACTCTTCTCAGTATGTAGTAAAAAAGTTGTTAAAAGTTAAACATTACAGTCCTTTCTTAAGCCATGGGCCTACAAAGGCTCCATGCTGGGCTTTTCCCGCAAGGGCTCAAGGTGTCTCGTGTTGGACATGTTTTTACCTGTGCTGGGCTAAGTCCCGTCGGGGCTGTCTAATGTTAATGACTAAACCAGACTTTGTTGCCAATCCCTCACTCAGGAGAGCAAACATTGAGTGGGACAGGTGGGAGAGAGAGTTGGTCTCTGTGAGAGGTGGTGACCCGAAGAGTCGACGGGAAGGAGAGAATACTGGAGAAGGTACGCACAAGATTGTTGATTCACTTGACTGAAAGAATATATTTCCCAAACAAGGGCTAAACAGGCAGGTGTTATTGTCTCCAGTGACCTCACTGAGATTATTAAAATTATGAGAGGATTTTATATGTTTGATTTGGAAAAAGAAATTGTTGCATTTGTGAATGAAATCAAAACTATGGAACCATAAATAGGAAATAGTCACTGATAATTTCAATAACAAATTTTGGGAAAGGCTCTTTACTCGAAATATTGTAAGCAAGTATAGATGGATTTATGAGGAACCTAGGTAGGTACATGAAACAGAAAGAAATAGAAAATTATACCGAGAAGAATAAATGAAGTGGGAAACGAAGAGAAAAGTGTTATGCCTCAATATTAGTGAGAAGCCGTTAATCCAGTAGCTGAACATTCTCTATACTTCTTTAATAAACCTGATAGGCAGCCAGACGATGTAGTGTGGGCTGGGGACTGATAGCCAAAGCAGCCACAGACACATGAGTGAGATTGAATGCTTGTAAGGTCTATACAGAACCTTGGAAATGCAGTTTAACTTGCCTTTCATTTTTCAGCTGAAGGGCTGTAATTTTCTGATATGAGAGACTCCTTTTCACCTTCGATAAATGAATGAGCCAAAGCAAAACACGGAGGAATATTTTGTGGATGTATTTACAGTTTGTGTGCATGATGTTGTGTCTAAAGCGGATGTGGTTACTCTGTGCAGATGATGCACCTGTTCCTTATACTGTGCTGATGTAGAATGTAATCTTCTACTTTTGATAGATTTTCCTGTGGTTCAGACACAGGAATGATGAGAAATAATGAGACCCATATGTCTGAATTAAATGTTAAGCTTTATTAGATCAGATTTACAATGCAAAATTCTGGATTTCTAATACCCTTTATACTTAACAATAAAGGTACTCAAGCCCAAATATTTTCAACATAAACAGTCATATCATCACTATGAAGTGGGAAACTCCTGTTGACTAGGTATCTTTCTGACAATAGGGTTCAACTCCATCAAATATTGTTCCAACATTGAGCTTGCTCTGTTATAATACAGGTAGTTCTCCTATAATGCGATAATTGCGTTCTTGTGTGATCTTGCGCTATAGAAAATAACCATAGAAAATTGCGTTATAGGGAAATCCCCTCTCCATACCAGGAGATATTTCACTTCGTAATACTCTGCTGTATAAGGTAATGGAAAATCGCTATACCTGTACAGCAGAAAGTTTGTGTTATCCAAACAGTGTCCACTATTCATCAATTATGTTACAGCCAATTCATGTTAACAAAACAAGTGTTATAGCAGAGCTACCTGTGTATACTGAGAACTACACAGATACTCTTTTGATGATGTCATAGCATCATCGAATCCCTACAGTTTGGAAGCAGGCTTGTCAAGTCCACACTGACCCTCTGAAGAGCATCCCAACCAGACCCACCCATCCCTATAACCCTGCATTTCCCATGGCTAGTCCACCTAACCTGCACATCCCTGGACACTATGGGCAATTTAGCATGGCCAATCCAACTAACCTACACATCTTTGTTCATTGGGAGGAAGCTGGAGCACCCAGGGGAAACCCACGCAGACACAAGGAGAATGTGCGAGCTCCACACAGACAGTTGCCCAAGACTGGTGTCAAATCCAGGTCCCTGGCATTGTTTGGTAGCAGTGTTAACCACTGAGCCACAATGCCACTGATATATTGAGTTCCCTGTTTGTTGACTTTCTCCTTGCTGGTTCCTTTGCCTTTATTTATTTACTTATGTTGATGCTTCATGTTTCCATTCAAACCACTCTTTAGTCCATAACGCAGGTCAGTGAAGATGATTGGTCAACTTAGATTTTACAGCTCTAGCTCATTGCTAGAGGCGCTGTCTTTGGATGAGATGTTAGACCAGGGCCCTGCCCACCCTGTCAGCTCTCAGGTTGTCCTGAAAGATCCATGGCTGTTATTTTTGCCTCTGTCAATATTAGCAACAAAAAGAAACAATAGATTATCTGGTCAATGCCTCATTACTGAATGGGGACTTTGGTGTGTGCAAGTTGGACGTCTCTTTTCCCTTGCTATAACAGTAGCAACATTTCAAACTACTTAATTACATATGAGCTTGTGTAATAGAATGTATAAATGTAAAGTTTATTTCCACTCATGAAAAAAGATTTAAGAGGCATTTTTTTTAAGGATAATCAAAATGTTGCAGCATCCTATGTTGGAAAGTTGGCCTACTCAGGAATGAACTGAGGCAACATATAAAGCGTCTCCACTCTCCTGAACCCTATCGAAATGCCTGCCCTTCCCCTCTCCATACCAGGAGATATTTCACTTCGTAATACTCTGCTGTATAAGGTAATGGTTCGGAAGGAGCAGAGGTTGAAGCTGCATTAAGCTCCACCCAGCCTGATGATGCCACACAGTCTTGGGTACAGAACTGGATTGCCTAGCATTAGGTTTCAACGAGAAAAATGGGTCATTTCTGGCTCCTAGTAATCTTTATAATTATGTCTAATTAATCAATGCAACTTGTACTCATTGCTATCATGCAATAAACTACACCTTTTGTAAGATAGGGGGCGGCACGGTGGCTCAGTGGTTAGCACTGCTGCCTCACAGTGCCAAGGAACCAAGTTTGATTCCATCCTTGGGCGACTGTCTGTGTGAAGTTTGCATGTTCTCCTCGTGTCTGAGTGGGTTTCCTCTGGGTGCTCCGCTTTCCTCCCACATTCCAAAGATGTGCAGGCTGAACGGATTGGGAAACACAGGGTTATAGGGATGGGGTTAGGGTAGGGGGTAGGATGCTCTTTGGAGGGTCGGTCTGGCGTCAATGGGCCGAATGGCCTGCTTCCACACTGTAGGGATTCTATGATTGTAAGTGCTTCCATTCATTAGGACTCAGTAGTGGTTTATCTACTACTATTGTTAAGTAGATAGGCCCTTAGACTCAGCACAGAGAAAAGGATGGGATTTCTTGCGGCACAGTTGTGGTGTCTTACCTCTGGGCCAGGAGGCCTGGGTTCAAATCCACCTGAACCAGAGAGGTAGAATAACAAGTCTGAACAGGTCGTCTAGAAACAATCTAGAAGGGAGGATGGTGGCAGCAAACTACCTCAACCAGAATCCACTACTGTTTGGTAGCACAACATATGCCACCTCACTACTTACCCTGGTAATGTTTATTCCTCAAGATCGATGGACCAGGACACAGAAAATCCACTTTCCATCAACATCAGCAGCCTCGTGCTGGAGACTGTCGATAGTCTCACATACGTTGGATTAAGAAGCACCAGCACCTGCCCCTTGAAACAAAAATCAGCATCAGCACTATCCAAAACACAGGGCTCATATCAAAATTGAGAAAACAAATGTGGACCAACAGCAAAATGCTTGAAAATACAAAGCTTTGTGAGCGCTAGGCTTGTGTTCTCTAGATCTGCCGTTATAGTAAAGATGCCTGGATAACTATTGAAGCTGGGAATAGCTTCTGAACAACTGCCTCCTCTACTAGCTCAAACTAATAACAAGCATTTTCTGGTAAGTCAGAGCGGTGAAAATGGAAGTATACCACTGTGCAGGGACCCTCCTCCTCCTCTCCCTGCTCAACACCATTGTTTGGCTTTACTGTTTAAATGTCTGTAGAAGACTTTGGGATATGATCTTGTGTCAGCTGCTGGTCTGTTTCATATGCACTCTTTGCTTCTCCTACTTGTTTTCTCAATTCCCTCTGAACCTTTTATATTCAACTTGGTTCTCAGTTGTATCATCCGCCTGTCACCTGTCATGAAAGCAGTTTTTCTTCTTCATCTTACTCTCCATCTCTTTTATTGCACAGGAGCAGTTGCTTTGTTTGATTACCTCTGTGTGGGTATATCAGACTGTGCCAGAGCTATATCTTCATTAAAGGAAACTCTTTGTAAAGTTACAGCCTTGCTGGCCAATCTTTGATTCCAATTTATTTGAGTCAGATACATTCTTAGTCCATTGAAGTACAGCTCAGAACAGTTCTGAGGAAGGGTCACTGGATCCAAAATGTTAACCCTGATTTCTCTCCACTGATGCTGCCAGACTTGGTGAGTTTCTCCAGCACTTTCTGTTTGATTGTTACCCCACCGAAGTTGGCCTTCCCTCAGTTAATTATTTGCTGCTCGGATTGTCCCTTCACTGTTTTCACAGCCAGTGTAATGATACAATGATCATTTTCCCCTCAACGTTCTCCCTCTGACACTTGATCCTTTTGGTCCATTCTCATTCCCACGAACCAGGTCCATCACTGCCTCCTTTCTCATTGGATTGGAAACACACTTCTGTTCAAAATTCTTCCTGAACACACATTAGAAACTCTTGCCCCTCTCTGCAACTGAAGATGGGATAAGGATCAATTAGAGTCCTACATGATTATTACTTAATAATTCTAGCACTGCCATGCAACTGAGCCTGGGTAAAGGTACAGTGCTGGCAAGGACAAATTGATTGTGTATTCATACAGTAGATGTTTTGGAGATTTAATTTCTGTCTAAGTCGATGTGCCAGACTCTCTGGGTGCACCTGTGCAAAGAGCACAATTTGAAAAGCTCACTTCGATTTCAGAATTCTCACACCATCACCATTAAACAACAACTGATAGTGCAGACACAATAATTAGTGTTTTGTCTCTGCTTTGTACATTACATTGAAGTGTTCAAATGTTGTGGCACGGTGCTATTAGCAGACACACAGGTGCATGGAGAAAAATGTAGGTAATGATAAATCTCACTGAAACAATTCCCATCTTGCCCTCATTCATACCACACACTGCTTTCGTGAGCAGCTCCCTACCACTGAGAAATTGAGAAGTTTTGGAACTTTTACACCGAATCACAGAATTTATTGCGGTACTGAAGGAGACCATTCGGCCCATTGGACCTGCACCAGCTCTTCAAATGAGCATCATTACCCAGTGCCAATCTCCTGCCTTTTCCGCAATAGCCTTGCACATTATTTCTATATAAATGACCATTCCAAATACCCTTCTGAGTGCCTCAATAAACCTGCCTTTCTCAACAATAGATTCCATTCCCTAACTACCTATTATGTGAAAATGTCTTTCCTTTCTTAACCCTTGCTTCTTCTGGACATCATTTAAATATTTTAGCATCTGAAACATTGGGGCTATTCTCTGGCATACTGGAGGCTGAGGGGTTACCTTATACTGGTTTATAAAATCATGAGGGGCATGGATAGTGTGAATAGTCAAAGTATTTTTTCCAAAGTAGGGGAATCCTAAACTAGAGGGCATAGGTTTAATGTGAGTGTGGAAAGATATAAAAGGGACCTAAGGGGCAACCTTTTCTCACAGAGGGTACTCTGTGTATGGAAAGAGCTGCCAGAGGAAGCAATAGAGGGTGGTACAATTACACCATTTAAAAAGCATCTGGATGGGGACCTGAATAGGAAGGGTTTAGAGGGATATGGGCCAGATGCTGGCAAATGGGACTAGATTAATTTAGGATATCTGGTCAGCATGGATGAGTTGGACTGAAGGGTCTGTTTCCATATTGTACAAATCTATGACTCTATGAATCCATCTCACCCATCTCCTGTGGTTCCACTTGTAGACAGCCACATTGATCATTAAGGGGTCTTATTCTCTCCCTAGTTAGTCTTTTGCCCTTAATGTGCTTCAAGAATCTTTTTGAATTATCCTTAACTTTATTTGCCAAAACTATCTCATGTTTCCTTTTCGCCCTCCTGATTTCCCCCTTAAGTATACTCCTACTGCCTTTATACTCCTCTAGGGATTCACTTGATCCCAGCTGTCTATATCTGCCATATGCCTCCTTCTTTTTCTTTAAATCTATGCCCTCTTGTTCTTTGTCTTTTTACAAGTGAGAGCAGCTTCTCCCTATCTCATCTATCCAGCCCACTCATGATTTTGAAAACCACTGTCCAAATCCACACAGTTTTCTTCTCTTCCTGGAAAACAGCTCCAACTTTTGCAATTGATCTTCATTGCTGAAATTTCTCATCCCTGTAACTATTCCCATAAGCCACTCCAATGCACTCACATCTTTGTTGTGCACTTGGACAAGCAGTGTCCGAGCAGAGCTGCACTGCACGATCCTGACACTCTCCTCAGACACGGCAGACTGGGAGATCCTCACCCTGTTTTGTGGGCAGGTCCTGCTGCTTGGGGATACTGCAGGACCAGGACATCCCCCAGGACCATGTGTGGAGACCCCAACATCAGACCTTGTCAGCCAAATCCGAGATTGCCATCCAGGTTAGACCAGTGTCAGCCATCTAGAGGAATGTGCAGCTCTGTAGGAAGAAGGTCAGTGAACTTTTCCACTCTGCCAGGGTAAAGTCCACAATCTACTCTCTGATACCTCATCCTCACTCTAACTCTGCTACTGCACTCATCTCCCATCGAGTCTCATACTCTACCACTTTGCAAGTGATCGTAATTATTTTAGCTTTAAAATAGTTTTGGAAAGAGATAGAACCAATCAAAAAGTTAAAGTTCAAAATTGAAGTAAGGCCAGTTTAGATTATTTTAGACAGGGCCTTTCAAATGTTGATTGAGAGAGGTTATTTGTCAAGGAGAGCTTTAAAAATGAGATAATGAGAGCTCAGAGAGAATATGTTCCTGTTAGTTTGAAGGGCAAGGTGGGTAGGTGTAGGGAGTGCTGGATTACTGGAGATAATGAGGTTCTGGTCAAGAAGAAGAAGGAGGCATATGTCAGGTTTAGAGAAGAAGGATCGAGTGAATCTTGAGAGGAGTATAAGGGCGGCAGGAGTATACTCAAGAGAGAAATCAGGAGGACAAAAAGGGAACATGAGATAACTTTGACAAATAGAGTTAAGGAGAATCCAAAGAGATTCTATAAGTATATTAAGGGCAAAAGAGTAACCAAGGAGAGAACAGGGCCCCTTAATGATCAATGTGACTGCCTACATGTGAAATCACAGGAGATAGGTGAGATACTAAATGAGTATTTCATGTCAGTATTAACTGTGGAGAAGGACATGGAAGCTAGGGAACTTGGGGAAATAAATAGTGATGACTTGAAAAGAGTTCGTATCACAGAAGGAGAGGTGCTGGAGGTTTTAAAATGCTTATGGTGGATAAATCCCTGGGACCTGATCAGGTGTACCCCAGAACTTTGTGGGAAGCTAGGGAAGAGATTGCTGGGCCCCTTGCTGAGATATTTGTATCAGCAGTCATGGGTGAAGTGCCGGAAGACTGGAGGTTGGCTAATGCGGTGCCACTATTTAAGAAAGTTGATGAGGAAAAACCAGGGAATTATAACCAGTGAGTTGCTGGAGGGGATTCTTATGGGGCAGGATTTACATGCATATGGAAAGGCAAGGACTGTAGGGACAGTCAACATGGCTTTGTGCATGGGAAATCGTGTCTCACTAAATTGATTGAGTTTTTTTGAAGAAGTGACAAAGAAGATTGATGAAGGCAGAGTGGTAGACATCAATATGGACTTCAGCAAACAAGTTCAACAAGGGTCTGCATGATAAACTGGTTAGTAAGGTTAGATCACATGGAATACAGGGAGAGCTAGCCAATTGCATACAAGGTTGGCTTGAAGGTAATAGATAGAGGGTAGTTGTAAAGGGTTACTTTTCAGACTGGAGAACTGTGATCAACAGTGTGCCACAAGGATCAGTGACCGCTTTTTGTTATTTATATAAATGATTTGGATGTGAATATTAGGAGGTGTGGTTAGTAAGTTTGCAGATGACACCGAAGTAGGTGGTGTAGTGGACGGTGAAGAAGATTATCTCAGAGTACAATAGGACCTTGATCAGATGGGCCGAGGAGTGGCAGATAGAGTTTAATTTAGATAAATGTGAGGTGTTGCATTTTGGAAAGGCAAATCAGGGCAGGACTTATACAGTTAATGGTGGGGTCCTGGGCAGTCTTGCTGAACAAAGAGACCCAGGGTGCAGGTGTGTAGTTCCTTGAAAGCAGAGTTGCAGGTAGACAAGGTGGTGAAGAAGACATTTGGCACACTTGCCTTCATTGGTCAGAACATTGAGTGAATGAGCTGGGACATAATGTTGCAACTGTACAGAACAGGCAACTCCTGGAATATTGTGCATGATGCTGGTTGCCCTTCGATAGGAAAGATGTTGTTAAGCTTGAGCGGGTTTTAGTAAAGATTTGCAAGGATGTTGCCAGGACTGGATAGTTTGACGTATAGGGAGAGGCTGAATAGGCTGGGGCTATTGTTTTTGGAGTGCCGGAGGTTGAAGGGTGACCTTATAATGGTTCATAAAGTCTGACAGGTATGAATAGGATGAATAGCCAAAGTCTTTTTCCTATGGTGGGGAAATCCAAAACTAGAGGGACATAGGTTTAAGGTAAGAGGGGAAAGATTTAAAAGGGACCTAAGATATAACATTTTCTTGCAGAGGGTGGTGAGCGTATGGGATGAGCTGCCAGAGGAAGTGGTGGAGGCTGGCACAATTACAACATTTAAAAGGTATCTGTATGGGTATATGAATTGGAATGGTTTAGAGGGATATAGGTCAAATGCTGGCAAATGGGACTAGGTCAGATTGGGACATCTGGTCGACATGGACGAGTTGGACCAAATGGTCTATTTCCATTCTTTATGACTCTATGACTATGACTGCAACATCTTCCCTCAATCACTCTGACCCACATCTCGCTTTCCCCTATATCAAACTTGTTTGGGTAGTTTGGCAAGACAGGAACTGAGTTGTAGCATTAACAAGACATCAAACAAGCATTAATGTCCATCAATTGGCATCTGACTGAGTGGGAATCTCACTGTGCCACTTGTGGAAAGCATAAAAGATGGAGTGAGATGATCTCAACATTTTGTTTGGCCTTGCTGCACTCGATTCTCCCACACATCTCGCCAGAGCCCACGTAGCTTGGGACCCTATACAATGCCACCCAACATCTCCAGCCCTTTGACTGATGACTGCTGATAACCATGACAGGCTTTGTGCCTGCGCTAAAAGCCAAGACAAGATAAAAGTCCCATGAGCATCTAATTGCTGACTGAGAGGGCAAACTGTAAAAAGGCAAGACAGAAATGTTGTGAGCATCAGAGTGGGCACAAAGTAAGTGAGTGCTCAGAGAGAAATGGAAGAATCCCAGAGATGCATCTTGGTCCAGTCCAGGAGATGGGTGCTTGCCCCTGGGAGCAAAGTGACCTAGAAGCTGCATTGTGGTGTACAGTATTAGTTCTGGGGGTAAGCAGCTTCAGTTCTGAGCATAGACTGATGGAGTTGGCACTGTTCTGTTTGGAGTAAAGAAGGCCAACAGGAGATTTGCTCGAGGTTTTCAAAATCAAGAGCAGGCTGGACAGTGCAGACAGGGAGAAACTATTCCTGCATGTAGAAGAGTAAAGAATGAGAGGGCATAGATTTAAAGTGATGTGCAAATGAAGTGAGGGTGATGTGAGAAAGCTTTTTCACACGGCAAGTAACTAGAGTATGGAATGTATTTCCTGGAACTGTGGTAGAGGCAGGTTCAACTGAAGCACACAGGGATCAGTGCTGGAACCCCATTATTCACAATATATGTTAATGATTTGGATGAGGGAACAAAATGTAACATCTCAAAGTTTGCAGATGTTACCAAGTTGGCTGGGAGGGTGAACTGTGATGAGGATGCAGAGATCCTTCAGCATGATCTGGACAGGTTGGCTGTGTGGGCAGATGCAGTATAATTTGGATCAATGTGAGGTTATTCACTTCAGAAGCAAAAATGAGAGCAGATTACTATCCGAATGGCTGTGAATTGGGAGAGGGGAGTGTGCAGCGTGATCTGGGTGTCCTTGTGCACCAGTCGCTGAAGGTAAGTATGCAGGTGCAGCAGGCGGCAAAGAAGGCAAATGGTATGTTGGCCTTCATTGCGAGAGGTTTCGAGTACAGGAGCAGGGATGTGTTGTTGCAGTTATACAGGGCCTTGGTGAGACCACACCTGGAATACTGTGTGCAGTTTTGATCTCCTTTTCTGAGGAAGGATGATCTTGCTCTCGAGGGAGTGCAGCGAAGGTTTACCAGGCTGATTCCAGGGATGGCGGGTCTGACATATGAGGAGAGATTGACCAGGTTGGGATTGTTTTCACTGAATTCAGACGAATGAGAGGGGATCTCATAGAGACTTATAAAATTCTAACAGGACTGGACGGGGTAGATGCAGGGAGAATGTTCCTGATGGTGGGTGTGTCCAGAACTAGGGGTCACAGTATGAAGATTTGGGTAGACCATTTAGGACGGAGATGAGGAGACATTTCTTCACCCAAAGAGTGGTGAGCCTGTGGAATTCAGTACCACAGGAAGTAGTTGATGCCAAAACATTGAATGTATTCAAGAGGCAGCTAGATATAGCACTTGGGGCAAATGGGATCAAAGGTTATGGGCAGAAAGCAGGATTCGGCTATTGAGTTGGATCATGATGAATGGCGGAGCAGGCTCGAAGGGCTGAATGGTTTCTTTCTGCTCTTATCTTCTATGTTTCTATGATCATTTGGATTGAAATGGTGTGTAGGGACATGGGGAAAAGGCAGGAGATTGGCACTTGGTCGTAGACCTAGTACAGGCATGAAAGCTTGAATGGCCTCTTTCTGTGATTCTGCAACAAAAAGTGCTGGTGCACTCTAAGCGCAACATGGATGTGCAGAACCATGTAGTAAGTGGACTGGAGTTGTGCCTTGATGATGTGGTGAGGCTAACATGTACAGAATGCCAAGGTCAGTGGAAGCCAGGGGTGGGAGTTGCGGGGGGAGTAGTTGTGTGTCGCTGCCTATATCATGTGCCCTCTGCCATTGGTGACTGACATTCAAGATGGGGTTCTGGAGGAGCAAGCGCTAAGCTACAGTCACCAGACTTCCATGCTGGGAATAGTCGCCATCTTGTTTCTATCTGATGGGTGGGAGAATGGGAAAATACATATCAATGAGGTGATATTAGCTGCTAATGAGATATTAACGCATGCAAATAGGGCTCTGACCAATCACAAGAGAGAATCTTGTCTCACCATTAATTACTTAGCTGGAAAATGAGCCTTTTTGCTATTGTTATTAAGAAGTTCCTCACCAGCTATCATACATGAGTTTCCCAAATTCCCTGTCATGGCCCATGACTTTTAGGGCCTGGGAATTGTCATTTTGTCAGTTGCAGCTCTTCTTACACCCTTGTCGATCTTGTGTTTAATTCTGCCGTGTTCTTTCAGGTCTGTTACACATCAACTGGAGAAGAAATTGCCCAGTTGCTTCAAGAGTAACATTAACTCTCTCAAGCCAACGGAACTGAGTTGGAATGGGAGTTAAAAACGAGGAACTGCTTTTCCCCTGAGGTCTTAGGATGGAGTAGCCTCTCTAACTCTGGGCCAGCAGTTTGAATCTCACTGCAGGAAATGTTGGCCATGGAATATGCATCATGTCATGTCCATCCTTGTGATACATCTACGACAGGTGATAAGAGAGAAAGGTTTTCCTGTTTAGTCAGAACTATGCAATAGCTGCAGCACAACAGTGCCCTGACTTTGAAAGACACCATTCACAGGTTTTTGCCATGAGTAAACACCATCCTCATGCTGCCTGCCTTACAGACCTTTTCCCTGTCCGATTCCAGCCCTGGGTAAGATAACTGCATTTGATGGAGGAGGCCATCTGTAGCAGGCAGTTGCCTCGACGACAGGTGCTAATTGGGATATTTTCCAATCAACCTGTTCAGAAATGTTATGACACCCCTCTAGAGGAGGCAGGATGTAAATGCAGGTATCCTGGTCCAGAGGTAGAGGCCCTACTACTGCACCATCAGAGTCCGTTAATCTGGGAATCTTTCATTCAGATAAAAGTCCAGCAATAGTTTTAATGGCCGAATAGCCAGACTGTCCACTTCAATCCTAACAAACCCATACATGTCAATTTCTTAACCCAAGATGTAAATAAAAACATTCCTCCAAATAGCAGAAGCCTTCCTCTGTTCCCTCTTAATGGTTTCTGTCACCTCGGTGCTCCAGGACTCACAATCTAACCCATTGGGACCTGCTCCAGACAGGGCCAGAAACTATTTAGGTGGAGGTGGTGGTAATTGTCACTGGACAATAATCCAGGTACACAAACTATTACTCCAGGGACATGGTGTGATTTGAACACTGGTCCCCAGGACATTACTGAAGCCTCTGGATTAATGGTCTATTGATACTTCCAGCAGGCTTCACCTCCCCTGTGCTACTTTCAAAGAGAACATGCTTACATTCTCATAACAAATAATTGTTGTGTAATGTCTCCCAGTCAGTATTTTGCGTAGCATGTTGTTTGGGCTGCATCACTTTCTTTACTTTACTTTTGATTGTGGACTAAAATAGCAAAATAGCTATTTTAAAACTGAAGGGCTGGGAAGGAATCACTGCATTTCTTAAACAAACAAGGGTCACTCATTGTGAACTGTGATTACATTGCTGCTTTGCAAGCAGCAGGAGGTGGGGGCTGGAGAAAAAAGCTGAGACGCAATGACACAGAGGGAAGTGTGGGGTGGTTTGCAGAGTGAGATTTGTTCAATAACAAATCGCTAATTTGTTTGTGCAATTGTGACCAGTTATGGATACTGACATTGCTAGCCTGATAACAATTCTGATTGGCTCCTGGTCAAGTGAACAGCTTTGGTGTTAACGATAGAGGGGGAGAAACCTTCAAACTGCTGAAGAAGCAGGTTCTGTATCTCTATCTCCCTGCAGAGAAAGTAACTAAGCCCGAAGAAAGCCAATTATTTTCTCTTACAAGTTGCTGGAACCTTTGCCAATAACTAAGAGAATTTGTAATTAGTGTAATTCCCTGATCCTCCTGCAAAGAAGTGAAAGAACCTGGAGAAGGATGTCAGAGAACATTTGATATGGGGAAGCAAAAGGAAAATCTCACCAATCCAGTGGACTGGTGCTATTGAACTGTGTTTCCATATGTTTTTCCCCTCCACTCGTAACACCAATGTTTTCTTTTCTTGTTTGTGTCTCTCTGTTTGTGTGCGAGGGGCTTTAAAAAGGGGCTAGAATTCCAACTAATAGAGTTATATGTTGGTGAGGCCTCTTCTGGAGTATTGTGTCCAGTTCTGGTCTCCCTGTTATAGGAACGATATTATTAAGCTGGAGAGGATTCAGAAGAGACTAACCAGGATATTGCCAGGAATGGAGGGTTTGAGTTTTGGAGAGAGGCTGGATGGGCTGGGACTTTTTTCACTGGAGCATAGAAGGCTGAGGGGTCACCTTATAGAGGTTTGTGAAATTGTGAGGGGTATAGATAAGGTGAATGGTAGGTTTTTTTTCCCTAGGGTGGGGGATTTCAAGACTAGGGGGCATACTTTAAGGTGAGAGGGAAAAAAATTTAAAAAGACATGAGGGGCAATTTTTATTACATAGAGAGTTGTGCGTGTGTGGAATGAACTTCTAGAGGAAATGATGGATGTGGGTATAGTTACAATGTTTAAAAGACATTTGGATCAGTGCATGAATAAGAAAGGTTTGGAGGGATATGAGCCAAGTGCAGGCAGGTGAGATAACAAGGTGTAGAGCTGGATGAACACAGCAGGCCAAG
>NC_063361.1:6894317-6901579 GCF_021869965.1 Rhincodon typus | reverse complement strand
GTGTGTGTGTGTGTGTGTGTGTGTGTGTGTGTGTGTGTGTGTGTGTGTGTGTGTGTGTGTGTGTGTGTGTGTGTGTGTGTGTGAATGCACACTTCAGATCTGAGTACTGAGACCAAGCACTGAGGGTGAGTGGAAAGCCACTGTGTGTCTATATACTTGGGAAGTGTGTGTATCTAAGAATGAAAAGGGCTGTTTTCTTTGAGCTCAGTGAAAAGATATGGATCATGCTTAAAGTAAATGGAAACGGAAGATGTTCAGATAAGAACATTACCACACAGGCAGGGACGGCTGCCTTGTTCTGGCTAATGAAGTTATCTCAATTGTGCTTTACTTTGTTCATTGGCAGGTGGATAATTGTGGGTGAGTGGGGTCAGTCTTGCCCTGTGTTTGCCTCAGGGTCATTGTGTTAGATTGAGGGTCTGTAGATATCACAGCCCAGTCTCTGGATCGGGGTCAGGATACGCTCACAGGAAGCTAAGTAGGAAGGAGGGACTGTGAAAATCAGTTGTTTGAACTGTTCGTAACAACCGAAGTTGGAGTTTGTCAGGAAGTTTACGTCTCATTTAAACTGCTTATTGCTTTCACAACAAATTGATGTGCCTGAAGGATCACACAGTCAACATTTAAGATCAAAAACATTAATCTTAGTAGTGTCAAGAGGGCCCAGTTATTCCAATTTTAATGTAGTTTATTTAATTGCGTCTACTACATATGCTTTTCTTGAGAGGTTTATGATTCTTGGCAGATTAAAATAAAATCACTCTGCGAGAGAGGAGAAAGAAGAAAAATGCTTCAGACACATAACAAATTAACTTTGGGGATGACTGCGCAATGTAAGCGTGGGTCAGTGAATATTACTCTTGCTTCTGTCTCAGATGGTTGAGGTTCAAGTTCCACTGCAGAGACTTGAATCTATGATCTAGGATGTCACCGCCTTTGCTGCACTGAGGGAATGCTGCACTATTGGAGGAGCTGACTCTGGTGAAGTACTAAAGAAAGCCTGGCCTGCTTTCTCAGCTTGATACAAAACATCCCATGACACTGTTTCAAAGAAGAATAAGGGAAGACTTGTCATTATTTGTCAATTGATCAACGTCACCAAAAGAGATCATTTACTCATGATTTTATTGCTCCCTGTGCAGAAATTGGCTGTTGCATTTCCTGTATTACAATAGTGAATTATCTTCAAAGTGTTAAATGGCTGGAAGGTTCTTTGGGACATGAAAGGTGCTACCCAAATGCAAATCCTTCTACATTACATAGCTGTTGCTAAACTTGGAATGCACAAATTTAACCATGAGTGACGGTTTTATGCATATCACTGCAATATCAAATGGTATTCCACCCTAAACTTAAGACACTGAACCAATTTGAAGGTCTTTGAGAGTGGCACAGGCAAGGCTGCTGTCCCTAAATGCCCTCAGAAGGTGATGGCGGGACATTCCCTTAAATTAATGGTCATTGGTACTCCTGCAGGTGTGTGAGATGGCAAATTCTAAGATATCAAGCTAAAATGGAAAAACAATATAATGCATTATAACAATATTGGGCAACAGTTGGTTAGTACACTGACTTTTCGATCTTGGACCTTGGCTGGAGAAAAACGATAAATGATTCCTCTCCTTGAGGGGCATAGATTGGAGAATTACACCAGGCCCTGTCACTTTCTGAACCTGAAACTGAATACAATCCAGGCTAATGAATGGAAGTTTCCTCTGCTTGCTAAATTACATGGAATGAGTCTGCCCTGTCTCAACTAGAACCAATCACACAACACGGCTCCCTTCTCTTGTGAATATTTCATTTTGTGCTTGATCTTTATTTTCTAATTTTTAAATTCACAATTAGGTATTTATTGAGCTTTCTCCTTAAGTTTCATCCAACTGCTTTCGCTTGGAAGCTCTTCCAAGCTATTATTTCTTTCACTGTTTAGCATTGCTCATGGTTTGCTAATTTTGGGCTTATGTTCCCTGCTTTGGTTCTCATTCTCAAAACCTTATCATTTACATTATCAGGTCCAGGAAATATTCAGTGTCAATGGTCTCCAATCTTTTAAAGCACAAAATCCCATTTTGTATTGAAGTACAACCCCAGGATTTAATCCCAAGGAAATATAGAAAAACCAGTTGATTTTTAGTGTTATATAAATCTAAAACTAAGTTGATATAATCATTCATTTTGTCCTGTACTCACCAAGTTTCAATGTAATGTATGTGACTGCACAATATTTGCCTGTGCCTTGAAATCTGCGTTGTAGTTTGAGGCTGCTAGTCATACTGTCCATCAAATGGCTACCTGAGAGGAGGGAGCAAGACTTGGACTTGAATCTCTTCATTTGGGAAAGTGCTGGCCTCAGAAGGATGGGGAGGCAATGGCCTAGTGGTGTTATTGCTGGACTGTTAATCTAGACCCATGTAATGTTATAGGGACCTGAATTCAAATCCCACCACAGCAGATGGCGGAATTTGAATTTATTACTCATGTAGCATTAAGAGTCTAATAACTGATTGTGGGGAAAATCTGATCTGCTTTGCTGGTGTCCTTAAGGGAAGGAAACTGCTATCCTTACCTGGTCTGGCCTACTTGTGACTCCAGACCCATAGCAATGATGTTGCCGATTAACTGCCCTCTGGGCAATAAATGCTGGCCAAGCCAGGGACACCCCCATCCTGTGAATGATTTAAAAAAATTAAGTTAAGCTTTCACTTTAAAAGCACAGGATGAATGGAGTGGGTATTTTTCTCTTCCCCAAAGTTGCTGTCTCTTGATCTGACTTTGAGTTCAATGGAATTTTGCACAGTTACTATCTCCACCTCCATTATCAACTCCACTGCTTCGTAAACTAAACATTTAATGGAATTTGAATGCATTCATTGGTGATCCTAGGTGTTAAAAGTGTCTGTTCTTTTCCTGCTTCTCATAATTCAGCTCGTTCATTTAAGATGCTATGTCCATAAAGAACCCAAAGTCGAACGACCACAAATATTCTGACAGCTCACTGCACACTTCATTCCTTGATTTAAGTCGAAATTGCAGGCATCAGGTCTAAAAATCATTGGAAGACCTTCCCTTGACTTAACCATGTTACATCAGACTGGAGGATTAGTTCACTATCAGCAGTATCAACTTGGGTCAGTTAGGAATTAAACAAGTGGTGCTGAAGCGTTCCTGCTTGAATCAAGTTTATAATCTTAACAGCAACTTTCATTACAAGAGAAAAATCCATAACTTTACTTGCTAATGCTTGCTGGTGGATAATACAAGGGTAACTGACAAAAGAGGGGAAATATGGATCATTTCTGCAAAATGTAATAAAGCCCACATTTTGCACCAAGCATGGCTGCTGCATTGTCAGTTGTGACGGAAACTAGATTTTTGACGTCTCAAGCATGTACCTTTTGAATTCATTGTAGATATCCTCACCCCTTGTTCTCTCTCAAAGGGGTAAAAGGGTGAGAAGATCTTTTTAAGGTGTAGAGCTGGATGAACACAGCAGGCCAAGCAGCATCATAGGAGCAGAAAGGCTGATGTTTCGGGCCTAGACCCTTCATCAGAAATCAAAAAGAAAAAAAATATGATGCTGCTTGGCCTGCTGTGTTCATCCAGCTCTGCACCTTGTTGTCTCGGATTCTCCAGCATCTGCAGTTCCTACTATCTCAGAAGATCCTTTAAGTTGTTATGTCCTTAAAGGCCATGCACATACAAAAAACAATCAGCTGGACCGTGTTAGTCATGTTGATGGATTCACTGAGCTGCAATGAGAAGCATTCCCAGTCCTTGAGGTCCTGCTGTATTGCTGAAAGATGTCAGGCAAAGACTCCACTCGTCATGCAACTGTGCAAACACCAAGTGACTTGCTCTGGACTGCTGTTTATTATTTTGTCTTTGTTCTCAAAGTCTTTGAAAAAAGACTCAGCAGCCATAGTGATTGGTTCTTTAATTACTTGGCCATCTGTGAATGAGTTCTTGTGTTTTATCAGAAGATAGTAAACATGAGATGATGTTTCAGTGCAGGCTGTACCTATTGCTGCTGGTTAGAAGGAAATGATTGCTGAGCTTTCAAAATGATCTTCGTCTTGTCAACTTCCTATGTCAGAAGCATGCTGTCCAAGGGAATAATATCCTTGAATTTGCAGTGGAATTCTGTGCGGTGTTGTTCCAAATTCCCCTTTCTACATATCAATGTATTTTGGTGACATATAAGGCATGCACTCATTCCTTTTACAGTTTTGAACGGAAATTCATTTTCCCATTCCACATGGAAGTTGTGATTTCTTCCAAATTGTGCAGGTTTATAACTCATTATTATCGCTTCACGTTGTAGTTTGTGACTTCACTGTGCTATTGTTCACACTGAAGGGCAACCTCTGGATCTGAGCCTCTGGAAAATCCACAATGGTGCCAGCTACCTTCAAGTGTGGATGCACTGGAGGTCATTCCATGGTTATTAATTTGTTGCCTGTGGTCAGCTTGAGTTACTTGCCCAACAAAACCATGGCAACAACAACTCTGAGTTGATATTTTTGCAGATGTGCAAATAGCCTCTAGGAAACAACTTTTTTTTTTGCTTGTTGTTCACAATCTTCACAGTAAGATCACAGACACAAAACAATCCAATAGATTCCATAGCCATCGCTTCGGGTCACTGACATTCTTAATAAGCTGTTTACAAGTTGTGAGATGGACAAACAATTTACAAAATTAAGGCCCCAATTTTATGGGCAGTGTATGGACAAGACACTGCCACATGTGAGGCCATCTGCTTCATGAAAAATGGAAGCAAATATTCAGGGACCATCAGTACTTAAAAGCCCATGGCCCAAAGGCTGAGGTCATGGAAGGATTCCTCCTGACTGGAGCCTGCTTGGTCAAACTTTTCATTTGTAATTTTATACCATTGAGAAGGTGATGGTGGTCTGTGTTCTTGAACTGCTGCAGCCAATGTGTTGCAGGTTCACCAGCAGACTTTGCACAACTGAATCCCCTGCTAGGCCCTTTCAGAAGATATTTAAGAGTCATCCACATTGCTCTGAATCTGCAGTCACGTGTAGGTTAAACCAGGTGAGGACAGCTGCTTATCCCTTGTGTAAAAGACATTCCGGAATCTGGTAGGTCTTTATGAGAATGGATTAATGGTTACCATTAGGCCAGCTTTGAATTCCAAACTGAATTCAAATATCACCATTTGCCAAGGTGCGATTTGAACCCATGCCCCAGAGCATTAACTAGGTCTCTGGATTGCTAGTCCAGTGAAAATACCACTGTTTAACACCTCCGCTGTAACTGTTCAAGAAAGGGGTCAGTATGACCTTCTCAGGGCAGTTAGATACAAACAACAAATGATGGCCGAGCCAATAGCAACCACAGGAATGAACTAAACAAAAGCATGGGCCTGAATGATGTGATGATTAAAAAAATAAAAATGTGCAAAATTCCAAAATTGGAGAGGTTTAGAGATCTCAGAGAGTTGTTGGGCTCTCTGGGGTTATAGTGATAGCAATGGGCCAGGACATAAAGTGATTTGAAAAGAGGAATTGATCTTCTTTTTCTTAGTTTCCTTATCTAGTTGTAATTGATTGATCTAGGAAAGACAGAGACCGAGAGCAGACTGGGAGAAAAGAAATGGAGAGCTGCATGAGTAGTCTAGGAGGGAGAGATGAGGCAACACAGCAAGACATCCCATTACGTCCCCGCACCCCCTCAGGAATAAAGCATGGATACCTCAGAGATAGTACCAGCAAAGCTATCTTCTGTAGCTCAGGTACTGACACCTCGGTGGGTATTTAAGTTAGATTAGTGTCAGGAACACCTACTGGTATGCATTGTGCTGCCGTGTATCTGTATCTGGTTGAGGGAGCAACGCCCGAGTCACTGGGACTCAGCTGCTCAGCTCCAGGCAGGAGAGGAACCCATGGGGTTAGCAATTAGCAACTTCATTCATATGCCCAAGCACACACAGCTGGCAGATTTTTTGACAGCACTGGGCAAGACAAGGCAGGAGTATCCAGGTAGGCACAAAGTTAGTGAGCGCTAAAAGAGCAAGATGGCAGCCAATGTCCTGGTTGCTTGTCCCTGCTCACACACTACCCTTGCAGCAACATTGCAATGAAAAATGCTGGTGTACTCCAAAGTGCAGCATTAAAGTGCAGAGGATATGTTGTAAATGGTTTAGAGATGGGCTATGATGTTGCGGTGAAGCTATTACGTGTTGGATGTGGTCCATGCAGTCATTGCCCATGGAGAATGCCCTGAAATGTTAATGCTGGCTGTCCCCAGGTTGGAGGTCTGGAGATACAAGTGGTGATCTGATTTCACCAGGTAATTCCTCTAACTTTCATACCTGGAAGCCTTGGCATTAATTTCCAACTGGTAGGATGCAGATTGGGTGAAATTAAGTAATAATGAGGCTGATAATGATGCCCAATCCATATCAATATTCCTGTCACCACTCACTGATGTAAATGCCATTTCAACTTCTGGGACCTGGGAGGAAAATGTGATTTTTTTGATCCTGATGTCAAGAAGCTCCTCACTTGACATCTCGCTCAAATCTTCCAAATTTCTTACCATAGACCATGTCAATCAGGGCCTGGGAAGATTCCTCCCATTAACTCAGTTTCACTCTCAGCATTTTCAGTGTTTGTCTCAGATTTCTAGTATCTGCAGCGTTTTTAATTTTGTAAATCTATGGAATGATCGAGTCTGGAGGCAATAATGTCATGGTTGAGAGTTTCAGAGGCAGTTGAGCTGAGGTGGGGCAGAGATAGGTGATGCAAGTTAACTGTAGGTGTTCATACAGTTAGTGTGGATATGGAGCTACATGTTACTGTGATAGTGTGGATATGGAGCTACATGTTACAGTGATAGTGTGGATATGGAGCTACATGTTACAGTGATAGTGTGGATATGGAGCTATATGTTATGGTGATAGTGTGGATATGGAGCTACATGTTACAGTGATAGTGTGGATATGGAGCTATATGTTATGGAGATAGTGTGGATATGGAGCTACATGTTACAGTGATAGTGTGGATATGGAGCTATATGTTACAGTGGTAGTGTGGATATGGAGCTACGTGTTACGATGATAGTGTGGATATGGAGCTACATGTTACATGATAGTGTGGATATGGAGCTACATGTTACAGTGATAGTGTGGATATGGAGTTACATGTTACAGTGATAGTGTGGATATGGAGCTACATGTTACAGTGCTAGTGTGGATATGGAGCTACATGTTACGGTGATAGTGTGGATATGGA
>NC_063361.1:6882654-6894307 GCF_021869965.1 Rhincodon typus | reverse complement strand
CTACATGTTACGGTGATAGTGTGGATATGGAGCTACATGTTACGGTGCTAGTGTGGATATGGAGCTACATGTTACGGTGATGGTGTGGATATGGAGCTACATGTTACGGTGATAGTGTGGATATGGAGCTACATGTTACAGTGATAGTGTGGATATGGAGCTTTATGTTATAATGATAGAGTGTATATAGAGCTGAATGTTCATCATCATTTCATTCTTCATTGAGATTTTGAACTATCCAATTCAGGCAGTAGCCAGGTTGGGGCTGGAGTCAGTAACCAGAGGATACAGGTTATGATGGGGACCAAAGACATTTTAAATTAAACTGCTCACCCAGTACTGGATGTTGGCTGAGTAATGGAACTAATCAGAGGCAGTGAAAAGATTGATGGAGATACATTCGACACTGGATTGTTGAGTGATGTTGTTGATTGGAAACATTTAGTTGAGAAAGAGGAGGCAGGCAAGAATAGAAAGAAATCATATATTAGATATAGACAACTGGGATCAATTGAATCTCTTAAAGAGCATAAAGAGGTTAGGGACATTCTACAAAAACGTTAAGAGCGAGAGAGCAACTAGAGAGAGAGTAGGACCCCTTAAAGATCAACAAGGTTGACTTTGTCTTGAACTTCAGGAAATGGGAGAGATATTAAATGAATATTTTGCATCAGTTTTTACTGTTGAGAAACAAATGGAGATTAGGGAACTCATGTAAAAAGGTATTGATGTTTTGAAAAACAGTTCATGTTACAGAAGAGGAAGTGCTGGAGGCCCTGGAAAACATAAAGGTAGATAAATCTCCAGGATCTTATCAAGTGTATCCCAGGATGTAATGGGAAGTTAGGGAGGAAATTACAGGGTCCCTAGCAGAAATATTTCTATCATCTATAAACAAGGGATGGAAGTACCGAAGGACTGGACGATGGCTAATGTCATGCCATTGTTTAAGAAAGGTTGGAAGGAGAAGTCTGGAAACTATAGACCTGTGAGCCTGACTTCGGTGGTGGGTAAGTTGTTAGACGTGTTTCTGAAAGATAGGATTTATATGCATTTGGAAAGACAAAGGTTGATTAGGGATAGTCAACATGGTTTTGTGTGAGGAAAATCGTGTCTCACAAACTTGATTGAGTTTTTAAATGAAGTAACCAAAAAGATTGATGAGGTTAGAGTGGTAGACGTTGTTTAATTGGACTTTAGGAAAGCCTAAAGGTTCCACATGGTTGACTAAGTTGTAAAGTTAGATTACATGGGATTCAATAGTGAGCTTGTCAACTGGACACAAAATGGGCTTGACGGTAGGAAACAGAGTGAATCGGTAAAGGATTGTTGTTCAGACTGGAGATCTGTGACTAGTGATGCTCCCCAGGAATCAGTGCTGGCTCCACTTTTATTTGCCATTTATATAAAAATTTGGATGAGAATATAGGAGGCATGGTTATTAATTTTGTGGATGACGCCAAAATTGGTGATATGGTGGACAGTGAAGAAGGTTAGCTACGATTACAAAGAGATTGTGATCAATTAGGTCAATGGGTTGAGAAGTGGCAGATGGAGTTTAATTTGGATAAATGTGAGGTATTGCACTTTGGAAATACAAACAAGGATGGGACTTACACAACTAATGGTAGGGTCCTGGATCATGTTGTAGAACAGAGAGACCTAGTGTTCAGATATATAATTCTTTGAAATTTGTGTCACAGATAGACAAGGTGGTTAAGAAGACATTTAGCATGCTTGCCTTCATTGCTCAGACCTTTGAAGTTGAAGTCATGTTGAAATTGTACAGAACATTGGTGAGGCCTCTTCTGGAGTACTGTGGGCTGTTCTAGTCGCTCTGTTTTAGGAAGGATATTAGTAAACTGGAGAGGATTCAGAAAGGATTTACCAGGATGTTGCCAGGAATGGAGAATTTGAGGTATAAAAATAGATTGGAAAGGCTGGGACTTGTTTCACTAGAGCGTAGGAAGTTGAGGAGTGATCTTATTGAGTTTTAAGGAACGATCAGGGGCATGGATAAGGTGAATGAGAAGGGTCTTTTCCCTAGGGTGGGGGAGTTCAAAACTAGGGGGCATATTTTAAGAGGAGAGGAGAAAGATTTAAAGAGGACATGAGGCGCAAAATTTTTATGTAGTGGTTCATCTATGGAATGAATTGCCAGAGGAAGTAGTCCATGCAGGTACGGTTACAACATTTAAAACACATTTGGATACGTTCATGAAAAGGAAAGGTTTGGAGGGATATGGGCCAAATGCAGACAGATGGGACTAGTTTAGTTTGGGAACATGGTCAGTGTGGACTAGTTGGACCGAAGAATCTGCTTTCATGCTGTATGACTCTATGATTCTGTGACATCAATGGGTTTCAAAAGAACAGTGTGCAAGTGGGAAGATAAATATTGGAAAAATATTCCCTGGCTATGACGGAAGAGTTAAGAATTGAAAATATTCATTCCCAATGGAGGAGGTGGTATGGTCACCGTGTCAATAGCTGCAGACAAATTGAGAAGAATGACGTGGGATGGTATGTCACAATGTTAGTTGCATAAATTGTAACTTATGACTTCGCTAATGGCTGTTTCAGAGCCGTGGCAGATAATAGATGAAATTAGAGCACTTCTATGTCCCGAGCACACAGCAATGGTGGATGATGCTAATGCTGGTCAATGGATCAGATACAGATTTCAACCTCATCAAAAGAAAGTCAAAATTTTTAGATCGCAATCTTTGGAGTGTGTGCGAGTGGACAACTTGATGTTTATGTAGTATAATTTCCACATTATTTCAAGTTCATACAAAACCATGTGGAAGTACAAAGAAATTAACTGGTTTCTTATCCAGTTGACCAGATGTTGCTGTTTGGAAAATAAGTGCCTACTTCAGAACAAGTCATGAGAACTGAAATGCTTTGGGTCTATTCTGTGAGATACCAAAAGCAAATATTTCTTTTTTATGCATGTTTTAGGCCAAATTTCTGTCATTTTTGCATTGTCACGCAGGGCTGTAAAATCATTCCCTAGCCTCAAAAATGTATTTACAAACTTCATTAAATAGAAAGAAAACTTAAATCATAATTTCTTTTGACAACCCTGTTGGACAAATGAATGAGTATCTCCCATGAAACAGCTGGCGAGTTTGGCTGAAGAAATATGACATCAGCAAACACATCATCCTTTAGGCCCTCTGATAAGAGAGGTCAGTTTTGGAGGAAGAGCAGATGTAACTGAAGCAGAGTCGATCACACAACACTCAGCGGAGAGATAAAAAAAAAGTGCATTGGTGGATGATTTCCAATGCTGCAAACTCCTTCCATTACACTCGGGAGATACCTGATATTTTTCTCATTGACCGTTTTGCAAAAATCAGCCTCACAGTATCGTCTTTGCGCATGTACATCAGTTTGTTACAGGGGCCCAAAGGATCATCAGATCAGATCCACAGGGATTCCATTACTCTACATGAGGATGAGCAAATCTGTATTCTGCATTTTCCCGCATTTATCAACTCAACAGCACAATATTTCCACTTGTTGAATACTGCTATTTGACAAGAGAAATATTATGCTGTTGACAAAAAAAATGAAAGAACTGCAGATGCTGGAAATCAGAACCAAAAACTGAAATTGCTGGAAAAGCTCAGCAGGTCTGGCATCATCTGTGGAAAGAAATCAGAATTCTGAGGAAGGGTCAATTGACCTGAAATATTAACTTTGATTTCTCTCCACAGATGCTGCCAGACCTGCTGAGCTTTTCCAGCAATTTCTGTTTTTGTAACAAATTCTGTTGTTGGATACTGATACATGATGCCTGCAGTTCTAGTTTTCATTGTCTTCGGTCAGAGTAGAAGGACTATTACAATATTTTCAGAGTTTTCTGGAAAGGTACCAGTGTTCCAGAGAGTTTCTTAGAGTGTGTCAATATTTTCCGGGGATTCTTGCAAACTTTTGTAATTTTTTTTGCCAAACCTCTCGCTTTGCTGTCTGTTTCTTCCCTGAAAATGTCTGTTTAACTTTGCCACTGTGATCTGGATTTTGCTGTGGCAGGACTTCTGCTGAGATTACTTAGTCCCTGGCCTTTCAGCTCCAACATCTTCGGCTGTTATCCTGATTGTCTGGGTGGAATTTTCCATTCTGAATTCTTAAAATATTGTGTTGAGCATGTTGGATAACGTCTTCTCCGCCACTTCCTGCAGTGAGTTGTCTCACATGATTAAATGCTTTCCAGACCATTCTCTATGCAAGCATAATGTTGTCCTTCGAAAAAGGTGTGGTAAGTGAATTGAAAGTTCTCGCCACTGGATGGAATCCACAAAAGGTTTATAAAAATGATCCTAGGGATGAAGGGCTTGTCATATGAGGAGTGGTTGAGGACTCTGGGTCTGTACGCGATGAAGTTTAGAAAGATGAGGGGGGATCTGACTAAAACTTGCAGAATACTGACAGGTCTGGATAGAGTGGACATGGAGTAAATGTTTCCACTTGTAGGAGAGACTAGGGCCTGAGGGCAAAGCCTCAGATTGAAGGGACGACTCTTTAGAACTGAGATGAGGAGGAATTTTTTTCAGCCAAAGGGTAGTGAATCTGTGAAACTCATCGCTGCAAAAGGCTGTGGAGGCCATGTTATTGAGCCCATTTAGGACAGAATAGATAGGTTCATGATTGGCAAGGGGATCAAGAGTTACAGGAAGAAGGCACGAGGATGGGGTTGAGAAACATATCCACCATGATGGAATAGCAGAACAGGCTTAATGGGTCGAATGGCCTGGTTCTGCTCTTCTATGTTATTGTCTTATGATCATTACCTTAATCTTCCTCCTCAGAGATTTCCTCTTGGTGCTACATCTCCTCCTTCCTTAACACAATCTCTCTTTCAGAGCCTGAGATTGGAAAGGATATAGCTCACTGCTGTGATACAGGGTAGCCCACATGGGGTGTTTAGCATGGCTGAACCTGACCCGTCCAGGCATCATAACCTCAACTGCAGGAGACTGATGGCCTGTCCTACAATGGGCCTTGTCAATGTTTGTACAGTTTCGTAACTTTCCCCAGCATCAGTAGGAAGATTTCTTTGAGGTCCTGTCAGCCAAGTTTGGAGGGGCTTGAGGACATGTGAAAAGAGTCTGGCACCTGCAAGGGGTCTGGGGTGGATGAGTTGTAGCAGCTGTGTTATGGCAGACATGAATCTGATGCCAGATGTTCACATCCAACATTTCATTTCTTCATTTTCCAAGGACGAATCATCAAAACCAGTGATAGATACCATACCAAGTAAGGAACAATCCTCTAGTTGTATGACTGGGCAAGGAACATCTTGGGTTTATCAGTAAAGCAGCCATAGGGAGCACATGTGAGTGACCAAATGAATCAACAAGCTGAAGTACAGATTCGTCAACCTTTGGCTTAGATTTGTTGGCACATAAAGAATAAAGATTTCCAACACAGACTAAAGATGAGCACTATATGACTTCACTACAGAGACATGGTGATAAAGAATTTGCCTAGATTAGAAATTCAAAATACTACAAAAACAAAGGTACAGCTGTCCTCTGTGTAGGCGAGTTATGAGATTGAAGGTCCTCTGGATGAGGCAAGAGAGCAGCTGCTGTTTACACAGAAACATTGTCTACTGCAAACGGCACTCAAGAGATAAAACATCCTCCAGTTTAAAGGGCCATTAGGGATCTCACTGTCAAGAACAGAATCAAGGTTAATAGTCTTCATGCAAAGACTTCCCAATCTTCTCAATTCAAACAGAATACATTCTGGCAGAGTTGTGATTCCACCGGTCCACTAAGTTTGTCAAGTCAGAGACTTGGGTGAAAAGAGGGTAGCGGCTAATATAAGTTCATACGTGAATGTATGAATATTGTTAATAGATTAAAGAAGGATGTTGCATGAGGTGTTAGTTTTCAAAAAGTGTACTAAGCATCCACAAACATAATGATGTCATATGGACATAGGAGGGGAGCAGCCCTGGATCTCAAAGAAAGTAGAGCCCAGCATCTAGGTTTCCACCACAGCCTTGGTGACAATGTCTATCATACTGATGTAACTTGTACCTAACACCTTACTCAATTGAAGAGCCTCTTCTTGTTAGATTACTGAGTCATATTCCTTGGTCACACTAGACCAGTCAGGCCCTTTATCTCCTGACCTAAAAAAAGGTAAGTGCCAGCAAGTCTTCTCCAGTGAGAATCAACAGCCTTCCCCCAGCCATTCTGCAGTCACTGGGATCATACTGTGTAGGAGCACTAGCCCAAGGAAAGGGCAGCTGCAAGACAGGGGCTAAGAAAATGCATAATACAGTTTCTTTTCACAATTCAGGTTTTGATAGGTCCTTGGAATTTAGGATTATGGCCAAGAGAACATTGTGAGCAGAGCAATGGGAATTTGGGGAATTGTGGAGCAATGCTGATTGGGAGTCAAATTTCAGGGGAAGTCAGCATCTGCGTAGCTGGTCATGGACAACCCATCAGGAGAGGAAGGGTCCCAGCATGGAAGTGATAGCCTCGTGGAATTATCACTGGACTATTAATCCAGACACACCCAGATAATGTCCTGGGGACCTGGGTTTGAGTTCTGCCACAGAAGATGATGGAATTTGAATCCAATAAAAAACTGCAACTAAGAGTCTAATGATGAGTATGAAACTATTATTGATTGTTGGAGGAAAGCCGAGCTGGCTCACTATTGTCCTTCAGGGAAGGAAACTGTCATTCTTACTTGGTCTGGCGTACATGTGATTCCAGACCCACAGCAATGTGGTTGACTTTTAACTGCCTCTGAGCAATCAGGGATGGACAATAAATGCTGGTCTAGCCAGTTATGCCCTCATCCTATGAATGAATAAAAACAAAATGCATCTCTCTCCCCTTTCCCCATCTCCCAAGGTGCCCTCTGAAATGCTGAAGGCAAGGCCTGAATGTAAGTTTGTGGAGGCTGCAACACTAGGAACTTGGAGACACACTTGGGTGAGTGCTGGACAATTTTCCATGTCAGTTCTGGAAGTAAATCCAGTATTCCTGATGGTCCACCACATGACATTCTTGTTGTCAGCGTGGCTTTCATTTTAGGTGCACTGTTCACAGTGGTCAGCTGAGAGAGGAACCTCGTTGAGCCAATATTTCCTCAAGCTCCGCGCCAATGAAAGAAAGCCATAAGCACCTCACATTGGCCAGTAGGTTATGATGGCCAGGAGTACTTTTCTGGGGACGGAGGGAGGTGTCCCTCATTTAATTGAACGCATACTCAGCTTCGAGTGAGTCACTAAGAGGGCAAAATGTCAATTTGTTTGCCAAATGAGCATTTGAGTTTGAATTCGAGCTTGATTTATTGTTGTCACATGTACCGAGATACAGTGAAAAGTGTTGTTTTGCTGCCCTGCTCACCCTGCCAGTCTGTGGAGCATGGCACCTGTACGCTAACACCCTTCCAACCATAGAGTGCCCCATGGGCCACACTGGCAATAGCCGGAAGAGGTCAGGCTGACATCCTGGAATTTCAGACTCCTGTAATTGTCGGCAACAGTGACAAAACAGGAGCCAGAAATCATACGGTTAACATTTTAAATCGTCTAAATATTTGTACGAACCTACGAATGCAACACGTTCTTAATGGCACTTTTCACTGGATATTAAACCTGGTTGGGAAAAAAACAACACAGAAGTAGTCTCAGTCTGTGGCAATGTAGTAATCATGTTTCAGTGAGTGCCCAGAGCTGAGCGGAAGATGAGAAAAACAACAAACAAACAGGTCTCAGAGTCTACAAAGCTTCCTGATACTTCATACACACTGCTGCAAGGGTCAGTTAACCCTTTGATGGCCCTTCTCCTTCTGTCTATGTTTCCTCTGCCATCTCCAGCAGTTACTCACATAATTAAGTTGGGCTTTAGGTTTTTGGTTGGAATCAGTTGTGTAATTTTTTATCTCACCTGAGTCCCAGGGTGCCTCACACCACAGCTCATACGCCACCTGTAGTCTGGCTAAAGAGCTGCACAATTCCTTCAGGTGAATGAAGGCAGAATATTGGTCCAAGATTGATTTTTTTTTTAACCAGCAATGCGATAATGTTCAGGTAAACTGTTTTGTGATATTTTTTGGGGAAATAAACACCAGGGATAACTTGAGATAACAAGGTGTAGAGCTGGATGAACACAGCAGGCCAAGCAGTATCGGAGGAGCAGGAAAACTGACGTTTCGGGCCTAGACCCTTCTTCAGAAATGGACAGAACATTGATTAAAAACTCAGATTCTCCAGCACCTGCAGTTCCTACTATCTCTGAAACAATTTTAACCAGGAATAACGTGTTTACTTCAATAGTGCCAGAAGTCGTTAGTGTTTCTTTAAAAGGGCAGGTGTGTGCTGAATTTAACAACACATCTGTAAAACACACCTTCAGCAGCACTGCACTCCCTCAGTATTGCCAAAAAACTTTGTTTGCTCAAGTCACCAGAATGGATATTGAAAAGACATCCTTCTTTTGATCCAGTAGGACCCCTAAGGCATGATTGAGGCACTGGCTGAGAATGTCAGCTATGTTTGGTCAGTAGCAGCTTGTGGTGTTAATATAAAACCAGGAGAAGGGTGGTGCTGAGGGAGTGCTGTACTGCCATGGGTGCTAGTTTTGAATGTGACAGCAAATTGAGGTGCAACATCAGGCAGCTTTAAAAGTCCGCCTGGCCTTATTGGACGAAACACAGAGGAGCTCTCCAAATATCCTGATCAACATTTATTCCACACTCATCTTTACTAAATTGTAAACTGGTCATTACAATCTGAAATGTTCTGCCTGAAAAAGACGGAGGGGACACCCATTGTAGCTTTTGACAGAGAATTGAATAAGTCTGAAGCAAAAGAAAGAGGATAGTTGTGGGGAAAGAGGGTGTGGAATCAGCTAAGTAGCTCAGAAGAGAGCTAGGCTGGGCATGATGGGCTCACCTTCTTCTGTAGTGTCACTGTTCTGTGGTTCTACAATCTGTCTTACTGCTATTCACCTTGATAGGAACAAAGCTGCAGCACTCTCTTCTACCTTGTAGGAGTGACTAAACTTTCAAAGTAATGAATGAGTTGTAAAGCATTTAGAATTAGAATTAGGTTTTATTGTTGTGTGTACTCAAGTAAAGGATACAGGGGTACAGTGAAAAGTATACAACATCACCATTCACAGTGTCATCATAGGCACAAAGGTACCTAGGTACAAAATTGTAAGTTCAAAATAGAAAAGTAAGGATATATAATTAAAATTTCAACATTGAAGTCCTTCTCAGTATAAAGTAGAAAACTAAAGAAATAGAGTTAAAAGTTCAACATTGCAGTCCTTCTTAAGTGCTTAGCCATGCTGTGTTTACCCTCCCAACAAGGGCTCGATCTCCCCCACACTGGCTCACTCTCCTCCACATTGGGCTGGCTCTCTCCCTCTCCGCCACATTCTGTCACTGTCACCCACGCTGGCTCGATCTCTTCACAGAAGATAAGTAGATTAGAATAAGAAGAAAAAAGTCGTGAAGGAAGAAAAAGAAGTATAAGCAGACAGAGCAGATGAGCTCCAGGCAGGAGCGCGCAGGCTGAGCTGCTACTCTGCTACCATCTTGAAGATCTTAGATTTGAGATGTCGTGAGAGTGTGAAGGAGGTTATATACATGCAACTATTTTCTTGCAGTGCTGTTCATAAAAGTGGTTTAAAGTTCAAAATATTCTGGTTCAACTGAGGGCAAACCTTTAAAAGTTGCAGAATAGCAGAAAAAAATCTTTAACTGATCTATCATAACATTTCTCTCTGGTTCATTAAGTCATTTATTATGGTTTTGAATTGTATTTTGAATAATCCCAAATATTCTTTCTCTATTATAGAGCTGAGATTTTGCTGAAATTAATCCCAATATGTGAGAATCAAAACCTCACAAATGGCAATTATCCACAATTTCCTGGAAATAATTTAAAAGTTCAACTTGACATCATGGAAAAGTCTTTTCCCAAAAGAACAGGAATTTTATTCGAGACAACAAGGTGCAAGGCTGGATGAACACAGCAGGCCAAGCAGCATCATAGGAGCAGAGAGGCTGACGTTTCGGGCCTAGACCCTTCATCAGAAAAGGGGGAGGGGAAGGGGGTTTTGAAATAAATAGGGAGAGAGTGGGAGGCGGATAGAAGAGGGATGGAGGAGAGGATAGGTGGAGAAGAAACAAACAGGTCGAAGAGGCGGGGATGGGGCCAGGAAAGGTGAGTGTAGGTAGGGAGTTAGGAAGGGGATAGGTCAGTCCAGGGAGGACGGACAGGTCAAGGGGGCGGGATGAGGTTGGTCGGTAGGAGATGCACTTCCTACAGACAAAGGGGGTAGCCATGGGTACCCGCATGGGCCCAAGCTACGCCTGCCTCTTTGTAGGTTACGTGGAACAATCCCTCTTCCGTACCTACACCGGCCCTAAACCCCACCTCTTCCTCCGTTACATTGATGACTGTATCGGCGCCGCCTCGTGCTCCCACGAGGAGCTCGAACAGTTCATACACTTCACTAACACCTTCCACCCCAACCTTAAGTTTACCTGGACCATCTCTAACACCTCTCTCCCCTTCCTGGACCTCTCTGTCTCCATATCGGGCAACCACCTAGAAACCGATATTCATTTCAAGCCCACCGACTCCCACAGCTACCTAGAATACTCCTCCTCCCACCCACCTTCCTGCAAAAATGCTATCCCCTATTCCCAATTCCTTCGCCTCCGCCGCATCTGCTCCCAGGATGAGGCATTCCACTCCCGTACATCTCAGTTGTCCTCGTTTTTCAAGGACCGTAACTTCCCCTCCTCGGTGGTCGAGAACGCCCTCAACCGTGTCTCCCACATCTCCCGCACCTCATCCCTCACACCCCGTCCACGCAATAAAAACCAAAAAAGAATCCCCCTCGTCCTCACGTACCACCCCACCAACCTCCGGATCCAACGCATCATCCTCCGACACTTCCGCCATCTGCAATCTGACCCCACCACCAAAGACATCTTTCCCTCCCCACCTTTATCTGCTTTCCGGAGGGACAACTCTCTCCGTGACTCCCTCGTCCGCTCCACACTCCCCTCCAGCTCCACCACACCCGGCACTTTTCCCTGCAACCGCAGGAAGTGCTACACCTGCCCCCATACCTCCTCCCTCACCCCCATCCCAGGCCCCAAGAAGACTTTCCACATCAAGCAGATGTTCACCTGCACATCTGCCAATGTGGAATACTGCATCCGCTGTACCCGGGGGGGTGAGGGAGGAAGTAGGGAAACCAAGCGGAGACTCGGGGACCGCTTTGCAGAACACCTACGCTCGGTTCGCAACAAACAACTAAAAAAAAAAAAAAAAAAAAAAAAAAAAAAAAAAAAAAAAAAAACAGATGACATGTCCATCCTGGGCCTCCTGCAGTGCCACAACGATGCCACCCGAAGGTTGCAGGAACAGCAACTCATATTCCGCTTGGGAACCCTGCAGCCCAATGGTATCAATGTGGATTTCACAAGTTTTAAAATCTCCCCTCCCCCCACCGCATCCCAAAACCAGTCCAGCTCGTCCCTGCCTCCCTAACCTGTTCTTCCTCCCACCTATCCCCTCCTCCCACCTCAAGCCGCACCTCCATCTCCTACCGACCAACCTCATCCCGCCCCCTTGACCTGTCCGTCC